>NC_088336.1:26709166-27035833 GCF_036884655.1 Musa acuminata AAA Group
AATATCGTGTCACACATCATCAGCCGCACATCCCTCCGTGGATTGAAAGTCAGCATCTTGTGGTCGCTTTTTCTTCCCTTGAATAATCGATGCGCGACGATGAAGTCAAGATCGTCATTCTCTGTGGGACCCGCCGTGTCGCCCAATGGGAGAACGTCTCCTACCCACTAGGCGTTGCACGCGAGGTCGGTGGGGCCGACGGAGTACGCGTTGCACGCGAGGTCGGTGGGGCCTACTCCGTCGGCCCAATGGGAGAACGTTGGTTCCCCCTCCTCGAGGCGTTGCACGCGAGGTCGCACGTGTGATACCGTCCCACACAAAACGTGTGAAGTTTGGGTGAGAAGGAAAGAGTCCAGAATCACTGCTCCGAATCGGAAAGTGTTTTTGGCAGCAGAATCACTGCTCAGAATCAGAAAGTGTTTCCATACCTGGGGCGTTTCTTTCGGATCAGATAGTCAACCGCAAAAGACGACCATTTTTTATTACTTGGTCATCGTCACCCGGTTTTGTGTGTGGGCCCTCGACGCAGTCCCACATGACGCCCAATGGTCATGAGGGTGGTTGAAAGTTCGGAAGTTGCCGCGTTTGAACCAATCCGACGTTTCGTTTCGTCGCCCTGCGATAGTAATTCGTTTGTTCAAACCCGTTATACCTTTCAGTTTCCCGAATTTTTATTTCGACGTGTAGGAAGTACGCGTACAACTTACGTGTTCGAGCGGGCCCTCGGATGGGCATCTTAATTTCTGTGCTCGGACGCATGGTTTTGCGCGTGACACGAACTCGCGTGGATCGATGAGGTGTGAGCTTTGCGTTCCACGCCCATGGTAATGGTAATTGCTTCCATTTAATTGCCAAGAAGGGATTGGGCAAGACTTCTCTCCGCTCCACTTTGGTCATTGGCCCGTCTCTTCAACCACTCCTCCTTTCGCCCGCCGATCCCTGCCTCCTTTTCTTCCTCTGCGAGTCTTTTGGCGTCGACTCTTGATCTCCGCGTCTTGGATTGGTTCAGTTGGATCGGCGATCGTCGCGCCGCGCCCTACGTTTTGGTTCTCTGCAAGTGAGCCCTTCTTCAAGCATCCGTCGGTTCTCGACCAACCTCCGTCGATCGAACATCAGGTAATAGGTCGATCGTTCTTTTCCTGATTTAATTTGTTTTTTGGGGCTTTTTCCGTATAGAATGTTCCTTCTCTTCTGGAAAATCAAGATTACAACCATCAGGACTGGGAAAGCAAGTTTGATTTTGACTACCGTGTGACTGGCGTCGAGAAGGATGGTAGGACTTTCTGTAGTCCCAGAAGTACCGATTGTCCATCTTTGTGTGTCCTTGTTTAGGATCGAGTTTGTCATCTTTAGATTGGTTAGCTTGCCTTTGGGTTTCTGATCATGATTATTTAAAGCTGTCTCACAGACGGAATAATGATTTATATTTACTTGCTGCATAACTAGCGACGGAAAATGTGCTGAGAGTAATCAATAGATTAATCGTGTACTATGCTTTTGATTGTCGATATAGATTGTTTTGATGTTCTGATAAGGTGAAAGCTTTGGAACAATTTAACGTCCATGTAGGATGATCTTTTGATAATTTTAGTGATCTGCTTATCCTTTTTCTTATGGTCAGCGATTCTTTTGTTCTCATTTACTAATTTAAGTCAGTCTTAGATGAACCTTTTTCATTAGGTGTCGGGGGCTTTTCAAGAATGGTTCTTTTTATTACGTTCAGCTGAGTGTGTGCATGTCTATGAAAATAACCTTTATGCCGGCAAAGGGGCGGGAGCCTTATAATTTGGGTCACCCACGGTCTAAATTAGATATTAAGTTTGGTTCTTCTCATGTTCAACTTGATTTTAGAAGCATAATGTTACTTGACATGAGTCATTGAGTATGAAACGTTCAATGACTTGATGTTCGGTTTATTTTTCTAAGCAAACGAATCAAATTGGTAAAGCCGAATGATTCAACAAAACATCGTGATCCACAATTACTTGGTATCTTCTATCTTGCAGATGTGAGTTACATGCTTATGCTGTTCTATAGTGAAATAACATGTATAGCCCACCATTTCAGAGATCTTGAATGATAGACATGTTCATATTAATGGTTGTTCCACAGTTGCTAGAAAGGATCAATTGGGAGGCAACACAGATAAAGAATATGGCCTTGTTGAATTAGAGGGTCATTCACAAAAACCCAATTATTACCTTCACTTAAACCATGCTGAAGTATCATATAATTATTCATGATCGATGTGCCTCAATTGATTAAAAAAAAAAATCAATTGCATGTGTCTCTTATATTCGATGACGTTAGAACTCACCTCATCTTTTCGCTGTCCATAAACCAATGAACGATGACTGAAGAACCATGCTTTATGTCCCAAATGTTTCCTTGTATCACAATAGGTTGGCTTACCACATAAAACAGTCTATAAACAGCCTTTGAAGTTCCATGTAAAACAAGTAAAACATATTTTTCAAAAAAGACTTACCATTAAATCAAATATTAAGACCTCCAAAGGTTGGCTAAGTTTGATTGCTCCTTATTATTGTCTTTTCTATTATATCTACATTATAGTTTTATGCTCTCATTATATTTTATTTTTGTTTCTCTTGATGATATAATTACTAACTCATGTTAATCGATATTGTTGGGGAAAAAAATATCATTGTCGTCCTTGTCAATATGACGTAGCCTTGATCTATATGCATGAAGTCATCTAAGGTGGAAAACGCCTTCTCCCGAGCTATCACCTACACAAAGACTGAAGTCGAGAAAAGGCTTCTTGAGTCGGTCTCTCTGATGCTTATGTTAGCGCTAAGGTTAACTTCCCTGGCTCTAAATTCTTTATATCCCTTACTTGGAGTTGAGGGTATGTTTTTATATTTGATCTTGAGAAGACAAAATATCCTATAAGGATTCTGTAGGGGAGACGATTTATAATCGATCCAAGTAGCCCCGTGGACTTTCGAAAATATTCTTGTGAATATTTCACAGGGAAGGCAGTTTGTAACTAACCCGAGCTGCCTGCCCCCCTAGACTCTCAGGAATATTCCTATGAATATTCTGTAGGGGAGGTAATTCGGTAATTGACTCGTGCTGCCTCTTGGACTCATATTCACGCGGGCAAGCGGGTGTCAGGTCGTCTGGGCCTTTTTCCTCCCATGGGCCTTACGTGGTGCTTACATGACGAATGGTGGTTGACCGATTATATATTCCCTATCAGATATTATGGATCTTTATGTATGTATGTCGTATGTATATTCTAGCAACCTTCCTCATGCATAACATGCTTCTTCTGATTGTTAATTGAAAATGGGTTTTTCATGCTATAATAGTTATTTTGTCTATTGTGTTTGTCTTATTATTTACTAAAAATAAGTCTTAAAATTACACTTCAAACCTCAATTGAGTTACAGTAGCGCTTTACATGTTGATCAATTCTTCGCACTTCTATATCTAATATTTTTACCACTTTATCCTATCATTCTAGGACTGTGTTATAATGCCTTTCTGAAATTTAAGATCTTGAAGATCTTCTTATTGCATTGAGGTTTTGATTTATTTATGCCGAGATGAAAGAAATACATTGCAAAGAATGCCTACAGCATGGAGACGCATCCCTGTCTGATCGCTTCTAAGTCCAACAGTAACTGACCCAGTAGATAAATGGCTATATGAAAATGTCCTCTGTAATGATATTTAATTAAGTTGACATTTATCTTCAACTCCAAAAGTTAACTTGCTACTTGTGTTGCTTGTGTACTGATAGTTTAACTTAAAACCTTAGTCTAATGCATAAAGTTTCTAATTCTGCATATACTTAATTGTGTTTTTTTGAAAATTATTTATTCAGACTATACATATTTTCTCTGGACTTATCATCTTCAATAGTGAACTTTAATAAAGTTTGCCAATTTTATGTGTACTAAATCAACTCTTTCCTGAAATTTCCTTATTCTGTCTGGAAAATTCTTTCTGGTCTTAGCAACTTCAATAACACAGTTGGTTCGAACTTCAAAGACTTGAATATGTGAATCCAACAATATCTGTTTTATGTCCTTTGCACAGTTCTTTTTACTAGCAATTGCATGTTATGTGAGGAGTTGTATATATTAGAAACATTATAAGTTTTCAGCTTGTTTAAATTAATAATGATGCCTATATTTCCTGCTTAGCCAAAAGGACATCACTTGTCACAGGCTGCGATATATTAGTTTTGTACTATAATGGGTTAAGACACCGATCCTTTAACTTTTAGGTTTGTGAATTTCTTAGTTGTTCTAGAATTTTTATATTTAATTGGGTCATTTTGTTATCATTTGTTATTTACATATCTTATAATGTTTCCTTATAAAGTCTTATAGTTTTTCCTTATCAAGTCTACTCAGCTATACTGTATTGATGCATTAATTTGTATCAGATATTAGTGCTCTATCAAATATCTGCAAAGATAAAGCATGTAGTCCACCATGGGAATTCATGAGCTTACAGTTTTAAGTGTTTGCATGCATGTCCTCTCATATAGATAGGGGTCTGACATGATAGAAAATTTATTTTTGCTGACGTTGTGTTTTGTGATCACAGCATTATGTTTGTTGCAAGTTGGCTTGTATCAGTCATTCAGCTTAGTAAGCATCTCAACTTGGTAAACTGCAATATTGGTTCAGAGCTTTAAGGAAATTAGGAAAATACACGATGTCTGTGATACGGTCTGCAGATTCATCTACTGCCTACGGTGAGTCAAACATTTATACTCGTAAGGGTGGTGGTGACAGCTCAGCTATATCCAGGCAAATATTAAGTGCCGATGGGCAGATGTACACTTACGGGCCTACCTCATACCATTCGGGCTTCTATTCCCAGCAATACGTAACCAATGCGTCATCAGAAATGGTGCATGCTGATCCATTTCACATGTCTGGATCCTCAATTCCAAGACGCTATCTTCAAGTTTCTTCAGCTCCCTATCAGCTGATGGCTAATATTCACTCATCTATCATATCGGAAAATCCTTATAGTTCCTGCTTTGCAGCAGTTCAGAATCCTGATTCCTCAGCAAGCTCTAACATCTCTCATCTAACTTCCCATTCTTTATCTGACAATCTAAGTCCAGAGCAAGAAATAGACTATGGTGAAGATGAAATCAGGTTAAAGCTTCAAGAACTTGAGCAGGCATTACTGACTGATAATGACGAGGACTTGGTGGATTCAGACCAGGTCATGGGAATTGAAGATGATTGGGCTGAGCCTATCAAGGACCTGTTACTTCCAAGCTCACCAAAAGAGTCATCGGCAGATTCAAGTGTCAGTTGTGTTGGCAGCAATAGAGAACCACGAACTCCCAAGCAGCTACTTTTTGACTGTGCAGCTGCAATCTCACAAAGTAGCATGGAGGAAGCACAAGCTATCATAACTGAGCTTCGTCAGATGGTTTCGATTCAAGGGGACCCTCCTCAAAGGCTTGCAGCCTACATGGTGGAAGGTCTGGCAGCTAGAATAGCCTCTTCAGGGCGCGGTTTGTACAAGGCTCTAAAATGTAAAGAACCCCCAACTTCAGATCGGCTTTCAGCAATGCAGATTCTGTTTGAGGTCTGCCCATGCTTTAAGTTTGGTTACATGGCAGCAAATTATATAATTGTCGAGGCAGTCAAGGATGAAGCAAAAGTTCATATCATTGACTTTGACTTAAACCAAGGTAGTCAATATATAAACTTGATACAAACTCTTTCAACCTGGGCAGGTAAAAGACCACGGCTCAGGATATCTGGGGTGGATGATCCAGAATCAGTGCAGCGGGCAGTCGGAGGCTTGAAAATTATTGGTCACCGCCTTGAGAAATTGGCAGAGGATCTTGGTGTCCCATTTGAGTTTCGAGCAGTAGCTGCTAAGACTGGGGATATAACTCCTGAAATGCTAGACTGCCGACCTGGGGAGGCACTTGTGGTTAACTTTGCATTTCAACTGCATCATATGCCAGATGAGAGTGTATCAACAGTGAACCAGAGAGACCAGCTGCTTCGAATGGTTAAGGGCCTGGGACCAAAACTGGTCACAATTGTTGAGCAAGATATGAACACTAATACAGCTCCATTCTTCCCAAGGTTATTTCCCCACTTATTTACATTCCTTATATAATTTATTGTTATTTCCCTTCCACGTAAGTTGTTATGTATGTATGCAAATCTGCATAATCCTGACCTATCACTTTTCTTTTTCCTTTTTTTTTTCCTGAACTAAACTTGAATTTAGTGGTTTATGTTTAATTGGAAATATATGTTTAATTGTGTGATCATCTCTTTGTCGAAGTCACATTTACCTCTCTTTTACTCCCTAGATCTATATGTTTGTAGCTATTATTTTCTCAAAACTTGACCATGTAATATGATAGGTTTGTGGAGGTCTACAATTATTATTCAGCAGTCTTTGATTCACTTGATGCAACTCTTCCAAGAGAGAGCACAGACCGAATGAATGTAGAGAGGCAGTGCCTTGCACGAGACATTGTCAACATTGTGGCTTGTGAGGGTGCTGACCGCATTGAGAGGTAATTCTTAAAGTAATCAGTGCTATTGGGTTCTCTAAATATTTATACTTGTAACGAAACCCTCTTTGTCCGATAATTTGCTACTCCTACCAACCAAAACAGGTATGAGGTAGCCGGAAAGTGGAGGGCAAGAATGACCATGGCTGGGTTCATTTCATGCCCCTTCAGCGCCAATGTCAATGGATCGATACAAGCATTGTTAAAATTGTACTGTGATAGATACACGATCAACGAGGAAATTGGGGCACTCTACTTCGGATGGGAGGACAAAAATTTGGTTGTTGCCTCGGCATGGAAGTGAGGTCTTTTTTTTGCTACCACAACATGTGTCGTTGTCACTGTACTCGGTTGCTGTTGTGTAGTTTTGACGTGCAAAAGCATCGAGAAATCTACTGATGTGAATATATCTGACCAACACTGCCATAGTTCACGCGGATAATTATGATCTTGCAGACATTTCTTCTTGTCGCATAACAATGCTTGTTGTAATATATTGGTGCTTTGTGAGCTAGAAATAGAGACATGTCTATCCGGTGGTTTCATGCCCTCTATGATGTTTTGTCTATCATTTTTTTTAATTATGTTGTTTGTTTAATTAGTGTATGCTTATTATTTATTTAATTAGTGTATATTTTTTAATAAGAGAAATATTCTCTCTAATAGGGATTTAACGACTCATGAACTTATTTGGTTTTGCTCTAAGTCAAGTAATAGCCTTGTGTATTCATTTATTTTCTCTCGGAGAAGATGAATTAAAAAAATATTTTAATTTTAAATTTCACAAGTAATTATTTCAGTAAAAACTTGATAAATAATATAAATTATAAATATAAATTTTGTAAGTTTTGAGTGATATAGGATCCAAGATAGTCGATTGTGATCAAAAGTTCCCACAAGTGTCCACGTGATATTGTTGTAAAATAAGATAGCGAATTAGCCTTAGATACCACCCTAAAGGCTCATCTAGTTATGTATCACATGGGTAGCTCTTGGGTGCTATGTTGGCTAATACTTCGCACCACTCTTCGAAGTTAAAAAAAACCCCTAAAATGATTTCCTGGATAATCTATTTCTAGGTAGTTTACGATGATTACATACAACTTGCATTTACAAGTTTAAAACAACTATAAAAGCTAAATAAAATAGGACTACCGAGCTTATTGCAACCTCTATATACTGTGCAAAGCATGAACAAAATTGAAAGACATAGAAATACACGAGAATTATATCAAACACCATGTTTACAGTTTTATCCATGATATTCTCTTTCTCTTTCACTTAATCCTTTGACATCCTTGTCAAAGCCTTTGCAGATACTACATCTTTTCACTTTTGTTAAATTTTCAATCTTTTGTTCCAATTACAATGCGCCTCTTAGGTCCCAACCGTTTTCCATTTCTGTTCTTTAGTAGTCGAACTTTAATCCACAGTTTTGCTTTAACTTCCTAATGTCTCTGACTCTGACTCTAGTGTAAGATCGATTGAGTTGTGCTGATCCTTGTTGATTTCCATGAATCATTCAAATGAAATATATATTCTCTCTAATAAGAGCTAAATATGTGGTAATCTAATCAACATGTGGTGTCCAAGCTATCCCCTCAACTATCGAGTGGGTGTTCAATCTCTCTCTTTAGTCATATCTAACTTCTTACGCACATGCACATAAATTGCTTATGAGTAAGTTAGACAACACTAATATTTGTCTTATCATTTTGGCACTAGAAAGAAGGCCAATATTGTAAGAACGCCAATCCACCCACTCGCTCGACAAGAGCTCTAGTGATAGTGCTTCTCTCCTAATCCACAATATGATCAACACGGCCCAACGTGCTCTCTACCATGATAGTGCGATCGACACGACCCAAGATGCTCTCCATGTTGATAGTGTTGTCGACATGGTCCAAGGTACGCTCTCTACGATGGCAGCATGATTGACATGACCCAAGGTGATCCATGATGATAGCACAACCGGCATGTGATAGCACGATCAATATGGCTTGAAGCACTCCTTACATTGACAGCACGATCGACATGGGCCATACCGCTCTCCACAATGACAACATGGCCAACATATCCCAAAGTGCTTCTCTACAATGACAACTCGACCAAAATGATCCAAAGCGCTCTCTGTGATAATAATTCAACCATGATGACTTGAGGTGCTCTTTATGATGATGATGCAACCGACATATCTCGAAAAGCTCCCTACGATGACAACACAACTAACACAACTCGAAGCACTCTCTATAATAACGAAGAGACTATCATGGGCCGAAGCGCTCTTTATGATGATAATATGATCACAATGGGCTAAAGCGTTCTCTATGATGACACCAAGACTAGTATAGCCCAAAACACTTTACGACAACAATGCGACTGACACCACTTGAAGCACTCTCCATGATGAGAGTATGGCCAATACGACCTAAAGCACTCTCTATAACAACATGGTTGGCTCGATCTAAGGTACTTGATAGTCAACATGGCCTAATGCGCTCTCTACGACTACAATGCGACTAGCATAGTTCAAGGTGCTCTCTACAATGACGGCACGATCGACATGGCTTGAAGGCTCCTTTCAATAACAACATGATCGAAGTTGCTTGAAGTGCCTGCTTCGATGATTGCATGATCGAAACGACCCAAAGCATCTTAACAGTCGATGTGTCTTTCGTAGATATAAGCATCACCGATACATAATGCATCCTTTATAGATAAAAAGTATCATAATGACCAACACGTCCTTCGTGAACATAAGTGTCTTTAATGACGAGAGTATCTTAAGCGGTCGATGTGTTATCCATGAACATAAGTATCTTTAATGTAAAAAAAAAGGACATATGCAAGATTTTCCTCGGACCTTTATGTCAATATCTTACTCAAATTGAAAGAAAGTGAATGCTCAAGAAGAACTTATAGAAAATGAAAGAAAAGAAAAAAATGATAGAAAAGTAGGGATAAAGGGATTTCAAGAACGTAGAGACCAGCGTTCTTGATTGATGAGGAGGAGGAGGTCACTTGGAACAAGGATTCCTATAACAACAACGATGAGGGTAATAATTGCGATAAGACTCACGTGACATCAGTTGCACCAGATGACGTATCACGCCTCTGTTGACTTGATGAGGCACCTAGTCAACGTGGACCGGAACGCCTACCAAGGCGCATTAACGTCCTGTTCAGGTTCGATCCCTCACGCCACGCCAACGGCAATGTCAGAGGCTACCAGAAGTGCGGTCCTGCTCCCTGCGGGCCAGCACATCAGGCAACGGTGATTCTCACTATAAAAACCCTCGCGCTCCGAGGGGGAGGAAGACAAAAAGGGGAGGGAACGGAGAACTTAGTTAAAGAAACCCCCTACGACTATCCACTAACTTGATCGTCGGAGGGGTCGGGTCGAGCTCCCTGACCCGACCTTTGTGCAGGTGCGAAGGCGGAGGTCGTCCACTAAAGGCGCAGGCGGGGCGTCCTCTCCCGGTGGAAACGACGACCCCGTCTCGACTGGGACACCGTAACCGACCATCTTAGCCGTCTCGAGGAACGCCACATGGAGATCCCCACCGTCCGGACCCGAACCAAGCTACGTCGGCCCCGAGACCACTGCTTAAAGTTGTTTACACCAACAAACAACAACGTTTGTTGTTTGTTGTCCTGTCGTACCCCATAATTAGTTTAGGAGCAGTTAGTTTCACATTGGCATGGATGCCCTCACCTCACCTCCCAATTCTCCACTGATATTTGGGTCTATTAAAACCCTATTAGTGGTGGGACTGAGCTCATATCTTCTCTACCCATGCTCTCATGGTTCAACCTCCAGCATGATGAAAAGCCTCTTCGGCCAAAGAGGTCAGTCGTCCATTTTCTATTGCATGCACATGTTGGTTAATTGTCACCGCATCTACTCCAAATCGATGAATGAATCTGATAAGCTCGAACGACTTTGATTTGATTTGACACATCAAAGTAAGTATTCATAATCGAACATTTGTCTCCTTAACACCCCTAAAAAATGTAATCACCAAAATACATCCTATGCTCATGCTAAAATAAATCCAATCACAGTCGAGTGAGGAAGGAGAGATCGAAACCCTACGTGGAACTTACTGTGTTTCTTAAATACAGTAATTGCGTGGGACCAAATAGCTTCTGACGACCGAGCTAGTTTTGGACTTGGTCTTCCTTCTCGTTGCCCACTTCCGTCGTGTCGAATCTAATTAGGCAAAGCGTGTAAACAAAACTAACCCACACGGCCGTATTAAAACATGTTGCAGTCAACTAAAGCTTACGAATGCACAGTTCTAATGTTGGACTTTTAAATGGGTTGATAACATCTGCATATAGTCTTTGCAATGACAAGTGAACGGTTTGTTAAACCATTCGACGTTGCCCTGCTTCCATCAGTGCTCTTCTGGACCGGAATGCATGATTAAGCCAAAGAACAGCTTCCATTACTCTTATCCCACTCTTGATTGATTGACCGTTCCACCTTTAGATCTTCATTTGGTCCACTCGAGATGTTGCCCCTCCAAATCTATATATATACTAACCTAAAATCAAATTACAAATTCAAGTGTCAACTAAAAAAAATGTATCCGAGTGTCACCCAAATGGGTTAACTTATTCAAAGTCTATGACTCTAAACATTGGGACCGTAAAGCATGATGTAGAGCTGAAAGAAAAGAGAGCTAAGAAAAAAAGGATTATAATAAATTTAAGGTCCTCGAATCTTTGAAAATTCAAAAAGAATTTTCTTGACAATATTCTTTACTGTTGGATAGATATGCAAATTTGAAGAATTAATATGTAAATCCTAAAATATTTGAAGGATTAAGATTATTATTTTATATCATTGTTAAGAAAAAAAAAATGATTAAAACATATTTATATCTTAGTGATAGGGAATATAAAATCAATTAGTTATCATTCACCACGTCAATGTCATATCATGTGCCAACACCCTCCTATCCACAGATATAAAAGCCTAAAAATCAACTGTCGAATTGTTGAACTATCTTCTTCACAAAATATTCGTAAGAATATTTTAGAAAAATCAAAAGGCAATTTAGATCGATTATGAACCAACTCTCAACTCTCATGTGAAATATTCATAGAAATATTTTCGAAATATCAAGAGGCAATTCGGGTCGATTACAAATTGACTCTCCTATGAAATATTCACAGGAATATTCTCGAAATATCAAAAGATAGTTTGGCTCGATTACGAACTGATTTCCTTGCGAAATATTTTTCAAATACCATAAGACAATTCGGGTCAATTATAAATCGACACCTTGTTGAATATTCATTGAAATATTTTTGAAAGATCATAATGTAATTCTAGTTGATTACAAATTATATTTCCTACAGAATTTTTGTGAGATATTCTTCCTCCTCAAGATTAGTATAAAGTTATATACTTAGCTATAGATTAGGGAAAAAAAAAGAAATGATCTTTGTGCCGTAAGCGAGTGTGAAAAAATCATACTGATTAGTAAAAAGATACATACTTAGCTATAGATTAGGGGAAAAAAAAAGAAACGATCTTTATGCAATAAACGAGTCTGAAAAAAATCATACTCTATCTCGGACAACTTCTCACGTATGAATTAGAACCATATCATGTTGATAAATATCAACGATATTTTCCTAGCGAGAAACGTTCTATTTATAGGTAGGTATTCCTCCATTAGTGGGAGATGTCTGTGGCGAGTATTTATTTGGTTAGGAACAGTAGATCGAAGCGAACAAGAAAACGTCCTCTACTAGTCAAAAAGCCTTCAAAAGAAGTGCACAAACGAGAGTTCAGCCTAACCTTGTCGACCTCCACACCGTCTCTGTGGCTGCAGATTCGTCAGCCTCGCTTTCGCTTGCCAGGGAGATGACAACTCTTCTGGTTGGAGTTGTCTGGAGTAAAAGTGAAGCAGGACATGCAAAAATCCGCGCGAGGGGAATGCAGTGTGAGCGTGTCATACGACGAAGTCACGCTCTGTCCTTTCGACGGAAAGGAATTCTTCACTGCTTTCTTTCTGTTCCGCAGAAATCCGAAGAAAAGTCCTTCACATAAGGCGAAAATGGGTTGGATAAAGTGACTCCCACCCGTCATTATGACGAACAGTTGGAGGGCGGGACGGGGTTCTCACGTTGTTGCTCCCCGCACCCCCGGCGACTTTGGTTCGCCGCTGACGTCCTCCTCTCGAGCGTGTCGACCGCAAGCAGCTCGGACCGGTGGGTTGCACCTGCGTCCATCAGATGCTCCTAGTCTAACATATTCTTGCGTGGGTAAGAATGACGACAGAATAAGCAAGCACGAATGTTACCCGTGAATGCATCAGACCGCTTCGTGGCGAGCTCCGTCCTCCCCTCGTGCGAGGGTTGAGCCCGACCAAACGAAGATGGGTCGCGTGTGGCTACTGCGAATGACCTACCACCGCAGCTCTTCCGTGGGTTGGTTGATTCGGTGCATGGATGGCGTCAAGAAGGGACGCGTTCTCTTAATTGGGGAAAGACCGAGCCTTTGATCGCCTCCTCTTCTCGGTCAAACGCCACCAAAAGTGCACCGACCTGCGTATAACGTTCACTGTCTCTCACATTCCACAAACCCAATCACTACTCTTATCGATGTATATATTTGTGTGCGCGCGCGCGCGTCTAGGATCATATGTGGTGTGATCTCTATCGCTTCGAAGGCTGCTAGTTTGGACTGCGAGGTTGAGAGACCGAGTCATCATGCAGAGGACCGGAAACGAGGAGGATGGGAAGCAGGAGGGGTCGGACATCGTCGAGACCGAGAGCGTCGGCAGCGACCGCGGAGGCTTCAGTGGCCCGCTCAGCAAGCGCGGCAGCCGGAAGAGCGCCCGCTTCAACCTCCCGGCCCCCGCCGCCGGAGTCGATGACGAGGCCTACGTGGAGATCACCCTGGACGTGCGCGAGGACACAGTGGCGGTGCACAGCGTCAAGCCGGCGGCCGGCGGCGGAGGGGGCGGGGAGGTGGAGAATCCGGAGATGTCGCTTCTGGCGCGGACGCTGGAGCGGCGGTCGGCGTCGTTCGGGTCGTCGGTGATCCGGACCGCCTCGTCGCGGATCCGGCAGGTGTCCCAGGAGCTCCGGCTGCTGGCATCGGCGACCAAGCGGCCGGGCGTCGGGAAATTCGACCGGTCCAGGTCGGCCGCGGCCCACGCGCTCAAGGGGCTCAAGTTCATCACCAAGACCGACGGCGCCACCGGGTGGCCGGCGGTCGAGAAGCGCTTCGACGAGCTCGCCGTCGACGGCGCTCTCCACCGCTCCGTCTTCGGCCAGTGCATCGGTAATTATTCATTTGTGCTCTGTTTCCCTTGGTAATCAAGCTGATCATTTTTTTGCTTCGGATGATCTATCATCATACTTAGGCATGAAGGAGAAGGAGTTCGCCGGAGAGCTATTCGACGCGATGGCGAGGAGGAGAAATATCACCGGCGACAAGATCACCAAGGCCGAGCTAAGAGAGTTCTGGGAGCAGATCGCCGACCAGAGCTTCGACTCCAGGCTTCAGACCTTCTTCGACATGTATGTAACTGACATTAACTTGAGAAGACGAGTCGCTATGAAGTCTTCAAACTCGCTCACTGTCTCCCAATGCGCAGGGTGGACAAGAACTTGGACGGACGAATAACAGAAGAAGAGGTCAAAGAGGTAATCTTCTCAATAACTCGTACCTGATGCCTGTGAGCAATCGATTCGAGGTTTCCGGTTAACACTGCAAATGTCCGCGGAACAGATCATCTCCCTGAGCGCCTCCGCCAACAAGCTGTCGAAGATCCAAGAGCAGGCGGAGGAGTATGCGCGACTCATCATGGAAGAGCTCGACCCCAACGAGCTTGGCTACATTGAGGTGATTACTTACAGCAACTACTGCAACTGAGCTTGACTGGTTGATGTCGATGGAATGAGCTGATAGTTTTCACATGATGAGCAGATATACAACCTGGAGATGCTGTTGCTGGAAGCCCCGAGCCAGTCGATGAGGATAGGGACGACCAACAGCCGGAACCTGAGCCAGCTGCTAAGCCAGAATCTGAGGCCGACGCAGGAGCCGAACCCGGTCCGGCGGTGGTACCAGCGTACCAAGTACTTCCTGGAGGACAACTGGCAGCGGGTGTGGGTGATGGCGCTGTGGCTCTGCGCCTGCGCCGCCCTCTTCACCTGGAAGTTCATCCAGTATCGCCACCGGGCGGTGTACCACGTCATGGGCTACTGCGTCTGCGTCGCCAAGGGCGGCGCCGAGACTCTCAAGTTCAACATGGCCCTCATCCTCCTCCCCGTCTGCCGTAACACCGTCACCTGGCTCCGCACCAAAACCAAGCTCGGCAAGATCGTCCCCTTCGACGACAATCTTAACTTCCACAAGGTAGCCTCTCAAGCCCAACACAAATCTCAAGCATAAATTGTGAAGAAACGATGACAGAGAGCCGAGTGCAGGTGATCGCGGTTGGGATTGCTGTGGGTGTCGGGCTACATGCCATCTCGCATTTGACGTGCGACTTCCCACGGCTGCTGCACGCGACCGACGCGGAGTACGAGCCGATGAAACACTTCTTCGGGTACACCAGGCCGAACAACTACTCGTGGTTCGTGAAGGGCACCGAGGGCTGGACGGGGGTGGTGATGGTGGTGCTGATGGCCGTCGCCTTCACGCTAGCCACGCCGTGGTTCCGTCGCGGCCGGGTCAGCTTGCCCAGGCCCTTTAACCGCCTCACCGGCTTCAACGCCTTCTGGTACTCCCACCACCTCTTCGTCATCGTCTACATCCTCTTCATCGTCCACGGCTACTTCCTCTACCTCACAAAGAAATGGTACAAGAGAACGGTAAGCAACCAAACGCATCGCATCGCATCATCGATCACTTCGCTAAACATCTCCAAATTGTTCTTCCTCAGACTTGGATGTATCTGGCGGTCCCGATGATCCTCTACGCGAGCGAACGGCTGATAAGGGCCTTCAGGTCGAGCATCAGGCCGGTTAAGATACGGAAGGTGGCGGTGTATCCCGGCAACGTGTTGGCTCTCCATGTGTCCAAGCCGCAGGGCTTCAAGTACCGAAGCGGACAGTACGTCTTCGTCAACTGCGCTGCCGTCTCCCCCTTCCAATGGTAAGCATTATTCTTTGTCTCATTCCACACAAAAATATACTAGAATTGCAAATATATCAGTTCTCTTATGTGCTGCAAACAGGCATCCGTTCTCCATCACCTCGGCTCCGCAAGACGACTACATCAGCGTGCACATACGGACGCTCGGTGACTGGACCAGGCAGCTGAAAGCGGTTTTCTCCGAGGTATGCAATTCTGCGAGGCATATCTTCGAACACTTTAGCAGCGATGCTATCTAAGCTTGGTGTTGTTTAGGTGTGTCAGCCACCGACCGGCGGGAAAAGTGGTTTGCTGAGAGCTGACTACGGCGACAGCAGCAACAATAGAGCCAATCCGAGGTGAGTTGAATCCGTCTTGTCTGCCCCATTTTGACCAATTACCCGCAACTGTTATTATGATTCTAACAATAACCCTCTACAGCTTTCCGAGGGTGTTGATCGATGGGCCTTACGGTGCACCCGCCCAAGACTACAAGAAGTACGAGGTGGTGCTGCTGGTGGGGCTGGGCATCGGCGCCACCCCATTCATCAGCATCGTCAAAGACATCGTCAACAACATTAAGCAATTGGAGTCCCTGGGACTGTCGGACATCGACGATGACGACCTCAAGAACGGCGGCGGCGGCGGCGGCGGCGTTAGCAACAGCAGCAATGGCGACCACAAGCGGCACGCCTCCACCTCGGTATCGACGTCGTCCTTCAGGACGCGGCGGGCCTACTTCTACTGGGTGACGCGGGAGCAGGATTCGTTCGAGTGGTTCCGGGGGGTGATGAACGAGGTGGCGGAGACGGACAAGAAGGGGGTGATCGAGCTGCACAACTACTGCACCAGCGTGTACGAGGAGGGCGACGCCCGCTCAGCCCTAATCGCCATGGTGCAGTCCCTCAACCACGCCAAGCACGGCGTGGACGTGGTGTCGGGCACCCGCGTCAAGTCCCACTTCGCCCGCCCCAACTGGCGCAACGTCTACAAGCGGATCGCCCTCAACCACCGCGACAAACGCATCGGTAGGTCACCCATTCACTTCTCCTCTTCCTCCATACGACGACCCTAAAACCGTAACCTATGGAACACTAAACCATTCACAGTGGCATTAGCTATTGGAACTCTCAAGTCAAAAATTCCTACCTTCATTCATTCATTGACAATTACATATACCTTTAGGTGTTTGGACATTTTGCTAACGCCTGCAAACTTTCCTTGTCATTGCAGGTGTATTCTACTGCGGAGCCCCAACACTGACGAAAGAGCTACGCCAGCTAGCGCTGGACTTCTCGCACAAGACCACCACAAAGTTCGACTTCCACAAAGAGAACTTTTGAGCCATAGATTTTGGACTTATGGTTGTAGCAGCCCATACAGATATATATATATAGGATTACTTATTGTACAGTATTTATATAGGTTTTTTATGCTAGACTCGTTTGTATTGGATTCCTTGTCCAATGTCCTAAGATTAAGCCACCAAAGTTTGTCTGTAGTTGGTCATAGGTTGGATGTATGAACATGACTTGGTCCACGACAACCAAAGACTGACAAACGAGTTATAAGATGTTTGAGGTGTATCCTCGGCCACAAAGGGGCCAAGGAACCAACCAAACTTTCTTTGAAAATTTTGCTTCTACTTTTCTATTAGCTTCCTAAATTGTTGGCATAATATAGAAATGATATATTATGCCCAGCAGGCAACATTTTATCTATGTCTATGTCAAACTCAGGTATAAAGTGCTAATATTATGTCAAGAAGGAGAATGGAATTCTTACGGCTTCCTCAAGCAGGAAGTTCCTCCGGTAAGGTTGTAGGATACGATCTTGATGGGCGCCATTACGATCTGCGTGCTGACTTGGATTGCACTATATTCTCAAGTGATCTGCGAGAAAACAAGAGGAGAGTACACCTTCAGCCCACAGCTTCTCTTGTTCTTTGCGATGATTAGATACAGAGAAGAAACTCATCAGATTGACAAGAGTTCATCCTGGAAAGTTCACCTCGGCTAAGTCAGTAACTGAACAGATCCTCGTGTATTTGATGCCAATACAGCTAATCTTAACATTATCTGATTAGATATTGGCCACTTACTGGGACCTGAAATTTTCATGTAGAAATGTGGAATGATTTTGGACAAATTTAGATGCCATCTTAAAGGAGAAGAGAAATGCTAATACATGTGATGACACTTAAATTAATGAAACCGTTCAACCAAAAATTAAAGATTCATATCCTCATCAATTATCTAAATCCTACTACTAAGGTATGTGTCAGCTTTTTGCTAACATACTAATCATTCTCCTACTTTTTCCTCTTATTTCCCTAGAGGTAGAAACAGAGCCTGGTAAGAGTTTCATGACTGCTACAAGGATATTCTGCTATGACATTATATTGTAACCAATACGACACTATTAATGACCACAACGTATCAAATGTGATTTGAGAAGTTAGGACAATATCACCAGGGTAAGTGTCTTCTGCCTACTCCACAGACTCTGCATCCCGATCAGCCTTCGCATGCTGAACTGACAGCCACACTATATGATGGTGACATCCCACGAGTTAGTGCAAGCAATAAACAAGCCTTTACAGAACCAAGAACAGAAAAAAAAAAAAAAAAAAACTTGATGCAATATCAAACGGTCACCAAAGCAAACCATGCAATTCAAATAAATTATAGGAAAGGAAACCCAGAAGCTAAAATGCTAAGTGATAGCCTAATATATGAAGTTTTGTGTCACTTAGTTGGGTTAGGTCCCTGTACAAAGACTATCTTTTATGTTAACATGCAAAGAAAAAGGAACTGCTTAATGATTGATATCCTTGAGAAAGTTTCACCAAATCCATGAAGCAAGTATAGTGGTTTTCAAAAGGTTTGGTGGTTATCCAGACCTAAGTGGACATGATTGCTCTAGACCGATAGGCCATATTGTCATTCTTGGGTATCACAAACCCTACACCCTTTTTTAATCGACTAGCAAGGCAAGATATTTGATGTACTTGGATTAGGTTCATGTATCATTCAAGGAAAGAGCTAAGCAGTTATATCCTTAAAAGAGAAACAGAGATTGATAATTTTAGAACCACCTGCAGTTTTGATGTCATACTAAACAAAATCCAAGCTACAATTAAAAACTGAAAGATAAATTTAAAAGCACACAAGAACAAGGAGATATTTGTCCTAAAGAATTGTAATATGATGGAGTAGCATTTTCAACTCCAGGAATGGCAATATCAACATAGTTCATCCAGTGATAGTTTTTATAGGTGCCCAACTTTAGTTGCATATATGACTTTATATTTATGATTATATATATCTGTGTATGTCAGCATTATGCAAGCATGACTTCCAAAGCTACTTTAAAAGTCTCCAAAAACGAAGTCTATGGTCACCCTCTGCTTCGCTTTCAACCTCTGGTTAATCAGAAGTCATCAATGGCTTTTGATCTGCCTGTTCAAGAAATTCGTTAAGATCGATATGTACTTTGACTGTAATTTTTTTTGTTTTGGGGCTTCCAATAACTCCAGAACTCTTGATTTGTCTCACCTGAAGCCATATCTGAACCCTTAGATTTCAGGTTTTAGTCTTGTTATTAAATATACCAGTGAGTGAATATCTACCATTCAATTCATCAAAGCAATTGACAGAGAAGACAAGTTTTACTATAGAGATACGAAGATGCATTTTTTAAAGATAATTTAGTTACATGTAAGTCATCTAATCAGCTCATTTCTTGGTTAACTAGCATGGTTTATGAGTCTAAAAGCATAATACTTAATATTTGAAATCTATGGAAGAACACAGAACTAGATATTAAATGAAATAAATGTGTAAATGCATTTAATTGCTAGGAATTTTTTTTTTTTTGAACGACTGCAAATTAAAAGAGTACCTACTCCAGCTAGCAATAATAGATGAATTTACCCAAATTGCAAGCACGTCTTTACCAGTCAGTTCAGTTTAAGATGAAAACCACTTTCATGCTGGAGAGGATTGCAGTCTCTCAGTTCAATCTGAAGAAAAACATTTAAATACAGATTCATACTTAAGAGGCCAAAAGCATTAACATTCTTTACCTCGACTTTCTTATTTGATAATAGAATCATCTAAATATGGAAAATTGTCTCACAAAGAGAAAAACATCTCACCTCTGCCAACAACTACCTCATTTGCCTGTGTTATATCAGAAATGGGCAAGGATTTCCGATACAACAAGCCTCTGCAGCTTCCATGAACTTATGACTGTCAAATATGGGAATTTATGAAGTGATAAACAAGTGTAACTGAGATCTGAAGATGAACATTTAAAGATGGATTAATGTATATGCTATACTTAAGAGAACAAGAGTATTAGCATTCTTTTTCTCGATATGATTATTTGATAATAGTTCATCAAGATAACCTTCACTAATGGAAAATTGACTCACAAAGAGAGACATTTTAATTTTCACCCTTGTCAATAACTACAGTTGCCTGAGTTATAGTAGACATGGGCAAGGATTTCCTTTGATGCAGCAATCATCTGCAGCTTTCATGGACTTGTCACGTGTGAGAATTGTGAAGTGATAAACAGTGGTAACAGAAATCACTTGTACAAACTGAAATTAGTACCAATAGACAAATTCTTGCAACTAGACTCATGTTTGTTCCAATTAATTTTTTAATGGAATCAAGTAGTTTTCTATAATTGCAGTCTTTAGTGAACATGAATCCTAAACCTGAGTATTAGGGTGCCAATCTAGATATGCATAGAAGATAAAAAAAATCTGAGGTACAAAATGTTCCTAACTTAAAAATACCAGTAAAGCCATCACTGTCACCATGTGAACTTGCTAATTGAATAGGAAATGAGATGAATTGTAACTCAAAAGATTCAGATACACTTATACCGAGTTCTTTTGTAGCGTATTCAGTTTCATGACATTATGGAGACACCAAAAAGGGACTTCCCATTATCAAACCTGTCAGCATAGAGATATGGAGACTTTATATAAACATATAAGTTCCAAATACGATCAGTTTCCTTTCTACATGCCAAAATTAAGTCAAACCATGTTGGATCAAACAGAGAAGTGAGAGAAATCAATTAAACTCTATGACAAATGTAGTTGA
This sequence comes from Musa acuminata AAA Group, assembly GCF_036884655.1. Taxonomy (NCBI): domain Eukaryota; kingdom Viridiplantae; phylum Streptophyta; class Magnoliopsida; order Zingiberales; family Musaceae; genus Musa; species Musa acuminata. Next base: position 26,729,937 of record NC_088336.1, read on the forward strand.
TGCAAACAGAAGCCACTTAATTAATTTATGACCTATTTAAATCAACACCATAATGTCCATATCGTTGTTTGTAGATTTGCAGAAGTTACCTCCATACCAACCCCGCCAGTTGCTAAAAGACAGGTTTCATCTTGACATGACACAAGTTCTCAACGCTAGTCATTAGAAAACTCGTTTTACATTTTGAGTCAATAAATATTGAGCTTTGGGTATTTAAAGGTAACTGACTTATGAGAAAAGAATTTTGATCCATAAGCATTTTGGGAATCCAGAATTTCAGGTTTTCTTATAATATTATGGGTCTGTTTATGTATGCACACATGTTATACATATAAATTATCAAAAATGTACTATTGGCATGTTAAGCAATACATAGCAGCTCTTCAGCTCATGTATCAATTAGCTAGGCACCAATTATAATCCCAATTCATGTCATGACAATCAACAAGAAGTAGAACTAAGATCATCGATAAGACCAAAATAGTGATTAAGTTAGCATTTATTTGTTGAGTTTTATAGAGAGATGGAATATTTGCAAGAAAAAGGAAACACCTATTTACCGGTTTGTAACATGGCATTGTTGCTTAAAAGGTAAGGGCCATCATTGCAAGGTCCCAAAGGAGACGGATACAAGAAAGTACTTAATCCATACTGATTTCAAAACGATAAAACTTTATTGAGTAGACATCAATAGCATTAAAAATTCATTGTGAACCAAAGAGAGAATTCGACGTTAACGAAACAGCAAAACTGCAAGAATTGAACATCAGAGTACGAAGATACCATATCAGTCGAAATGGATGAGTCTGTCTAGGCCAAAAACCATGACACGAAGCTACATGCGAAGTGTTCTGATAAGGATCTGACTGTACGCTCAGAATATGAACAGCTGGAGTATACAAATAACACTGAATTAAACTCTTGGAGAAATAACTTGGCTAACCAGCAATTTTAGGAGTCGTCTCGTGAATGGTCCAAGTCGAAGGCATCGAATTGCCAATGTTCTCGAAGCTTAACTAGACTTTGTCCGAGTTCCAGCTGTCCCGCTTCGTGGTCAGTGAGAATGTGGAAGAGAAACTTAATTAGTAGTGAGCACAATCCGTCCAAGAAATTGTCACCGACGACTCCCATCTCCCTCCGCGACATGAGCAAAATCCACGAGCTTCATCTGCATCCCTGAGGACTTCCCAGACTGCAGCAGAATCGATCTCGTACGCCTGGTCCTCAAACCACGCCTTGGCTCCAGCAGCTGCGCCAGGACGCCATTCGGCCCACCGTAGACGGCGGGCGCGAAGGCACAATCGGGCTTCTTATCGTCGCAGGCCGAATTCTGCAAGTCGAATCGCTCCAGCCTGGTCCTGCCTGACGTCAGCCCTGGCGGGCACCAGAACCCGTCGGTCTCGCCCGGATTTTGAATCTGGACGCCGAAGACGTGGAAACCGAGGGCGATGCTGGTGGTCGCCCGGTCCTCGGCTAGGCACTTGGACATCGATGAGCGAGGTGGGCCGCGCGGGCCCCCCTTGGCCGGAAGGACGAGGCTGCCGTGGAAGAAAACACGTGAACGGTCGCTGAGTTCCCCTCCTCATAACATAGACAAGAAGAATAGATGGAATTACAAAGGTCCCAAATCACAATAGAATCAATGTGTGTAGTGTAGTACGACGGACAGTCGCTCACAAAAATTCAAAATCGATCGGTATCATTATTTATTAGATTCTTTGTTAATAGAAAAGAGAAGCCGTGACGAAATATATCTCGACTTCTTAAAAAAAAAAATTCAATAAAAAATCCCTACTCCGTAAATTATTAGAAGTCACTCAGCAACAATAATCCTGGCTGGCAGCAATCGCAGAAATGAACTGCTGCATTAGGCGACATCCAAAGTAGCAGACCAATCAAATATGACCTCGCCAGAAGAAAGATGTTCGCGCAACAAATACCCAAGCAAACCAAGCACATTATACTAGAAGTTGATTTTCCATAGTACTCGAAAGAGTTCCTAAGAGGATAACTGAGCCATAAAGATCCTTTGAAGACTTACGAGTACAATAAAGATTATGCCTGAACTCACTCTGACCAGAAAGCACTAGCTAGGGAGGCAAAAACTGCGAGTCTGTTTTGCTTTCAGCCAATGACATTGGTTCCCAAGCCTCACACCCGCTCGAATGGAAAACACCTAAAACGAATACCTCATTCAAAATCTGAGACCTGGCTGCCTTATGTCTCCCTCCTAGATCTCCTGGGGCGCGGGGCTGATGCATCATCTTTCTCGTTCTCCTCTTTCTCCTCGCTGCTTCCTGTAGCTTCAGTCTCAGAAGCTCCAGAGTTGTTAGTTTCAGTGGTTGGTGCAACTGGGGCCTGTAAAATGCGAAATGTTTCAAAAGGATAATCTCATGTTAAGCTGAACATGGAAGCAAATGAAGAAGCCCGAAGAATACTGAAATAACTCACCTGAGGCTTCTTCCCGCCAAATAGAATCCTGAATATGACAGTAAGAATTACCACCAGAATGGATGCCAGGATCCCAATAGTGAGGTTAGGTTGTTTCTCTGCCTTCTCAATGACATCCTACAAATAAAGATTTGTGGGAAATCACAAAAAGGGCTTAGTTGATAAATGAAATACAATAACAAGAAACAGGTAAACAAGAGTTTTAAAAACATGGTGACTTGTGGGAAGAAAATGACAAGAGACATATACAAGCACATAAGTTTCTAGTCACATTATGCAGATGATTGTCAGCTAGTTGAAATAGCAACAAAAGCTACTCCTAAAACAGTTTGTAACGTAGACCAGGAAAAGACCAATTGGAACTCACAATAATTTTGATCTTGTGGGACTCCAAGAAGGGAATGTCTGCAAACTTGTAAAGAACATCAAATACTTTCTTCTGCAATAATATTTAAGACACCCATAAGCAAAAAACAAACAAACTCAAGCAACTATATAATTTAACATTACCAAGCTGGTGGAATAAAGACATCACCTGGAAACCTGAAAGGCCATCTGAAGATACAGAAGCATCTTCAGCCTTCTGCTTTTCTTTATCAACTTCATATTTAGGCTTCCATGTCTCTGCCCTATATGACTCAGCCACCTTCTCATCACTAGCTATTAGAATATTGTCAAAGAGAATGCCATCCTGCATTGTCCATATCTCAATACCGATAGCAGTAATTGGCTCAAAATCTGGTTTGTCAAGCTCAAAATAATCAGGGTTGTCTATCTGCTGTGGCTTCCAGATACCCTTGTAGTTCGGGTTATCAATTAAAGGTGCATGCCATTTTCCCTTATATGCTGGATTCCTCTTCATTGGCCTCTTCCACTCTCCACAGCCAGGTGCCGCTTCACACTTTGGGTTGTCAATTTTTGGTGCTTCCCATTCTCCATCCTCTTCATCATCCCAGTCTTCTGGTTTTGTGGCTTCTGGATCATCAATTTCCTCAGGTTCATCATCCAACCATCCTTCCGGCTTGACAGCTTCGTCGTCTTCAATCTCCATTGGTGCATCTTCATCCCAGTCATCTGGCTTTACAGCATCAGGGTCTGGAATTTTAGCCCTCTCATCCCAGTCCTCAGGCTTCTTATCATCAGGATCAGGTATTGTCTTGGGTGGAATAAGAGCTGGCTCGAAGTCATCCGAAGAAAAGAAGTTTGCTTTTTTCTTTTCCTCTCCATCAATCAGAATTCTCAGCTCATTATCAGGTTTCAAAATAGCAGTATAGACATGAGAGAGTTTGTCAGATGGGACAGATGGAGGGTACTTAAGGTGATGTTCCACAAACTTCCCAGTTTTGGGATTCTTGTGCTTAAGGATGAAATGCACCTTATTCGTGGATCCACATTTATCAGGTCCAAACATGATAGAATATGGCGACTCATTGTCAAATCCCTTGGAAGTCCATCCAGCTTCCTGGGGACGGAGGTACTTCAGATATGCCCCTCCACATTCAAGTCCATTCTGTAGTCGAACCTCAAACTGTAGAACGACAGTTCCATCCTTGAGAATGATAGGTTCATCAAGTTCCTTAACTATTGCATACTTCCTAGCCTTCTCGCTCACAAGAAGTCCATAGTCTTCATGACCATCACTCTTAGAGTGTTTCCATAAACCTAGTCAAAATACAACTCTGTAACAAAATAGACATGGGGCACCAATGGATTGGATGAAACAAAAGATAGAAGTAAACCTAAAGCAGATCCCCGGAATCAATACCAAGAACAGTGAGACTGAAGCAATAATATGGCCACCAACGGCATTGGATAACTCACAGTTTTACAAGACATTTCTATTATCCAAAATTTAAGAGACTGACATTCAACATACTATTCTTCTTTAGGTGCACAATGGGAAAGAACACCTTTATGATTATCGTATGTATGTCACTCATACAGCATGCACATGTAGGGTAAAGTACACACTTCCAGCGGATTCTCAATGGTTTTGAGAATTATATTAAATAATTTTCAAGATTAAACTAATCAATGAGCCATGGGCCCCAAGTAGCATAAAATTTTGATGCAAGAACAGGACCCACAATGTAACCAAAAGAACTCATCTTAACAAGATTCTAAAAAAAATATGATTGAATACAAAAGGAATATACAAATATGTGATTGGATTTGACCACAGCCAGGACACATATCAAGGTAACAAAAACTTTGGACCAAAAGATTTCATTTAGTACAGAAAACAGAGATTTAAGCATATAACACTCATTTTCACTATATTGATTTTTATGTGACCAAGTTTCATTTTCACTATATTGATTTTTATGTGACCAAGTTCTTCTAAAAGTTCCAAAGGTGACTGACATTAGGTACTCATATCCACAAAGACAAATATAGAAATTCAAAATATTTATCAAGGCATAACAGAAATAAAAACCCAAAACATGTGAAAAGAGCCCACACAGTCAATAAGTCAATCTCCGGATAGTAGTTTCTTCTATATATTTAGCATGACTCTGTTTTCACTAGCTTACATTTTGATGGTGTTTCTTCTATATATATTATAGCTCTGTATTGCATAACTCTCTAACTTCCTTTTCTATCCATCAACAGTTATCATCTATCATCAACCTAATTAATAAATAAAATATGACCACGACCAAAATCTAAGATTGACGTAATCATGCATTGATATATCTGGAATTAAAAAAAAATAAAGGAACTAAACAAAAAACCCTGTTGAACTTGTCCAAAACGGGGATCATTCACAATTTTTTCTGATGACGACATAGTCTTACCAAGTTTGTGAATTCATTTCACACTAAAAAAATGCCCAATATCCATTCAGGTCCTAAATAATCAATTAATTGTTGATTATTTTCATAGCCAATGGGCCCAACTTATAAAGTCAAGTTGTGATATGTTGATCAGTATCCTTTCATAAGGAATACATGAAGAAAACAACCTAATACCATACCATTTAATCAACCCAAAATTTAACAAGTCAACAATTGAAAGTTCCTTAAGTGATTAATCAAAAATCAACGAAGCACCTCCTGGAAATCCCAACTTAAAGGAGGTTCAACCAATAGCCCATGTTTGAACAAATTAATATGAGTAAGCACATAATTATCTTACTGAATATATCAAAATCAAGGTAGGAGACAAATCGTGGCAATTCCATAGAAGTGCAAAGTAAGGAGAATATCCCTGACAAGCTGACATTTAGATACTAAATTACATCCACCAACACTGGAGATTTTTCAGTTAAAGACACGTAATCATACCAAAAGTATAAAAAAGTGTTTCAGTGGTGGTTTACTTTGTAAAACCAATATTTTCACTAGCAAACAAATCAAGACTAATTCAACCAATTTAAGGCAATGTAGTAGATCTGAATCATGTAATCCAAACAGTATATTTTAGCGTCTGCAACTCAAAAATACTACTACTTAGAGCAAATTCTCCATAGCAATAGTAAACCTTTCCTTAACAACTAACCATTAGTTCACCGCTTAGGTACCAAAGATACTTAAAATGCATATGACATCTCTACCAAACCAACAACACCCTTTCCAAGAAAATAAAAGAGTGGGGCCCTTCGTTACTCGCTTGTTGCCTACACAGAACCAGCTTATCATAAACACAAAAATATTAGCAATTATATACAGTGTAATAAAGCTGATCCACATTAGACTCTTTGAGTCCCATAAATCTGAGCTTCCACTAGTTTATCATAAGTACTAGATCTCTTAGGTTCCACTAACATATCTTAATATAACGCCTCGTGGAAAAGATCTGGCAACAGTGACCACTGATCAATCAGAAGATTGTAAAAGCAAACAGCCAAAACTAAAAGACGAATTCTTTATTCCATGAGCGCAAGGATATCATTTCGAAGAGATCATCAACAGATCTGGAGGTAATGTTATACCTGTGTAGTCCTCCCTCTCGGACACGATCCATCGCCCTTCAAAAGGCTCATCAAACGACTCGTAGAACAACTGCATCAAACGCCACAAATCTTTAAACTTTGAGTCAAAAAACCAAAGATTACGAGAACAATCCGCCGAGTGCACGAATTACCGGATCCGACGCCCAAATCTGGAGGAGAGAGGACGCGATGAGCAGCAGGAGCAGCGGCGCGGCCATCTTCCATCCACCCATCGTGAAGGGAAACAGTGGATCCCGCAGGAACCCTAGCGCAAAATCGCGATTGGGAACGATGCAAATGAGAGAGCTAATGATCCGACGGAGCAGATGCACCCACGGGAACGGATCTCGCTCTCGCTCTCTTCCGTGCTTAGGAGGCGATGAGAGAGCGGGACGCATGCCGGTCGCGACCGTCGATAAAAGGTCTGCTGCTGACTCGCTTCTGCCAATGGTATGAGATGCCACGTTGATAAGCCCAATAGAAATATGCCATGTCATCTTCCGGGTCCCTGTTGTCGAACAAGCTTGATCGCTTGGATGGCCAAAACACGAAAGCATCGAAAAGGTACGATCGTGATTTATTATACATCGAAACGAACGGCAGGAATTCAATCCGATGGCGAGTCGACGCGTGGCCAGGGGTTTAATGGATCGGATACAGATTGGCCCACCAGAGCCCGGATCCGACAAGCGATGGATCTAAAAGCGAGGATCCGCAGCCAACATAGCCAGATTTAAGAATCATACTTAGCAAAAGGCGAATAATATTAAAGGACGACTACCAATTTACTGATACCCGATTCAACAGTTTCAGTGAAACCAAGTTTAAGAATTATACTTAAGACAAAGAAAATAATTTTTTTTTTAAAAGAGACTGTATAAAATATTAGAAAACAGCTGATAATAATACCTCAATTGCATCAGTCTATAAATAGAATAAATATTTTTTAATAAAAGATAATAATATCAAAATTCTTATCAGCTATACTAACAAACACCTTCAAGTATTTTAATTTGACAAAGCATTAGATAAATATTCTACATCCATTTTTATATAAAAGAAAAACCTAGTTTTCCACAACTCTAAAACTACCTGCATATATAACCAAGGTAGTCTTACAAAAAAAAAAAATGGATTTCCATAAATCACATAAGAGAGAGTTCTTAACAAAATGAATAACAATGAATAAAATATTGAAGTGTCAAGATTATATTCCAAGATGCAGATATTATCAAGATTTATCAAATCAATGTAACCCAAAATTTTGAAGGAGGAAAATGGTTCCCTCAATCTCATGGTCAACTTAAGATTAAATCTAGAAATAAACAACACGTTCAAAAAATTCAAGACATGTCAGGTCTACGTATCCCTCCTGGACCTCCTGGGGCGCGGGGCTGATTCATCTTCGTTGTCAGTCTCTTTTTCGTCTTTGTTGCTTTCGGGAACTTCAGTTTCACCAGCTCTAGCAATCTTAGTTTCACTGATAGGTGTAGCAGGAGCCTGCAAAATGCGCAAAGGTCAACAAAAGGTAAAGATGGATTAAAGCCAAAATGACACACCTTGGGTTTCTCTCCTCCAAACAGAACCCTGGATATAACAGTAACTATAACCACCACAATGGATACCAGGATCCCAATAGTGAGGTTGGGTTGTTTCTCTCCCATCTCAATTGCATCCTGCATAAGAAATTAAATCAGACCTTAAACAAGTATAAATTGTTTGATGCAATACAAGAAAAAGAAACACTAAAACTAATTAAATTTTTTTTGTTAGAGAAACCAAACGCTGACTTCCAACAAAGATGAGACTACTCCAAAGACTGGAAAGTTACAAGGAAAAAGAACAGTTACTACTTACAATAATTTTATTCTTGTATGCCTCCAAGAAGGGGATGTCTGCTATCTTGTAAAGCACATCAAACACTTTCTTCTGAAATAACCACAGAGTAAGACAACAATTAACATACTGTCAATTTAACGGAAGAAACAGAACAAGGCTAGCACAAAAAACTGAAAACAAGTGAAACATTACCTGGAAACCTGAAAGCATATCTGAAAACCCAGCAGCACCATCTTCAGCCTTCTCCTTTTCTTTCTCAACTTCATACTTAGGTTTCCATGTCTCTGCTCTATATGACTCAGCAACCTTCTCATCCCTAGATATCAGAATATTGTCAAACAGAATGCCATCCTGCATTGTCAAAATCTCAATACCGATAGCAATTATTGGCTCAAAATCTGGCTTGTCAAGTTCAAAATAGTCGGGGTTATCTATCTCTCGTGGCTTCCAGATGCCCTTGTAGTTTGTATTGTCAATTAAAGGAGCGTGCCATTTTCCCTTGTACGCGGGATTCCTCTTCATTGGTCTCTTCCACTCTCCACATCCAGGTGCTGCTTCACAGTTTGGGTTGTCAATTTTTATTGCTTCCCATTCCCCATCCTCTTCGTCATCCCAGTCTTTCGGTTTTATGGATCCAGGATCATCAATTTCCTCCGGTTCATCGTCCAACCACCCTTCCGGCTTGACAGCTTCCTCATCTTCAATCTCCTCTGGTGCGTCTTCATCCCAGTCATCTGGCTTTACAGCATCAGGGTCTGGAATTTTCGTCCTCTCATCCCAGTCCTCAGGCTTCTTATCATCAGGATCAGGTATGGTCTTGGGTGGAATAAATGCTGGCTCAAAGTCATCCGAAGATAAGAAATTTGCCTTTCGCCTTTCCTCTCCATCAATCAAAATTCTCAGCTCATTATCAGGTTTCAGAATAGCAGTATAGACATGGGAGAGTTTATCATAAGGGATAGTTGGAGCGTACTTAAGATGATGTTCCACAAACTGTCCAGTTTTAGGATTCTTGTGCGGGAAAATGAAATGCACCTTATCTGTGCCTCCACACTTATCAGGTCCAAACATGATAGTATATGGAGACTCATTGTCAAATTCCCTGGCAGTCCATCCGGCTTTCTGAGGACGGAGGTACTTTAGATATGCCCCTCCACATTCAAGTCCATTCTGTAGTCGAACTTCAAACTGTAGAATGACAGTTCCATCCTTGAGAATGATAGGTTCATCAAGTTCCTTCACTATTGCATGCTTCCTACCCTTCTCACTCACAAGAAGCCCATAATCTTCATGTCCATCACTCTTAGAGTGTCTCCACAATCCTTGTCAAAAGTAGCAAATTATGTAAGAGATAAATGACTGGATGCCAAAGATGGGAAGAAGAGAAAATAAGGTCATTGGAGTGTTCCTTTGAAACCCGTGAAGATCCTATCTGACTAAATTGATTTTTAACGCAATCAAGATATTCAAGAAGTTGCCATTGACATTTGACTTTTTGAGGTCTGTTTGAAATTATTGAAAAGTTCACTTAAGATTGTTCTTTGTTTTCTACATTGCAAGTGCTGATATTGTGTGGCAAATATAAGATGATTAAAACAATATGAAAGCCTGATAATCTCATCGAAAGGCTATAGTCTGGATTTGATTCAAGCTGAAAAGTTAAACCAAACACAATCAATAAGCCAAGTCAGATGTAGCCATCTGGATATATCAATCTCTGAGATAAAAGCCAATGTGCAGGTGCAAACAAATCAAATTTTCTGTAAAATAAAGACAAGGCTGCAAATTGTCTCCCCAAAAAAATGCACGTTCTCCAAGATCAGAAATGTCTCACAAATGACAGAACAGAGGAAAATGTTGTTTGTTAAGCTGTTTTTTGCCACACAAAGCTTCACCAAGCAAACAAGTGAAACTAAATTCAGTGCCAAGAATGCTAGAAAATAGAACTCGTGATGCACGACAATAAAAAAATGTTCCATGTTATGCAACTCAAAAAGCTCTCATGAGCTTACAATTCAAAGCTTCACAGAACAGCCAAATCTTTTCATTAGACAATTAAACATTTAGTTCTTCATGCACAAGGTCGTAAATCCCAGTTTATACAAGCCAATATGACTTATATACAATTACAATTCCGCGTATAGAAGCCACAATGTCATTACGATTAAAAACTGAGACTCCCAATGACCATCTAGCATATATTATAACAATGCTATTGCAAAAGGCACATTTATCCTTTTATATTCCAGAAATTTGGAGTTTTGCTGCCTCACTTATCTTAATTTTAAACTCGTGTATAAATTTATAAACTTGCGTAGATCAACGAACTGAAAAACCAACCATTCACTGAAGATCATGATGCGCAATCAATCAATCCGAAAGATGAAATCTTGTCGTCCAAACCAAGGAAAGACACGAATGCAGGAATATATACGATGAGAACACAGAGGGATTTGGAGTTAAATGTTATTTACCTTCGTAATCCTCTTTCTTGGAGACGATCCACCGCCCCTCAAAGGGCTCGTCAAAGGATTCATAGTACAACTGAATCAAAGCGAACAAAATCGTCAAATTCAGAACCCCCAGATCGACAAAAACATAAGAGCAATCCATCGAGAAAACCAGTCACCGGATCGGACGCCCAAATCTGGAGAAAGGAGGATGCGATCAGGAGGAGGACGAACGGCACGGCCATCTGCGACAGGATCAGCTTGTGGGGAGGAAGACCGGGGCAAATGACAACCGGCCGTTGGGATCTTAACGAAAGTGCCGCTCTCGCTTCGCCTCTCTTTCCGGGACGACGAGAATGAAAGAAGGGCGCTGCCATCAATATAAGGGCGCGGGCGACACCTCGGTGCCAATGATACCAATTACTTTGGCTAATGGAAAGATGCCACGTCACCGTAACCGTTAAATTCGTTGTTGAACGTTATTCTGAGTATATCGAGAAAGGCAACAAACAAGTAAAGATCGAAGCCCACCAAACGCAGTTTGATGGCTTATCCTATCGGATCGACGAACTTAAAGAGCCACAACTGCTGTTGTTGTCTCTGTCTCATGATCCACCTCAATAAAACTACGACCAACATTCTTTCTCTTCAATCCTTTGTCGCCCATCAACTTCCTAATCCTTGCAACATCTTCCCACCTCCTTGCAGTAGCATATATATCAGCCAAAATCGAGTAGATCCCACTCTCCCCAGGGTTCCTTTCTAATAGATGCCGTGCTGCAACCTCTGCAATCTCCACATTCCCCCCATGGATTCGGCAACCCGCAAGCACACCTCCCCACACATAAGCATCGCCGTTCATTAGCATCCCTTCTATCATTTCCATCGCTTCCTTGATCATCCCGTCCGAGCAAATCTGCCATGCATCCGAATGCTTGAGCTCCCGTTCGACACCATAGACGCTCTCCATCTCATCAAAGAGACTCCGACCCATATCAACGAGTCCTGCACGGCTACAAGCCACCAAGACTCCTAGGAAGGTCACCCCATCTGGCCGAACACCCACAGCTCGCATTCTGTTGAAGTGCTCCAGTGACATCTCACCGTTCCCATGCATGGCTAGACCAACGATGATGGCATTCCACGTGAACAAGTTCTTCCGTGGCGTTGACTCAAAGCTCTCTGTAGCAACACTAATGCAGCCGCACTTTGCATACATGTCTACCAGGCCCGTGGACAGATAGACATTGAGTTCAGCTCTGTTCTTCTTGATGTACTCATGGATGGCTTCGCCTCGGTCCAGCTTCCCCAGTTGAGCACAGCAAGAGAGTGCCGAGACCAAAGCAACATCGTCGGGCGCCGTTCCTATCTCGAGCATCCCATCAAAGAGCTCGATCGCTTCCTCGAACCGGGCCACCTTCGAGTAGCCTGCCAAGAGCGTGCCCCACGACGTCGCATCTCTTGCAGGCATCTCGTCGAAAAGCTTACGTGCAAACGCGTTGTCAGCGACCTTGACATAGCCGTCCATCAAGGTGTTGTAGGTGACGATGTGACGAGACGACGGGCACTCGTCGAAGAGGCCTTGGGCTTCAAGCATGGAGTGGAATGGAGCGTACGCACTAATCAAATTGTTGCGGACGTAGTAGTCGGCGGCGAAGCCGAACTTGAGGACCTGGCAGTGGAAGGCCCGGCCGAGGGCGGGGGAGCGGAAGGTTGCGCAGGCCTGGAGGGCGAAGGGGAAGGCGTGGGAGTCGGGGTTCACGGCGGCGCGGCGCATGCGGGCGAAGACGATGAGGGCGGGGAGAGGGGAGGAGAGAAGGGTGTGAGCTCTCATGAGGAGGTTGTGGGGGAAGGCGGAAGGCCTGGGGATGCTGTGGAAGAGGGAAAGAACATAGCCGATGAGGGCGGCGGCGGGAGGAAGGGAGGAGGGGCTTTGGTGGTGGTGGTCGGGGAGGATGAGGAGGGTGAGGACGTAGAGGAGCTTGCTGAGGGTAAGCGAGGGCCGGTGGCCTACGCATGCGTGTTGCAGTGGCCGTCGAGGAGACGGAAAAGGTCATGGTGGGAGACTTGCATCGCTTGCATACTTGGACAGGTAGCCTAAAAGCCCATCACTTGTATGTCGAAGCCCATCCTCCGATCGGCACATACTGCACATCTCCGCCATGGAACCTTCTTTGCAGACTCCACTTCTCAATCTTTAAATCCCTCCATTAGATATTCTTTGGTCGGTCAAATCTACCAATCTTGGAACATTTCAGGCCCATGTGGTAGACCAGCATACAAAACTCAAGTCAATAATAGTCATATATATATATATATATATATATATATATATATATATATATATATATATATATATGAATCTTATGTCCAATTCATTACAACATCCATCACAGCTCAACAAGGATCACTGGAGAGACAATAGAAAGCAATACATACAATGTAGAGGGAGGAGTTTGAAGAGAAGGTTAAAAGGGAGGAGGAAGAGAAGAGACTCTTAAAAGGCCCCAGCTAATCTCCAAGAGGAGAAGAGAGCCAAACCGGACCAAACCCAAAAGGAAAACGCCACGTCCACCGGCGGGCGCGCAACCAAACTGCGGACCCCGAGCTTTTACGTACTCGTCAGTAGTAGTAAGAGGAGGAGGAACCACCGAGCTGGAACCCGTCTGCGGCGGCGTCGTCCACCGTCGGCATCGGCCCGAACAGGGGACTGTGCACGTAGCCTTCCTCGAAGAAGATCCCGTGCGAGGCCGGGGAGCCGTACCCGCCGAACTCCCCCGGGTCGCACCACATGGCCGCCAGGTCCTCCTCGCCCGCTGCCGAAGCACCACTCGACTCCCAAGGAAACGCCACCGCCGGCTGAGACGCCGGCAGCGTCGAGGCCGTGTACTGTAACCCATCCTCCTGCTGCTGCTGGTTGTGGTAGTAGTAATGGGTCCCGTCGTCGGAGATTGTACTGTCCGCAATAGCATTGTAGTCGCCCTGACCTCCCAGAGCTGGGAAGGCGGCGGCCGCGTGGTGACCGGAGTCCTGTATCGGCGATGGCGCGGAGAGGGTGAAGGAGGTGGGCGGGGGCTGGAGGTCGGGGGAGAGGAAGGGGGTGAGGGAGGAGCCGGGCGGGAGGTCTGGGTAAGCGAAGTTGGTGCGCGCGCGGGCCCCGCGGAGGGTGCGGGCGGCGCGGTCGTACGCGACGGCCGCCTCCTCCGCCGTGTCGAAGGTGCCCAGCCAGTGCCGCTCCTTGGTCGCCGGGTCGCGAATCTCCGCCGCGTACCGGCCCCACGGCCGACGACGCACGCCGAGGTACCTCATGCCACTGCCACCCGCGCTCGCGCTGTTGGCGCCGTTACCGTTGCTCTCGCTGCTGCTGCTGCTGTCCTGCTGCGTCCTGCGTTTGCTTTTCTTCTCCTGAGTGACATCAGAGCCCGGAGAAGCAGAGGAGGAAGAAGAGGAGAAGAAGAAGGAGAAACCCATTACCAAGAGAAAGAGCAGTCCAGCAATGATGTTTAGGTGTATTATTAGGTTTGCATGGTGGGGGGCTTATATACAAGAAGAGGTGGTGGTGGTGGATAGATATGTATATTCTCTGACGGTCGGCCCATGTTTTCTTTGATCGGGAGTGGAGTCCACATATGGTCAATGTGGATTCTAAGTTAGTAACTTGGATTGTATGTGATCATCACTTTCATGGTAGACTCCATCCACCGTGCCACTGATGAACTCAGTTACCTTGTCAAAGTCGATCCCTTCATGCCCAAATAAACTCAGAATCTGGAATGGAACTGTTCTTTTCCTGTCGGAGGAGGAGAAGATGCAATGTAGGAAATCTATGGCAGGGCAAGAAGAACATGATCTGAGGTCGGCATTAAAGAGCGCAGGTATGGGCCCCCCTGCATTTATGTAAGCCTGATGATTGTTCTCTGATGGAATGGAGTTGCTAATGATGAGGAGAGGCCATCCCACAGCAAATGCCATCACATGATTACATGGCTCACCGGAAATGATTAGCATGTGCTCTCACTTCCCTTCAGATGCCATGACTTACAATATTGCAGTGGGCAACTGCCTCGTTCTTGGCCTGCATTCATCAAAGCATCTCAGAAGTTGAGATTGTTGGATCAGAAGCTAATCATCAATTCATTGTATCCTGCAGAAAATATTATCCCTTCCATTTCTTTTCGCGGAATCTTGGATGCTCAATATATTAGGATTAGTCGATGTTCATAAGAGCTTGGTGGTAGTGTTACAAACCATGACATGACATGGAAGACCTTCTTCAGAAAATTAAACTAGTTAACATATCCAAAACATTCTTTCCTGATGATGAAGAACACTGCACATTAGGCTAATCTGAGGTGCTTGTTATGGAGAGGCATGGAAGACATCACAAAGCCATCTTGACCACCACTTTATCTGGCATTATTAGTGTTGCTAATAATCATGTAAAGAGCATTCCAAGTAGTTGTTAAATCAAAAGATTAGGTACACACACACACACACACACAAACTTCATTAATCTATGGGAAGTTCACACGCACAATATTAATCTATAGGTGATGCAGGAAAGGCTTATCATTGCTCATCCATGTGCTAGCAAATTGAGCAAAACCCCCAAATGATAAGCTCCACAAGCCAAAACACCTTTTGAAGGCCAAAGTCTCCCTTAATCTGTTCAGTCTCGGAGGTGTTGGGAGTTTAATTTTGTGTCCTGCGTTTGGTTGCAGGGCCCGCAGGAACCTGTACGAGTCAAAAAGATTTGTTGGGGTGCATGTGAAGGAAGAACTTGTTGGCATATATATTGTGAAGTAATTACATGACTCGGTCACTACAAACTTTCATCACCCATATGATGCACATCAATAAAGTTGGAAAGCTCATGTACTCGAAATAATAATAATAATAATAATAATACTAATAGTGCCTTTTAGTATCCTTCTGACAAGATCAATCTTGTTCTTTGCCCAATCACGATGTGCTCGACTGAGAACTTGGAATGCATGGAATCCAAGGCTTATCTCACCCAAATTTACTTGGCATCAAATAGCTATCGGTTGTCTCTCGCATTCATTCACTCTCCAAGATCTTGGAAACCTAAACACACTTTTGCATGTTTTCACATCTTCAGACTCCTCATCTTCGTTGTCAGTCATCTTTTGTTTCTTCGGAGAAAGTGGAGAATTCTTCTCGGGGTAGTTTATCTGTAGAATTCCTCTGAGAGTATCGGCACTGTCACCAACAACTGATGGATTGAAAGATTGTCTGCATGCATTTTGGTCAATGATTTCGCAACTGGTCTCATGGCCGGTCGGATGGATTCCGAAGAGCAGGAGATCACATGGCACCTAATATTCTAATCATCAAGCAGTGTAAGAGGAAGAAGACAACCCTTTCTCCATTATTCTTGCTCTTTGGTGATCCTACAAACAGTTTCCACGACTGACCGACAACACCGCATGTCATTGCTTACTGCAGAGTCTGATGTGATCTTAGGGACACACCATACCAAGACCAATCTCTCTTTCGATGATAAAAGACTCACCTGCTGTTGTGTGCCATCAGGAAACCTACAGGCACAACTTGCTTCAGTGTCCATCCATTCTCTTCGATCTCCATCGGATCATCATGCATGCATGCACTGAATGCATAGATCCTAACACAACCTTGAAACTCGTGCCTCACTTCTCGTATGCATGAATGAGATCGCAGCAAGTCAAGCAGAAAGAGAGTATTGCAGGGTGTGGAAACAAGGACCATAAAGATCCTGCAACATGCACTGGGTTGTCATCTAGTATGCTTGTTGGTATTATAACCTGCTTCGTGCTTAAGGTACATCATCGAGATCTAAAGCGCGATTTGAGCTGCTATAAGATGCAAAAGATCTTCTCATGGAAAGCTAGAAAAGCATAGATGTGTGATAGGAGAGGACATTGTTTTAGGTGTAGGCATGTGGAAGCCTTTGAGCTCTGCAATGTATGCTACACTCGATCCAAAAAGAGAACCCCCAACTCTAACCCTACACCTTCAACATACTCTCTGATTTAGCTTGGAGCCACTTTGGTCCACTGCTGTGCATCAGATCTTGCTTGTCTTACGCTGACTCGAACAAGGTGAGGTGATGTCAGATCTTTTCTTCTCAGATCTTTAAGTGCAAGCTTTCCATCAAAATTTAGCATGTTTTCCGGATAAGCAAAATCCAGTTTAGTGATTGTTTAGGAGATTGCATGAAGTTTGCAATGAGTATATATATATTGCAATCGCACAACCATAGGGATGTAGATTGACTTAAATAGGATGAACATGGAGATGATTAGATGAATGATGCAATGTAAAGTGGGTTTAGAATCACTTTGCAGGGCCTCAACCAAATATTTGAGGCAATTCGAAGATTACAAGCAATGGCTTCAACTTGCCTATCTACTTCATGCAATACTACATCAAATGGGAGATGCATCACAGATCTCAACTAGTAAAGTAGAGCCAAGTAAAATTACAATCTCCGTGTCGGAAACGCAACGATGAGTAAATAATACAAGGCTTGTGGTAGTGTAGTATTTACAAACAAGTGCTTGAAGCATGACACAGATTGAGTAGCTCCTTAAAATCATTGCACTAAGTACATATCAAGAAAGCAGAAAGAAAGCCTAAGAAGAGGCTTCAAAGCCAGAAAAATAAGCTCGACGATCTTATCGTCTATCGTAGATACTGGATTTGCCTGGAGACGGCTATATAACATTACATGTACTGGACTCATGTGATAAAATATTTATTTATATTACTATTTACAAAACATCCTGTTGGACATAAAAATAACTGAGCTTGGCTCTAAAGAATTGCATATGTGTTCCAATATATACTACTTGTATCTCTGCAAGAAACTGATCGAAAAGTATAAACTAATATTTTACAGATGAATGCCGTAAGTTCTATTTAACGTTCTAATTCCACCTACATATGTCATTCTTCTCTCCTTACTAGAAATTATAGCATTGACATAATTCACAAGGCAAGCGAGTGATACCGAGAATGATTCAACGACTGCTTTGACATCAGTAACATAGAGCCCCACCATGGTTGACCCAATGCGCAAAACTATCAGAAAACTCGCCATGGTTGGAACTTTGTGCAACATCAGTGGCTTCAGCTTCCTGTGTCAAAAAAAAAAAGTAACGTATGTTAAGTTCTCCAAATCTCCATGATATTAGAAGACAAAAGTTGGACACCAGTTAATTTTTCGTATGGTAGATGGAATCAATTTGAATTGCCTCCTTGCTCTTTAGATCAGGTCTTAAGGTTTTTGTGTCAAAGTATGGCACACATCAAGTGCTTCACCGATAATTATCTACTGATCTACCTTGGCATGTACTACATCGATGTAGTCAATGTAAACCCATATGTGGATCAAACAAGTAGCATATTTGAATAATAATTCCGAGGAACGATAAGAATCCAATTTTAAACATGAACTACCAAGCATTTAAAAGATACAAAGGAATGATGCCCTCAAAGGAAAAAGAATTAATATAATGTTCTTGAAGAAGTTTCTTGTCTGGATCATGTAAATTTTGAAATTATAACCGTACTATTATATTTTTACAGAAAGAGATCAGAAGTCAAGTCATAAATAGATGAACCATGGGGACTTTTGCCAATTTTGGCATTATGGTAATCATAGAGAACGATCAACTTATCATCAGAACTCAATAATGTCAATGGATAAATTAAGGCGGGTTGTATTATTTTATGATTAACTAGCACTTTTTGCAACACCGGTTCCTTTCAAGGTTTAATTATCAGTCCATATGGGCTAGTAATTGTTAATTGCTGCTCTGATAGCCAATCAAGATGGGGCTGGGTACTTTCAAGTGGCTCGATCAGGTATAAACTGAATGTACCATTCAATAAGCTCATCATATTACGATTACCCAGATGGTAAGCAAATCAATTCCAGACTTTAACAGGCTATAAGACTACGGCCCAATACCCATGCTTTTTTTTATAGCTGTCAGATGTATTTTTCTTCTCTCTCTCTCTTCCTACTACCCGTTATGTCGCTACCACTACTTCCTCCAAGCATGTTGCAGTCATCTCCTAGTGGTATGCCTCCTTCCCACCACCACCTCCTCTCCACTGCCTCCTCCAATAAGTACTAATTCATACCAACTTGGTATACCACCCCATATCGGTACTGTAACAAGCCATCTGCCGACAGCTATTGGTACCAGACTAAGAATTAAAGCCTTAATTATATTTTACGAACTACAGAACAATTCAAGAGGAACCCATTCTTGAACTTCAAAATTTTGGCAAAAGCTTAGCACAAGTTCTAAAAATATCAGTGCTAAATTTGCACAAATAGGAACTCAAGATGTGAAACAACAAAGACAAAAGGAAACAAACCTTAGTATTAGGATCTTCCTCACTTAAAATTGAAGTTTCTTCAGCAATTACACCATCAGTGACATTTTCAGTGGAAACATTCCTCAGTGGTGAGTTAATAAGAGGTGACCTGTAGTAAAAAGAAAAGGGAAGAGGTTGAAAAAGACACCCATTTTAATATTTGTATCAAGGAATGAAGGAAGAATACTTCTCAAGAAGGCTTGACCACTTTCTCTTTCATGCTCATTTTAGAGAACAAATTCTTTCATACTCATTTAATCTGTGCTATATTTGCACGAAATTCAATCATCTGTGGCAGTTCAACTATGGTGAACCTTATGAGTTAGCATCACACTGCTCAATTTGCAGGGACTTCTCTAAATTCAACCAGTGAAACTTAGTATACACCATTAAACAAAGATAACATTATAAACTGTAGCATTAGATCAAGCAAAGGAAGTTGTTCTTATTAAAATAACAAAGTTAGCTTATCAAAGCATGTAATGTCATGTCAGAATGCAACACATGTGGTTGCAATACACGAGTCTTAGAAGATAAAATCTACTGAATGTGCACACTGCATGCTCCTCAAACTATGACATTTTGTATTAATATATGGTTTTGAACAGCAATTGGATCTGATTATAATCAAGAAATACGAGAATATTTGTCTGTGAAGAGTTGAGCAATGTTAAATTCCACAAGCAATCAAATCTACATGACATGTATAATATGAAGTGAAAAACAAGAGCTATAGATATTAGAGTTCTTTAGCTATAGATATGAAGTGATAAGACCCATCTTTTTCTTATTGACAGTTTGACGCCATGGTTATCACCTAACATACAGGATAAGTAATATTTTCATTAATGTGCTCAAAGCAAGCAAAAAGCAAAATTATCACCCTCAATATTTTCAAGAATGCACATTGATGTAAGACAATGACCGTGTGTGTCTACTTGGTTCTTACTTCTTACTATCTTGACCTGCAGAACAATTTACAATTACAAGCTACACAATGCACAAAAAATTACATTCTATACACCATGTATAACACCATGGAAGTTAAAAGATCATCTAGAAATTTGTTTAAATCATGATCTCAAACACAGCTGTATCTTCTCCCACGACAATGACATACATAAACACTAATATTGATCAAGTTCAAATACAAAAAAATGATGCATTAGTTACATTATCAAATTCCATCACAATATTATATAAATAGGGGAAACAGCACTCATAGAAGATTACCTTTCATAACCTTCATCATCACATGAATTCCCCGACGATGAAAGCCAATCAAAGTCCAGGAAGTTTGAACAGTTTGAATCATTAAATCTATGCT
Source organism: Musa acuminata AAA Group (assembly GCF_036884655.1). Lineage (NCBI taxonomy): Eukaryota > Viridiplantae > Streptophyta > Magnoliopsida > Zingiberales > Musaceae > Musa > Musa acuminata. The sequence continues at coordinate 26,750,332 of NC_088336.1, forward strand.
CGCTTAAACATATATGCCCACAATCTGAAAAGAGTTGACTCCTGGAGATCATCGGAGTGCACCTAATACATATGAGAGAGAGAGGAATTAAGCTATTTATGAATATGCATGGTGAATGTCCTACTAAGGCATTGTTTCTGGAGTTTCAGATGAAACAGAGATCAAGAAGAAATTAGACACTTAGTTTATAGGGTTTTGGCTGCTGTGGGTTTTCTGTCTTATCAATCAGAAGCTAAAAAATGCAACAAAAGAAAAGCACAACATTTCTCTTGTTTATTTGTCGTTATAAAACAAAAATAAGGCCCAAAAAGATGTCCCTCGATTCAATTAATTACTTATTTGACTGCAGTAACAGTTTTGTAGAGAGCTTATTAATGCATCAACGATGAACAATCTAAAGAAACTTACCTTGAATATGATATGTCATTTTCACAAGTTGAAATTTCTGGTGTAGAATCACATAGACCCTTGACATTTGACTCGTGTTGTACTCTTGAAGGCAGTGCCGAAGAAGCTACTTTGTTTGGTCCAGCATCACAGCCAGAGACAGGTGTTTGGCTTTCACGTAGAATATTGCCATCTGATAGGGATCTTTTGATAAATGACCTGAATAACAAAAGCTGAAGTTAAACCAAACCTAACTTATACACCTGAAACTTCCTCAACCACACCATTAAAAAAACCAGATGAATTGTAATAGCTATGATTGTTATCATATGATTTACAAATGCATGTAAGCATGCAGGAGTCCTGCACTATACAATTTCTAGTAAAGCACACACAAAATTATTAATTTTAATATTGAGGTTCACTACCTCATGCATCATCTTATAAAGTATGAGCTATATACAACTTCCAATGGTTATTACTCAGTTGTCACAACAATTAGAAAATATCATTGAGAAAATCCAGATGCTATAGATAAATCAACACTTCAACTAAAATTCAGTACCTTGCATTTTCATCGGCAAAAGTATGACGCCGACCAATATTGCAATGCTGATCTGAATCCAACTCCCAAAGTGCTGCTTTACCTTGTTGAGGTTGGAAATGCCCTAAGAATCTACAAATTTAATAGTAATTATAAAAAAAGAGGTGTTATTTGAAGAAAAAAGATTATAATCAGTGGTAACAAGGAGGTTAGAAGTAATTTATCAGAAAAGATTGTGAAATCCTACATATTAATAGCATCCTGCTTCTCGGCATCCATATAAGCATTGCTATAGTAACGTTGGATGGTCCTAAACAACTCCTGGGACTGGGTTGCAGCCTTCCATTGACCTCTTCTTTCAGAGAAAATCTGTGCAAAATTATGAAACAGTTCAAGTAAAACAGAGTGATGCTGCAAGTATGTAAAATATTTTGCTAGTTGGGAATAGACTATTTGGCAAGCAAGCAGTCCAAGATGAGAACAGTAAGTGGATCATGGAAACCAAATCTTTTAATATTCTAGCTTATGATTTTTTAACCTAATAAAACAAAAAACTTATTTCTTCACTACTGCCTTTTTCTTTTGAGTGCTCAAGGTGTTATGAACCCACCCAATGGATAAGAGATCCGTTAACTTGTTGAGCTTGAACTACTGACCCAAGTTGATGGACCACTTATGGACTTCCAATGTGTAACTAAAATGAGGTGATCTCTCCACTTAAAGATTTAATATCTTTAACATCTTCATCAAGGACCAATATAACCTAGAATCAATCTTAACATGGCACCTTAATATGGTGTACATAATGTCATGGTGGCTCCACATTGTAGAGTGCCCAATAGCCTATATGCTGGTAGTCTCTCACTGTGTTCAAATACTAGTTTGACCTTGATACCATTTATCATGATCAGACTTGTTGAGTATGAACCACTTGCTCAAGATGCTTGAGCCGAAGTTAAAAGTAGTAGACTCATTAAAACCAAAGTCATCTTAGTTCCAGACGCATACTTGATGCATATGTATGTAATACCTAGGCACCTAGCTATAAGTTGTAATATGGAGAAATATGAGAATAGGAAAAATGAATGTCACTTTTTGTCGAGTGTGTTATTTGTTAGATCGAGCAACAAGTTTCTTAGTAGAGAAATGATCTAAATATATTAATGGAACAAATGGAGTAAACCATTATTTTGTCTTTGTCCTGTGCTTTTTACTTTTTTATTTTTGGTGTGAAATAGCTTACATAAAAAAGAGGTCAAATTATAGACTCTTTTCAATTGACTCCTCTGTGGACCTTAATATAAACAAACTAAAATAAGGCCTAAGATGAGATATTAAATTAGAACTATACAGTGTGATATATTCAGCTATCATTATTCAAGCCTTGGAACTTTTCCAACAAACAGTGATCAATCTGATGTCAAACCTCGATGTTGGTGCCCAATTTCAGTCAAGAAAGAGATTTTCCAGTAAGCAACTTAATAGTTTCGTTGAAACTTATGCAACCAGGAAGCCACTCTCAAAGATTCCTAAGAAACTATCAGCAGTTAGTTTTTAAGAAGAAAAGGTACGTGCCTCAAAGGCACAAAACACAATATTGAACTGATGGAACACAACCCCAAGTTCAGATGCTTCAAGACATTTACAGAAAAACTCAGTAACATACTTGAATATTATTGATAAGTACATTAGTAAATGAACACTCAAACAGCTTATTCCTCAAAAGAGATAACATACTTAATACCTTGTTGTGCGCAGCAGAACCACCATATTGTAGGGCAAGTGTATCACCCATCCTCTCATAGAAAACCATCAAATCATCACCCAAAGGAGAATCTAGATCGACTTCTGGGATGTCTAGAAATCCCAAGGCATGAAGCTGATGACCAAGAGCAGCCAAACCATATGCATACTGGGCAACATTTGTGCGGTCCAAGCAGTCTATACAATTTGTCCTAAGGACACCTCTTTGGAACCTAGGTGATATAGCCAAATTGTCTCCATTCTGAACTTCATTAACGAAATTACCATGACTCTGTTCAGTTCCAAAATATGTACTTTCATCCTTCAAGGAATTGCTATAAGAACCAATGGCTTCTCCTGTGCTGCCTCGGCTACTGCATGACAACAATTATTGAGATTAAATGAAAAAAGCAACTCAAATATATATAATACCGTTCAGGTGCATCATCTCTTGTATAAATGAACAAAGTGTTTAAGCAGTGATAAAAAAGAAACTAAATAAAATCAAACAATGTTATTATTATGGAAGTTCAAATATCTAACAGTTCATAGATCCAGAATTTAAATCAATAACCATATGTCTAGTAAAATTTACAATTCATAGATGTGCCATGTTAACTCTGTGAGATCAGCAAAAGCCTGAAAGACTGCCTTTACTTTTGTTTTCAGTATGGATGAAAGTGAACTAGTAAAGGTGTTCGAAGAAAGCAATAAGGATTATAATACTGATTAAATACTGATACTAGTCAAGGGTTAAATCATATAATGACAGTAACAACTTGTACCAGATCTAAATATGTTCGTATCAATTGTACTGACTAGTCCCTTCCCCTGTTATGCAGATTAGATACCAGTTTTGTTCTTTTAAATACTATGACATGTTATTAATCATATGATAAAAGAACATAGACAAATCTTCTAAAAGCACAAGTATTAGTATGCATACAAAGTTAATCAAATCATATAACAGAATACCATACATGCAAGTTCAAACAAACATGACAGTAAGGTTATATACTTTAATAATTACAAGTTAACATACAAAATACATGCCTTGTCCGTTTACTAATACAAAAAATGAATGTCGCAGAGTAAAACCAGTGTGAATGATATTTGAATCCGTGATTACATGATAGTTTTGGAATTTCGATAAAATTTGAATTTAGTTTGTGTTACATGCACATAAACATATTGCAAAAATGTTTCTGAAATTATTATATGAAAGAAGCATTTGGTGTTTTCATACTTCAGTTGGTACATCAAATGTAGAGATTACTGTTGCCAGAATGCTCAAACAATTACGATTAAAGCCTATGCAATGTGGTTGATCATCGAGCTGCATGCTCATAATAATTCCTTTTAGCCTATTCACACTTTAGATATAAGCATAAAGAATATGTTGAAACATAAGATTACTAATCATGGAATCAAGAAAGAAAAAAGTACTGATATTGAAACAAAAACCTGGCTTGAAAAAAATCATGAAACAAGATTCTTACGGAAGGTCCTGAATTTGCAAGCCTGGTGTTACTTGGCAATAAAAGAAGCCTGTTAGATCCAATGCATAAGCTGCCACTTTGCCTAATAATTCCAGCACGTTGGCAACTTTTCTGGACATATTTTAGCAACCAACAATTAGTAGCAAGTTGAAGAGGTTATTATTTTTGCACAAGGACATGAAAATAATGAACAGAATATAATAACAACCCATTTCCTGCAAAAAAGACAACATACAGAAGAATAATGCAAGAGAGAAATTAAAAAGGCAAATAAATACCTTCTAGAATGTTTTTGAATATCCCAGTGCAAGAATTTCAGGCGTCTCTCCTCTGGTATATCTTTATTAATGAAATCAATTGCATTGGCAAACTCTGCACGCAGCAATGATTCTCGAGGCTTCTTCTCACGTGACTAATTGTATTAGATCATGAAATTAAAAAAAAAAACATAATAAATTAACCAAGAAGTGAAAGATTACTTCAAACCCAAAATCCTCTGACATCATTGAGGTATTCATGCACAAAAAAGAAGATACAAAGTTACATCCACCTTTTTGCCAAAGTAGATTGAGACTACCCACCTTAATCAAATTTAAAATAATTATTGGGTTGCCATATCGCTTTACAAGATTTTCAAAGTGTAGCCGTGTAGCTTCATAGTTCTTGTCCTTCTTATGCACTGAAAAAAGATGTGCCAAAGTAAATCTTTAACTGTATTACAAAGAAACTAATACAATATTACTAAAACTTACAGATAATATCAGGCCGAATATTTAATTTTGAAGTTTCCTGAGACCAGAAAAGGGGTATGGAACCTCTATTCTGTACAACAGAAGTTATTTGTGAAGGAATTTCTTCTGGAGTATCTTCAAATACAATTTGCTCCGTCTCAACATCATTGGCTACTCTACCCTTCTCATTAACACCACGTTTTAGGTACCTAAACCGGGACAAAGCAGATATTAAATCATTAACCATAACAATGTTACAGATTAAAGATCTTAAATCTGTACGCTCATATTACAGATCAAAGATAATTAACAATTTATTAGTGTGACAAAACCTATTATCAAAGAAAACAAGGAATTGCATTAAACCACATTTTCACCTACAAACCTTGTGCCAGCAAAATGACGTGAGCGCCTAGCAATGAGCGTCAACATAAAATCTCTACCAAATATTGAAAGTTTTGCCTGAAAACATAACAGAAAGATACATAAGTGAGTTTTTAAACACTAAACAAATTAAAAGAGAAAAAGAGCATACTTCTCAAAGCAATAAAGCAATATCATCAGTGTGCTAAAACAGGAAATGGTCAATGTTGGGTTTACAAGTGGTGTATTTTTTTATTGTGTTATTAACAGCATGATTGAATCCGGAAGAGTCCACACCAGACATTTCAATGTAATCATACCTGCTTAAAAAATCCATGAACCAATGCAACTGTCCACATAGTGTTTTTGAGATGATTACGGACGCCACGCGTCAAGAACTCATTCCAAACAAACATTGTTTCATAGAGAACTTGCCCTGTCTTGCCATCACATAGGTTCTTTTGAAGACTACGCATGATGTTGTATGAGTAGCTGAAGAAGAAGTCCTTTGTGAGGTCCACAGTGCACAGTAGCCTCTTGTATCTATGCAATAAAGAAGAAAGACAACATTGTGAATGGTTCTGCAAATATGTAAGACACAGAGTACAAAAATGACAACCATAAATTTAATATGAAGGTCATATTTTTTCCGGTAGTAAAAACTATTAAGAAACTAGTACATATTGCCTCAATACCTTAAGCCATCGACATTTTATGACAACATAAATATTCCTTTCGATTACTTGAATTTGCCTCAGTACATAAGAAACCGATCTGGCACACAGACCCCAAGAAACTGTAATGACTTGAGATGATTAAAGATCCCATAACAACTGTGAGTTACCTCAAGGAACGTTACATACTTACAAGGAGAATAGCGTTTCTACATCTTTAGCTAACAAGAAAAAAACACTATCAACCTTTCAACAAATTGTCATTGTCACTTTACAGAAAATCTCTGCAGCGTGTCATGGAGTAATTCAGAAACAGAATCCATTGGCACTGTAGAGCATTTGTTCCATGGTTAAATACTAGACTTCAATTATAGCAGTTCAAACTTGCACTAGTTTTAATTACAATACAATAGCAGCTTTTGAAGACTGATTACGGCCTCAATTAAACATAAATTGTACATGGCACATTTTTCATGTAAAGAATGGACAAAGGACCTGTTCTCATCTTTAGAGTAGACCAAATTGGACTGCACAGCCGAATTTGGAAGTGCAATCATTTCGCTCTTGGAGACAGCATATATGGTATGACCCAATATGGTACCAATCTTCCTTCTCCTAGTAATGAGCAGCATGTAGTACGGACCCAGGAACTTGATGAACCCTGAAAATGTACAACATGTATGTCACAAGAAATTCTTGAACATCAACTTTGAATGTGTTGGACGGAGGGGTTGGCAACAAGCTTCAATTTTATCCATGTATGGAAAAGATCAAGGCTACACATACCAGCGATGCCATAACATTTAGTCACAAATCTTAATCCCCCAGTTGAAATATTTCCCTCATGTACGCGCTTCAGCAAGTCATAACATTCACTTGTGGAGTATGTTGTTGGATCCTCACGAATATTCAGCTCAGAAGGCTCCAACCTATCGATCTCTAACACCCTCCACTGTGCCCTACTCTTGTTGCTTCCAACTATATAAAACATCTGCAGCATCATACCAGGTGTAACAAACAACAAAAATATGAATACCAGATAAACAGTTTAGATATTGACGATGAGGAAAAAATCAATCATTTTGTGCATAAGAAAACGCATAAAAGTAATCTGTTCTTGACGAGCAACTGAAATATGGTATAAAGATATCTATTCTTTGAGAAACCATCACACAAACAGATCTCGATGAAGGCGTTGAAGGACATAAGAAAAACTCCCGAGTAGGTTACCGGGTAATTAAAGATCAATAAGAACGAAGAAACTGCCATGCACATATCTCTAAAAGAAGTACACGGATCCCGAATTTGTAGCCTGTGTGAACCAAAATAGTATATAATATTTCCGTAAGACGATTCAACCATAGGCAAATCCAGCAATGAAATTTCTTACACAGGAAACGAAAGAAAGCGATAAGAGCATAAAACAACAAATTCGTCAACCATCAGAAAATATTCCCTCCAAACCATACAGATTTGATCATTGAGTCCAAGATCTGATAGGAGAGGGAAGAAATCAATAACGATAGACAACATGCACTAGGAAAAAAGATTGAAGAAACCCATGAAGCAAAACAAATCACGATAAAGGATCCAACTTTCTACGACAAACCCAACTGACCGATCGAGTCTCGTAAAGCCTGAACTTCTGGAGGCACCCGCTCCCGGCAGCTGCGCCGGTCCCGGCCGCCGCCAACTGATCCGCCGTCTCGCTGTCCGCCACCATCTGATCAGCCGAACCCATCCCGAGCCTTCGTCGGGCCCGGGGAGCTAGTCACTCGCAGATCTTCCGTCTCGCCCTAATCCGCCACTCGCTCTCTTCCATTGACGGCACGGAGACAACGAAAGCAAGAATCTTTCAATGAACTGAGGGGGGGGAAAGGAAAAAGAATACTAACGGGCTCTCTCTCTCTCTCTCTCTCTGTGAACAGCTTGCGATCTTTCCAATAAAAGATCAAAAAATCCGTTCTTGAGCGCAAGCAAGAGGAAACCGAATTAAAAAGCGAGTAAGAAAAGGAAAGAAGCTTCCTTCCTTAGGGGAAAGAGCAGCCAAGGTCGATCAAAAAGGAAACTTTCTTCCGCTCAATAAATGACTCGGCTGGGAATTGGAATCTGCCACAATGATTGCGGGGTGGGATGGAGAAAGAGAGAAACAGAGAGATATAGAAGAATCGGGGCGGACGACGACCACAGGGAGGTTTGGCCGACGCCTTCCACACAATAATAATAGTAATAATAATTACACACAAATTAACACGCAGCCCAAAATTATGAGCTTTTGTTTCTTCTTCTCAATCTTTGGGTCGTGGCTTTCTGCCCTCGGTTTCTTGTGGAGGGGAGTCGGAGATGAGAGTACAATTAGGATCCGGTGGAGTGCGTTTATCACCACACCCATCTTGGATTTGTAGCTTCTAACAAATATAACTGTCACTACTTACTGTGATCAATCCAGTAGATCACCGGATCTCGATGACAGATCGCGGTTTACGCTGTCGGATCGGGGAATCGAATCGGGGAATCGTGTGAATCGAGAATATAAAGAAAAACTATTTGTTTGTGTTGACTGACTGGTCTTTTTCATTTTTACCCCTGTAAATTTGAGTTTGATGTATATATCCTTCCAAGACTCTTCTAATCAACCATTAGCGTAATAACATTAATAATACAAATGATTAATATTATTTATCTATTTAATGAAAAATAATTATGTATACTTTAAATATTATTTTTCAAACTCATTATATATATGTGGCAAAATCTATGAAGAATTTATATCATTGAAATAATATACATGTGCAAGTTTTAAGGAATTAAAGGGATATACTTGTATATTTCATATTAAACATTGAAAGGGTAAATATAATATTGTCAACTTTCAAAGGATAAATATGTAAGAGTCCAAAAATAAAAAAAGTGTTTGCACAGAACCTCTACAAATAGGATCTACATAGCCCCTATCTACTTAAGTCTACAATTATAATTTGGTATTAAAATAGTGAGCCATATACCTATCATGTCCAGTCAGAAATTGAGGTGCATGACAATTATTTGTGATTAATTACTTTACAATGATGTATCCATCACAAGCAATTGCAATAGATATTAGCCATAGATATCGTTGGGAGCACGGCAAACGCATGGAATATATGCAATAGCTTGTCATTTTAGGCTTCATGTGACTCGCATGACCAATGTGGTAGCTTCCACACGTTGGCTTCATCGCCATAAGGATGAAGACACGCAGATCGGCTTTTTGTGGTTTGATAGAAGGCTATAAAGTATTGTTCGTGAGATAAATCGAGATCAACCTAATCACGTTCGTGCGACACGAGGCATCAAAATTATTCATATTAAAATACTCTTATATTAGCTTTTCCAAGCAAATTTGGTAGTTTGAATTGATAAGCAGATAAGATTTCCTCAAGTCAGTTGAGGAAATCTCTACCGTTGAGAAAAATCCTCCATGCTGAATGTGTATAACTTCCCTACTGAGTGTGTATAAATGGCTATCAAGAACTCACTATCAAAATGTATTAGGCAATTATATCTTATACATTTCATAGTTTCTTTTACAATTTCTATCTTTCTATCTTCTTCGTTTAATATCTATCATGGTATCAGAGCCCTCTTCTCGACCATCCCTCTCGTGGCGACATCTCCGCCCCTCAACCGTAGCCATTCGCTGCAGCCTACTGCAGCACTTGTGGCTGCTAATATCAGATCCGTGGGCAATGCTCCTAAAGGAAGCACAGTCACGGCCTTTGTTTCTACCGTCGGCTGCTGCTCCCTTGCCAACCGAAGTCTTCCACTGAAAACTCCGCTGCTCTTCCGGCCACCAAACTCCAATACTGCATTACTGCAACTATCTCCAACCTTGCAGATTTCTCCAGCATCGTTGCAGAAATCGCTGCAAGCTGCAGAGATTTCTTTCACCTCGCTGCAACAATCTCTCCTGCATTCTGAATCGCTGCAGCCTACCAGTGCCTCTGGAAGAAGCAGCAGCCCTCTTCGGCATTGCATACAGCTACTCTTCTACATCTGACGTCTTCATCATCTACCTCCCGCCACAGCCATCACTGCCTTTCTTGCTGCAGATTGCTCGCCCATCACTGCAGTTCATCACGCTACAACCTTCTCTGCAGTTCATCGCGCTGCAGCCTCCTCTGCAGCGCATCGATCTGCTTTTCTTCTCCTCTCTTCCTCCTATATCTTTACATCTTCTATAAAGATCACTTGACCCGCCACAAAATATCTGGGATGTCTTCATTTTCCTCTTCCGATATTCCTGTCCCTATTTCTGCAGGGACTCTGAGCACTTCTCAAAATCTTATCACCATCAATGCTGCAGCACTCATTCCCTTCAAATTATCCAAAGGCGGCAACTACGCATCTTGGCAGGCATAACTTTCTAATCTTTTATTTGGCTATGATCTCCTAGGTTACGTTGATGGCTCTCTCCAGTGTCCACCTGAAATGATCAACATCCCAGGCGAACCCAATCCAGTGCCAAATCCAGCCCACCAACTATGGTTACGTCAAGATCGCCTCATCCTCCAAGCTATTCAAGCTTCCGTTGCTGGATCCATTGCCCCGCTGATATCCTCATGTACGACTGCTGCAGAAGCATGGTGCAAATTACAAACAACTTTGGCAAATCGCTCGCGTACTCACATGCTCGGACTTCTCTCCAATCTGATGAAAATGAAACAAGAGGGAAGTACTATTGCTGATTATCTACAAAATATCAAAGTTATCATCGATGATTTAGCTTTGATAGGTCATTCTCTCAGCGATGAAGAAGTCCTAATCCATACCCTCAATGGCCTAGGAGGCGAGTACAAAGAACTGACAGCAGCACTTCGGGCACGTGACTCACCAATATCATTCGAAGAACTTTATGATAAGTTGATCGACTATGAGACGTACTTGAAGCGTGATGATAAGTTGCCCGGACCACCTATTACAGCTCAGGTCAATCAAAAATCCAAGAGGAAGAGCAACCAGTACAATAAGCACGTCAACAACGATTTGGCTACGCTGCCTCCTAGCTTTATGGGGCCCAGACCAAACCCTCCTTATCCATATCAAGGTGGTAACTTTTATAATACTCAGCCGTCGCGTCCTGACTTCACAGGCCGCCAACGAGTTGTTTGCTAACTATGTGATAAAGTTGGACACTCCGCGAAAGTCTGTCGGTCTCGTCCCAGACTCCCTACTCCATCACAGTGGCCTCAAGCGAATTTCATGGCTACTCCAACTCCTACTCAACCTAATTGGATTGTGGATTCGGGCGCCTCTCATCACATCACCTCTGATCTTCAAAACTTGTCCATCCACAACAACTATGACGGAAATGAAGATATCATCATCGGTGACGGTAAAAGAATTTCTATTACTCATTCTGGTTCCTCAACGCTTAGTTCACTTACCACAACCTTTACACTCGATGATGTTCTGTGTGCACCTAACATTAAAAGAAACCTCATTTCCGTTTCTCAATTCTGTAAACAAAATAATACATCAATTGAATTCTTTCCTAACTTTTTTCTTGTCAAGGATTTGAGCACGGGGGCATCCTTGGTCCAGGGCCAGAACAAAGACAACATTTATGAGTGGTCATCCACTTCACAAATTACCCTTCCTACTACTCACTCCTCAATCGCAGCTCCGGTTGATGTATGGCATCGTCGTCTTGGTCATCCCTCCCCTTTTATTCAGCAAAAATTACTTTCTCGTTATTCTCTTCCTACCTTGAAAATCAATAGCACTATTAATCATTGTGATGCTTGTCTTTGCAATAAAAGTCATAAACTGCCTTTTGGGACAACCTCCATTTCTTGCTCTAAACCATTTGAAATCATTTATACCGACGTGTGGGGCCCTGCCCTAATTCCTTCTTTTGACAAGTTTCGTTTTTATGTCATTTTTGTAGACTATTTTACTAAGTACACATGGTTATATCCTCTTCATCATAAGTCTGATGTTTCTACAGTATTTACCAACTTTCGAAAGTTGGTCGAGAATTTTTTTCAATCTTCCATTAAAACAGTTTACTCTGATGGTGGCAGCGAATATCAAGCCCTCATATCCTGTCTCTCTGCTTGTGGTATACAACACCTCAAGTCACCCCCACATACTCCCCAATTGGTTGGTTCTGCCGAACGCAAACATCGGCATATCGTTGAAACTGGTCTCTCCCTTCTACATCAAGCATCCATGCCACCATCTTTTTGGTCAGTAGCTTTTCAAACTGCAGTTTATCTCATTAATTGTATGCTCACTCCAATCTTACAATACCAGTCACCATTTGAAAAATTATTCCACAAACTTCCAAACCTTCATAAACTCAGAGTTTTTGGTTGTTTATGTTATCCATGGCTCCGTCCCTATGCGTCACATAAGCTAACACCACGATCTAAGCCTTGCACTTTTATAGGCTACTCTCTTGAACATAATGCTTTTCGATGCTATGAACCCCAAACTAAAAAGGTCTTTATATCACGTCATGTTATCTTTGAGGAGTCTGTCTTTCCTTTTCAAAATAATCCTACCATGCAAACTACTCCGATAAACATACATCACTGGAATATCCCTCCGATCTCATCACACGAACCTCCAATGACACCATCCAGTCCTTACTCTCAAGATTCACATACTACTATTACTCCAGTTCAACAGCTTCTCACTCCCTCTATTCCTCCACTCCCTTCCTCACAAGTTTCCCCTATTAATGAAGTCATACCCTCGGCAACATTGCCACTGGCTTTACCTTCTCCTAGATCTAGTGACATTGTTGTGTCGACGGTTGGCCCGGTCCATGACAGTGACTCGCCCTCGGCTATACCACCAACACAATCTACCACTTCCACCCCCCCTAGACATCCAATGACAACACGCTCCAAAAGTGGTATTTTCAAACCACGTCAAGTCCTTGACTTACATGCTATAACAAATTCCTCCACTGAGGCCAGTGAACCCACTACAATCACTCAAGCTCAAAAATCTTCTCACTAGCGTAAAGCCATGTGTGACGAATATGATGCTCTCCTCCATAACTCTACATGGACCTTAGTACCCTTTTATCACACACAAAATATCATCGGGTGTAAATGGGTCTTTCGAATTAAGCGGAACCCAGACGGATCCGTTGCTAGATACAAAGCACGTCTAGTCGCCAAAGGGTTTCATCAATGACCTGGTGTCGACTTCACAGAGACATTTAGTCCCGTTGTTAAACCCACAACAATCCGTCTTATCCTGAGTTTGGCTATCTCAAAGGGCTGGCACATACGACAATTGGATGTTAACAATGCCTTTTTACAGGGGTCACTTACTGAAGATGTCTTTATGCAACAACCTCCTGGTTTTGTTCATCCTCAATATCCGAGGCATGTCTGCAAACTTCAAAAAGCTATTTATGGACTTCGTCAAGCTCCACGGGCTTGGTATAACGAGCTTGGCTCGTTTTTAACCTCAATTGGCTTCATCAATTCAAAGTCTGATACCTCGTTATTCATTTGCCAGCACAATGGAAGCATAATATATCTTTTAGTATATGTGGATGATATTATTGTCACAGGAAATGATCCTTTGAAGACTCAGGCATTTCTAAAGCACTTGGCCGATCGATTCTCCCTCAAAGATCTAGGAACTTTAAGCTACTTTCTGGGAGTGGAAGCAACATTTACATCTTCAGGTCTCTTCCTATCACAAAGAAAGTATATTCAAGATTTATTATCAAAGGCAAACATGCAGGATGCGAAAGAGGTTACAACTCCTCTTTCTACCAGTGAATCACTTAAATTATGTGATGGAAGTCCTGCTACAGATTCGACTCAGTATCGACAAGTCCTTGGCTCCTTACAGTACTTGGCTCTCACCCGTCCAGATATTTCATTTGCCGTCAATAAGTTATCGCAATTCATGCATCGACCATCTACTACGCATTGGTCTGCGGTCAAACGAATTTTGCGATATCTTAAAGGGACTCTTAATCATGGCATTTTTCTTCGCAAAAATACTTCACTCCATCTCCGTGCCTTTGCTGATGCTGATTGGGCAGGGAACTTTGATGATAGAACATCTACGTCCGGATACATTGTCTTCCTTGGAGCCACTCCAATCAGTTGGAGTTCTAAAAAACAAAAGACGGTTGCACGATCTACAACTGAAGCTGAATACCGTGCCGTCGCCACCGCCGCTGCTGAACTCAATTGGGTCACAAATTTGCTCAAGGAACTCAACGTCAACTCCACGGTTATTCCTACAATATATTGTGATAATATTGGAGCTACTTATTTATGTGCCAATCCAGTGTTCCATTCCCGCATGAAACACATAGCCATCGACTTCCATTTTGTGCGAGATCAAGTTATCAGACATCAACTCCGAGTTTCTCATGTACATACAACAGATCAACTAGCCGACTCACTCACAAAGCCTCTCGCCCGGAAACTATTTTCATCTCATCGGTCCAAGATCGGCATCCTTGATGGAAGCTCAATCTTACGGGGGCATGATAAGCAAATAAGATTTCCTCAAGACAGTTGAGGAAATCTCTCAGCAGTTGAGAAGCAGATAAGATTTCCTCAAGACAGTTGAGGAAATCTCTCAGCAGTTGAGAAAAATCCTCCATGCTGAATGTGTATAACCTCCCTACTGAGTGTGTATAAATGGCTATCAAGAACTCACTATCAAAATGTATTAGGCAATTATATCTTATACATTTCATAGTTTCTTCTACAATTTCTATCTTTCTATCTTCTTAGTTTAATATCTATCATGAATCATATATTGGTAGGGGTTAGGCTAAATGAGATGTTTAGAACTAATTACATAATATCCCGGACCCTATTTAGCATCATAATTTTTATATTTAAAAATTTTATATTAAGATCTCTATAATTTTAAAAATAAAATAAATAATCTTATTTACTCTAATGTTGTCAGTTACATTAATGAAAAATATAATTTCAACATCCTTCTCATTTTCTAATATGAGATGTTGAAATTATCTATTTTGTTGATAAAAATTATTAAAAATAAAAAATATTAAAATTATATTTTTTTCGTCACTTTTACACGTGGTGTCACATATTATATTTTCCGTCAATACAACTGATGATATCGAAATAAATAAATTTATTTTATTTATTTATTTTTAGAATTATAAAAATTTAACATATATATACCACCACTCTGTGGGGTCATTATATCTATTTCCCTTTCTTGTTCATTGACCACTTTGAGCTTATTATATATATATAAACCCTTTCCCATACTTTTTATATTCTGCGTTCGCTTGACTACCTATCACATATTAATTCTAATGGAATCAAACTCATGCAACACATGAAAATAAACAAGTCCAACACAACTCTAATTCCTCCACGGGATCAACCACCGGTCTGCGTGCATGGGCCGACCGAGCCATTTTGTTACATTCGGACCGAGCCGGAAGTAAACCGGCGTTGCGAAGCAGTTCGATCAGCTTCCGACCTTGTCAAACACCGCGAGTGTCGAAGAAGCTTCCAGAATGTGTAAGGCCAACTTGTAAATTGGTCGCACGTGTTCCTCACCTTAGATGTTGTTTAGTCATCCAGGTCTGACCCGAGAGACGGCGTCCACATCACCGCTCGACGTGTCACCCATCGATTGGCTGAATGGGATTATCTAGTCAAGGGTTCAGACGACAGCAGAGCCGAGGCAATAATTCAGGGAAAACAAATGTCCTATTTAAATGGTCGCAATCGAGCATATAAAAATAATTTACCTGATGCAATGTAACGAGTGACGTATCTGTAACATCAGCCGAGTCGGGAGTTTGATCGTTCTTCTGCAACTCGGGAGCCGTCGGCATCCCTGGCAAACACGTCGTGAATCGCCTACTTTGCGCGAGGAGAGGAAGACGAAGAGCGTGTTCCCCCACTAGCTTTTGTACCCTGGTGAAGACAGGAACACCAGGAGGTGGGGCCTGTGGATAGAGACAGTGGCGACGAGGAGGAGGACGAGGCGGGCGATCCATTCTCGGGCGCCACAAACCCCAATAAAGTAAAGAGCATCTCTAAAGTGGCACGACTTTTGGGGCGTAGCCATGGCCACCACACCTCCGCCCGTGCGCGGTGTTTCACTCGGTGTGGATGAGTCCTATCGTTCCCCGCTGGCTATATCCCACGGCAGAAGATATCTGCAGCTCCTTTTGTTCTTCATTGCCACTAGAGCTTCTCCTGCACGTAGTTTCAACTCATCAAGTGGCTGCCGATGAGAAGTGTGTCATGAAGAGACGAGAAGCTCGTTTTGTTCTCATATGATGCATTGGGAGAGATACACTGAAGCTACTCAGGTACTGTCTGGAGAGAAAACAACACGGGGAACTCTGATTGATATACGAGACTAGTCTTCTGAGATCTGTTCTAATACAAACAACTAATATGCTGAGGTCTAAGAAATGTGGGTTAAAAATAAAATAATAAATATTTTAAGAAATATAAGACATATAATATATCTGTTATCAAATCTTATTAGTTATATAGATACATTTACATATATTTTTATTTTTACTCATCTCAAATAGGACTGGACAGATGTGAGTTGCCTGAAAAAACATCTGATATGATATTACTAACATATTCAAGTATTTCCCGTCTTTGTTATTAGTATCCCCCTCAAATCCAATTAACCAATATCTAATCGGATTTTAACGGATCATGAGTAGCCGAAAAGACCTAATAGAAGACATTAGCATTCCCATCAAATCCACATGCACTTCCGACACTCCAAGAACATGTGTTATTGTACTTAGTCTATATAAATTAGGAGTCTTAATCTAGATTAGATTAGTCAGGAGCTTGAGTCCCAAGTCTTATTCGTCAGCTACGAGTCTTGTTCTATATATATCCAATTAATTATTTGAATTTGAGTGTCTATAATGAAAATATTCTTTGGAAAAAAAGAAAATAATAATAATAATAATAAATAACTATGCACAATAAGAGGCCACAAGAATTTTAAGTTTATCTCATTAATAAAATATTAATATAATTTAAATTGCGCTAATACTTTTTATTGGTGCTTGCGATTCGATCACTTCTTTTAAGACTCATCACTGCCATCGATAGCATTACCTATTGCTGGCTGGCCTGCTTCCCTCGCCCATTCTGGACCTCAGTATCTCCGAAGCCTTCCTTTCCGCCGCTCCCCGGTCCAAAAAGCCGAGCTAATGGCCGGGAAGCTGCTACGGAAGCTTAAGGACATGCTCAAGCACCGGCCGCACTCCTCTCATCACCGTCCCGCCGCCGCTGGCCCCTCGAGCGACGCCGCGTGCCGGGTGGCCTCCGTGGATGGCGGCGACAAGCAGGGTGACGGGCTCCACCTGGTCTACGTAGGTAAGTCGCGAAGGCGGTACCTCATTAGCTCCGACGTGATCGACCACCCTCTCTTCCAGATCATCGCCCAGCGTCACGCAGACGGTGACAGCAGCGGCGGCGCCGGCACAGTGGTTGGCTGCGAGGTGGTGCTGTTCGAGCACCTCCTCTGGATGCTCGTGAACGCCGACCTGCAGCCCGATTCTGTCGACGAGCTCGTGGAGTACTACACCTGCTGAGGACAGTGGTTGATTGATTCGCATGCACGCATCCGCATTAAATGTATTCATGTAAGTTAACGTGAGATGTGCCGTTTAATTCTCTGTCTATTAACGAGCGAGGCAAAAATAAAAGCAAATGAACTAACCTGTTCAAAACATGAAGGTTGGATATCTTTCCATCTCATGTTAATGTACTTTGTAATGTCAACATGGGTAGTCTTTTATTCTCTTCTCCACCTCCTTCCTCCGATGTGGTTACCAAATCGAGCAGCTTACTCCGTCCATTGAATACCAATCACATCACTACTTCGTTCTCCGGAGCTAATTGGGCGTAGAACGCAGCAGTTCCTCCAACTCTTCTTGCTGATTAAAGCCTCTCTCTCTCTCTCTCTCTTAGTCTCCATCAAGTCCTGCTGCTTATGTGCGAAGACTGTGAGGTCAGTCGTTGCAGGGTCTCCTTCTGATAAGAGGACCACCCATGTGCAGGTGTGGCCGTGGAGAACATTGCCTTCTGACAACCTACACTTGATGAACAACGTAAAGGGGGTTAATAATTCAAGGGAGTGTAAGAGGAAAGAGAGAGAGAGAGAGAGAGAGAGAGAGAGAGAGAGTGTGTGTGTGTGGTAATAGAAGCACATACAATTATAGCAGTTCGTCAAACCTGTTCTACCATTCCGACGTGAATGCATCCTCCTCACCTTCTGGGCTTCAACGTCTCACGTCGATCGGGCACACAGGGACAAAGCATGACCTCAGGTTCGACGACGTAACACAAAAAGCTCATCTGGACCACCTGAAAACACTGAAATGTTACACATGGCTTGGTTGCTTTTCTGTGGCTTCAACGTACCTGATGGTAGGGTTCCTGCAGTGGAGTTGATAGGGAGGAGCTTTTCCTCGTGGGCTGCATCAAATCGCATGCATGATCTAAACCATTGTTGTTTCCGAGGACACACAGGGTGGAGCGGATCGGTGGACGCACTGAACCTTAATATTTGACGAGAGAAGCAGCATCATCCGTGATGGGAAACGAAGGGAGAGTTTTGGCTGGCTTTTATGGACATGATGAGCGTGCCCTAACAATGGACGGATTGTTGGCATATGATGAGCGTGCCCTAACTCGTACAACTCATGTTAAAATCCAATTGACTTGGGAAAAAGATGTCTAAATCCAATTGAAAGCCACAAACAATGAGATTGTGAGACATAAATATTTTGATAGTCTATCGTAAGATCATAGCTTGAATTCCGTCCTTAATATTTACCTTTTATTAAAAAAAATTAAATTACGAGGCACACATCATTAATTCAGTAAGTGGCAAAAAAACACAATAATCAAACCACAAAACAATATTTACATGAAAATTTCATTCTTCTTTGGTATAGAAGCAATTCAAGAAGGCTGACATGCTACTGGTTAATGCACTATTCCATAGTTGATGAAAATATTATATGTTTGCATTGTTTAATATAATGAAAATTATTATTTTTTAAGGAAACTGTGAATTTAGGATAAGTCAGTTTTCCAAAACGTAAGAAATGGATGGAAGAGGAAAAGAACACAACTTTGTTAACGACAAAAGACACGAAGGTTTCGGAGGTGGGTATATGGAGAAGGTCGAGTCTTCCGAGACCTATGGATGCGACTTGGGTCACGGCAGGTCGGCCCATTTATTGTTGTGTCGTGGGCTTCGGCCCAACTTGTTTGTAGAGTCTAATGCGCCATATCCAATTCGAATGTTACGAGCATCATTGGTTGGCTCCGAATGACGCAACTAAGAAAAAATATCTCAAAAATAAATATTTATTTATATATATATATATATATATAAAGTTAGAATTGCAATCTTATAAAAGTTAGCATATAAAATCACATTAGATATGCATTTGTGAAACGAAAACCGCTTCCTAAAGAATTACAAGGAACTTTTTTTTCTTTTCCAAAAAATAAATAAAACTCTCAAGAATGAATCCAATTTTAATGAATTATATTTCTTATGTATTATCTATCTAAGGTATAATATTTAAGTCATCAACTCAACTGTCTTTCCCTTACTCGTAAACAAAATATTTTTTGGTGAACGATTCCAAATATTCTAAGCTCGAGAGAAATGTTGAGCCAAAAATGTCACTATATAAATAATCAATTTTTCTCATAAAATAATAAAATAGTTTAATATTTTAAAGTACAATACAAAAAAGTACTTTAAAAATAATAATATTTTAAAGTCACTGACAACAAAAGTAAAATAAATATATGTTAGCTTTATTTATTTTAACACCACTCCCACAAAACAAAAAATGTACCCAATAGAAAAAAATTGTATTTATTTTAGATTCCAAATTATTTTTTAAAAATAGTTTAAAATATAAAATAACTGTAACTTTTATTGACACTTTCCAAAAGTAAACCTAAATCGATTATTGTCAAAATGGATCAAAGTATTTTTAAAAAAATTACTCATTCACAATGAATTTACGAAATAAAAAATCCGATGTTAATATATTCGAAACCTCGAAGATACTCAAATTAGAATTCACCTATAAATAAAAAAATATATTATGAATTTTACACTACATCCTCTTAAATGAGTATCTAACCTAAAATATATGAGAGTTCCAATGTTGTCAATGTGATCAATAACCTAATTCAGTGGCTTAATTTAATTTAAAAGAGAAAACATTGATCTATTGGAAGAACAAAAGAAGAGTTTAATTCATCGATTTGCATTTGACAAAGTTGGATCGTATGATGTCACTCCCTATTCACCATTAAGAAGGTTTTGCTAATAACCAACCCATCATTGCTTTCACCAATTCTTTTGACCCCAAAAGAAAGGGCTTCTAATCATAGATAAAGCTACTATACTTCATTTTATGCAACCAACCAACGAGCTCTAATAGTTAATGACCGGAGAAGTAGATAATGAGTGAAGAGGAAGACAGATGACTGTCTTCGTCACCGCTTCAATTTCTTGTGCATATAAAGCAATGACAAATTAAGGTTCTCTTTGGAGAGTAACTCAAAAAAAAAAAAAAAAAAAAAAGGACAAGAGGAGATGAGAGAAGAGTTGGAAGGTAAAGTGGAAAAGAGTAAGATAAGAGGAAAAAAGAGAGGAATTATAATAAATGCTCTTTCTAGCTTAGCTTATTTTCACTTATCCCCACAATTGAATGGCTGATTTATGGTAAGCAATATTCTCTAATGTATTTCTTTTGCAATTAACAATTGTATGTAATTCATATAAAGGCCCAAAGAAAGATTTATGGAAAAAAAAAGGAAAAATAGGATGATCCAAACACAAAAAATGAAGGAAGATACAACAACAAAGCTTTCTTTTTCGCGCATGACAAACGTGTACTTCTTCTTGAGACTTTGTTGCTCTTCCTTTTTCCAATCAATACAGATAACCCCATCGTGTTCAACATGGCTTTTCGTGTCTTCTCCTCCACGCATTTTTTAGCTTTGGACATAGCGAAGTTTCCCAAAGAAAATGTTGGAATTTATTGATTCTCTTGGAAATTAAATATTTTGTCTTCGTGTGGTTGAATCAAATCAAATGCCTTTTTTTATCTTTTCATTAGTTACTCGTGACCATTAAGATCCAAAAATAACATAGCTTTTTGTTGGGTCCATTACTACGGAGTCATTGACATGTTTAGCGAGAACTAAGATTAGGAACAAAGCATAGAGAGTATAGAGTGTGAGATGAGCAAATGTCAATATCATGACTTGTGAAACTCTGATAATTATGATAGGGAAGAAGGTTCGGTACGCACGAGAAAGGAGAAAACGGAACGTTTATTATTATTGATTATTATTATATATATATATATATTTATTTATATTTATCTTGGGTCATTCACTTACTAAGGGGGTTGGAGATTAAAATCCTTTTGAATGTGTTGATTAGTTTGATGGATAAACATTTTTAAACAGAAAGAAGAATTTTATGGAACACTTTTCTGCATAATTGTTATTTCTAACTATTTTTACTTATTAGAACAAAGAAAAAAAAACTCTTTTTTTACCTTTTATCTAACTAAAAAAGAGAATTGTTTCAATCATCTATCAATTTCTTCCTGTCATTGCCAGAGAGAAATTGTAAGTAATAGTCAATAAGTAGCACTAATAATAATAATAATAATAATAATAATTCCCCTTGTCGTGAGTTAGGAAGGAGATCAAAGATAACACATTTTTTCATATATATATATATATATAATAATAATAATAATAATAATAATAATAATTTCTATTTATCACGTACGCAATGCACACTTGGCAAGATGGTTCGCTCCGCCATCTCCAACCTCTCCTCCTCCACTTCTGCTCCTTAAACTATACCTATATTACTCTACACACAACCACTCCTCTCTTTCTCTCTCTCTCTCTCTCTTCCTTTTGTCGATCTCTCTCTCTGTACATCTCCTTCTAGCCCTCGTTGCAATGGCGGGCGCGGCCGTGGCGTCGCCCCTTTGCACGTGGATTGTCGCGGCGGCGTGCATGTCCTCCTCCGCCGCTTCCGACCAGGCGCCCCCCCCCAAGTCGGGCCG
Source organism: Musa acuminata AAA Group (assembly GCF_036884655.1). Taxonomy (NCBI): domain Eukaryota; kingdom Viridiplantae; phylum Streptophyta; class Magnoliopsida; order Zingiberales; family Musaceae; genus Musa; species Musa acuminata. The sequence goes on from NC_088336.1 coordinate 26,772,411, forward strand.
GAGGTGGACGACGATGGCGGCCCCCACCCGCGGCGGCCGCGCCCACCCCAGGCGGCGGCTGATCTCCGCCAACAGCAACTCCGGGATCCAAGGCATCGTGAGTGCCTGCCTCGCCTTCGAACCCTGCGCCGACTTCCGCGGCGCCGTCGCGTCGCCTCTCTTCGGCGACGGCGGCCTCTCGTCTCTCTTTGGGCTGTGGAACGCGGAGGCCCACCGATGGCGGCGGAGAACCGCCCGCTCCCGCGCTGTCTCTGGTAGTGTGCAATCGGCAAAACCCCGTTTCGGTGTCTTCTTTCTGATTTATCGATTTGTTTATTGGTAACTAAACCCTGATTCATCTCGATGTCTTTTTCCCTAACCCGCTGTTGTTGTCCGTCGGATAAATCTTGACTCTATTGATCTGTTGGATATGTTTTCCTAATCTCTGTATTCTCGTTTACGAGATCTAGGTTTGTGATTAGTTGTTGTGCATGGAGATTTGGGTTCAAGATTGTGGTGTCACATTGCTTGCATGAAGAATCCTTTGCTGCTTAAGAATCCTAGTTTAAGATCTGTTTCCTTGGTTTGTTGTGGATGGCATGTGGAGCCACACTTAAGTATCTCCTTTGGTTGGCTTGGCGCACTCAGTTTATTTGCACCTCGTCCTTGATGACCCAATGTTCCTTTTGGTACCAATGTCTTCTAGCAATATTGTTTCCTTCATTTTGGTTTTATGACGATGGGCGGGGGGTTGCTTTATGTCCAGATCATGGAAAACTAAAATCTTTTGTTGCATATTGATGAGTCGCATCACATATGGATCTTCTTACAAAGTGATGAGTGATTCTCGTCTATGGAAATTTCTGTGTTTTCACTAATATGGTTTGTGGACAACAGGAAAAGTGATGGCAGTCGCCTTGGAGCCAACTAAGGAACTTACAGAGAAGAAGAAAAGGCATATAAAAAAGAGGAGGGTTGTTGTGACTGGCATGGGAGTGGTTACTCCTCTAGGACATGATCCGGATGTCTTCTACAACAATCTCCTTGAGGGTGTCAGTGGCATAAGTGAGATTGAAACGTTCGACTGCTCCAGTTTTCCAACGGTATATTATTTTGCTGAGCAACTTGCTATTGATGTTTGGAGATAATAAAAAATCCATTTTAATCTCTTTATGAACTACTCTTGATGAATGGGTTGGCCTGTGGGTTCAGTTTAATATGGCAAGAATTCTTTTTTTATTAGAGTTCCTAATAACAGGCTCTTTTGTAGAGAATTGCAGGGGAAATTAAATCTTTCTCGGCAGATGGGTGGGTGGCACCGAAACTGTCAAAGCGGATGGACAAGTTCATGCTCTATTTACTGACTGCTGGCAAAAAAGCATTGGAAGATGGTGGGGTCACAGAAGAAGTCATGAGCCAGTTTGAGAAAACAAGATGCGGTGTGCTGATTGGGTCTGCAATGGGTGGGATGAAGGTACATGTTCTCCTCAGCATATATCTGAATAGATAAGCTCCAAAAATTAGCACAAGCCACATAGTGAAACTTGGCACTTCAATGAAGTTGTTTACATTTAGTATTGTTCTTTTACATTCCATTGGCTTTCCATATTTTGTCAGTTTTATGCTTATCATAATGCTTCATATCGTAGGTGTTTAATGATGCAATTGAAGCTTTGAGAGTGTCATACAAGAAGATGAATCCCTTCTGTGTACCCTTTGCAACCACGAATATGGGATCTGCAATGCTTGCAATGGATCTGGTCTGCCAAATGACATATTCTTGGAAATCAGGATAATATGACTTTATGTACTTGGAGACATATACTAATTGTTCGTGTTCTTGTTGTCCTTAGGGGTGGATGGGCCCAAATTATTCAATTTCAACTGCATGTGCAACTAGCAACTTCTGCATTCTAAATGCAGCACACCATATCATACGAGGTGAAGCTGTAAGTTGTTCACTTCTTCCCACTGTCAGTTACCACCAGAAGCATGAACCTTGTGTGATTTTTTTCTAAATATTGTAGGATGTGATGCTTTGTGGTGGATCTGATGCAGCAGTCATACCAATTGGTTGGAATTCTCATTTTAATACAGCAACCTTTCATGATTGTGACCAACAGCACATATGTGTGACTACATGGTCATTAAATGTTTTGCAGGATTAGGCGGTTTTGTGGCATGCAGATCACTGTCACAAAGAAATAATGATCCCACCAAAGCTTCACGCCCTTGGGATGTTGTACGTAGTTTTGCTTTAACTTGTTATTCTATCATCAAAGTTACTGAAGACTATCTTAAGATACTGGACGGCATGTCTCTATTTGGCTTTTCGTATAGGTGCTGATCAAGTTTTAATATTTTAAACAAACCATTTATTGCTGCAGTGTGGTGATAATAGTCATGTTGGGACCCTGAAAGAAACCATCTTAAGTGGAAAAATGTCAGTAAAGGAGAACAATAGATACTTTAATTAACTGAGCATGTGTGGACCTCTCTGCATCATTTTTTGATGTTTCCTCCGTTTACTATTTTTATTCCTATGTTAGAGGTATGAAACTAATCTATTTTTGATTGATTATCATTAGGATCGTGATGGATTTGTTATGGGGGAAGGGGCTGGCGTGCTACTTTTGGAAGAACTAGACCATGCTAAGGTTAAACTAGGTTCATATTGTCAAATTCATAGGATCATCAAATTCATAGGATCATCTCTTTACTTGTATTTTTTTTTCTCTTGCAATTGTCTTGTTAATTTCTTTCTTTATTTTCTTTTTCATTTTCTGCAGCAAAGAGGAGCAGAAATCTATGCAGAGTTTCTAGGAGGAAGCTTCACCTGTGATGCTTACCACATGACCGAACCACATCCGGAAGGTAACAAAATTTTTCTGCACATTACGTTTGTAAACAAATTTGTATTGCATCTGTTTTTTTTTAATTCTTTTAACAATCACATGGGCCTTTGATAAATCAGGGACAGGCATTGTTCTCTGCATCGAGAAGGCACTATCAGAATCAGGAGTATCCAGAGAGGATGTTAACTACGTAAATGCTCATGCAACTTCGACACTTTCTGGTGATTTAAAAGAATATCAAGCTCTAATGTGTTGTTTTGGCAAGAACCCTGAGGTTAGTGATTAAAGTTAATGTTGTCTTATTTCTTTTTTTTCTTATTAACTAACTAAAAAACTTTGCAGCTGAGGGTGAATTCTACAAAATCAATGACTGGTCACCTGTTGGGTGCTGCTGGTGCAGTCGAAGCTGTTGCTGTTGTACAGGTAATGATTTCTAGCTTTCTTTATCTTGCTGGGTTTAGCTTCTGGGTATCTCAAATTTTGATCTCTCATCCTCACAAAATGCTTATCATGGCATTTGATGATAATAGTCGGACTATTATTTCTAAGAAATACTAATTTGTTCTGTTGAGCGTAAATAAAATAAATAGATCAGAGAGCTATGGATTACGAAATATCCATCTTGACAAGAAATTATCTGTACATTAACATGTTTGTGACAAGGACTATAGCTCAATTGGTAGAGCACCTTGTTTACATGTGCCTGAATCTTACATATTCTAGGTGTGGTTAACTCATTAGGCTTCATTGCAGTCATTGGATATGTTGGTTTATCAAATCATTTATTAATGTTTCTAAAATTCTTTATAATCTTGACTCCGCAAGGAATTATCACCAAAATTAAGAAATATCACATGGATAACCATTGGGTGTTTGAGGACAATTTAAGATAAATCCTGATCATAATCCAAATTTGGTTAATTTTTGAAACTTTGGAATTAGATGTTTAGGTTGGATTTGCAATGATGAGGTTTGCATGATATGCCGACTTGATGAACATGAAATCAGACAAGTTAGACAGTAGAAACAAAGGAATTCAAGAAATTGGAAAGAACACTTTTAGAGTAGTGAACTGATTATCAAACTGATTGCTCCTTCATGTTCGTAGTGCTTATATGACCAATAAGCTTACATATTATTGATGTCTGGGCAGAATAAAGTTATATAGTGTTCTGAGTGATTAAGGATCAGAATAAGCATGTTTGTTGCCAAGTTGGCAGCATTAAAGTAAATTTCATGCAGATAATCACACTTGATAGGTGAAGAAGTAGATAAAGCAGAGCAACAGATTCAACAAACTGTTGCATACAGAGTTGTAGAAAACTCTGAATGATTGTCATTGGTGTTAAAAGTGATTGTGTAGAGGGGACCAGGCTTTTTAGTGATGACACTATACAGAAGCATATTTAGTTTATCCTGTAAGTTAGAAATAAAGTTAGGATCAATACAAACAATAATGTATTTTGATGTCATTTGATCATCTTGAGTCCATCAAAATTAGATGGAACTGTAGACCATAGACATAAGTAGAGTGCAATCTTAATGGATATGGAAGGGTGGATTTGGTCGAACAAGGCCTTCATGTTGCTCCGAGATTGGTTTGTATAAAAGCCTTTGAGGGATCTCTTATTCAAGGCAGGGCTTTAATTATGTAACTTAAATTCTCCAGCATTGCAAAGGCCACATACACATGAGTGTCATGGGGGTGAGAAAGCATTATCAGGTCCAGGTATCAGTGGAAAATGGAATGTTAAAAGAGAAACATGGTATGGCTTATTTAACTGTAGTTGACAAGAAGAGCATTGTACAGGACAAAAAGGTTGGTGGAGCTCAAGCTTGTGTGAATTGGTAAAAGTGTGAATGGAAATAACTACCTAGAAATAAAGAGACAGAGTACTAGTGCATGTGTTGATTTGTAAAACAATAATGTCAGAAACTTAGATCCCATTGATCCTTGCTGAAGCTAGTTTTGAACATTCCATAATTAGCCAGGATTACTGATTTTGAACCCAGGTCAATCCAATGTGACTGGTTTTGGGTGATTTAGTTGCAACTGATTCCAGTTGATCATTGTTTCATTAAGGGTTTCGGTATTGAGTTGGTCTGGTCTTTGGCATTATCATGTGTTGATCAGCTAATCCTGCAAACCATGCAAAGGAGGTAACTGTCAATATCAAATTTATTGTTTTTAAGAATTTCAGAGGTCATGTAGCTATTTTGGTGATTACCTAGGTTTGGAAGGAGTACAAGATGATACAAAGTATAGAAGATAATGGGTATATGATGATTGCTGGCTGAGACTGATTTATAACTATGAGATCTTAGTCCTAGATTTTTTATTAGTTTAATTTTAATTTGGCTTTTCACATCCAAGAGTTGGTTTATGTTCTATCATGTAACATGTGATAGATGATGCTTACTGCTTATTCATAGCTTATGGCTGGTTGATGTTTTAGCTGAACAATGCTTAACTATCTTATGGCTATTTGATATTTAAGGCATAGTTAAACAATGTCTAACTATCTGGTTTATCTGGTTGCTATCAATTTCAGATATGAATGTTGAATGCCATCTTGCCTCATCCGCGTCCAAACTTCTTATCGAGATGCTTGGCCTTGTCCTGGAATCAGGAACTTTTTGCACAATGCATTATTGAGAGGATGACACTAGCATCTAATTCCCTCAAGAAGTTAATGACCTATCCTCGTCTCCTTTCCTTTCATCCTTCTCTATTTCAAGTGTTAATGGAACAGTAGCAATCTCTCCTGTGAAATAGTCAGAGCCACAAGTTCTGTTTTGACTTTTTTTGTGGTGTGTCTATTTTCCCCTCCACCTATGGCTACCATATGAGTTTTTGGCTTCCTTCCATACCTCTCTTATCTTTCCTTTTTTGAGTTGACCAAAATTGGCTAGAATTGGTCCCAATTCTGAGTGATGTCTAGTGATAATTTAGCCAACATTAGATAAGCCATGGTTAATGCCAGTATGGATCGAGCATATGGTTTAAGAATTGACTAATATGAGAAACTGTATTTTTATCTTTGAGTATGATATGGAGTCGTTTTCATTTAGTGTCAGATGTGGGTGGCTGTGTATGGATTTAAATTTTGTTTGTACCAATCTGATGGTTGACCAGTCTACAAACAAGACTATTTTGCTGCATCGAAACAATGTTTACCACCTTGTGAGCCTACTGCCTACCATACGAGACTTATTGGGTGGTAAAATTACCAATACTCGACTGTATCACTCAATAAACCTTTCGTCCGAGGCCTGTACTAACAATTTTTTTTTTTAAAATCCTATTTACATCCTACCACTTCTTTCTCTTTCTCCTCATCCTCCTATGCCTCTGGTTCTGCCTCGGCCTCATCCTTGTCTTCTCATCTTTTTATCTTACTGTCTTTTTGCTTCCTCTGTCATTGCTATCTCCTCTTCTCTCTCTCTCTCTCTATCGATTTGGTTGGTGGGTGTCGACCAGTACCGATCTGTACTGTTACTCATCCAACACGCCAATCTATATAGGTATGAGACTGAAATTTTAATCCTACTGTTGTATGACATATAATAGGAAATATACCATAAAAAATTCTTTGGGGCATCTAAAGTTGTGTTAAATATCTTACCTCGGTATTGTTAAATCCTAGCCTAGACATCATAATCCTATCAAAGTTAGATTTATACAAAAACGTATAGTAATAACATGAAAAAAAAAATTGAAACTTGTAAGGTAATAGGGAAAAAAAACTGATACTATGCTGCAAATTTTCCTGCAAAGCAGATGAGGATTTATTAGCCTTGCAAAACTTACTTTCATTATTAATTATGTTGAGAGATTGACTAATATGAGGGTTTTTTTTCTGATTTACTCTCAACCTATCTCTAATTTTATGTAAAGGAATTATGCACCTGTATCTGTTTTCACATTAGTCAATCACTTGCTAAGCTCTGGGGCACATCCTGTGTGCAGGCTATTCGAACACGGTGGGTCCATCCAAATATTAATTTGGACAACCCGGAGAAAAGTGTGGTATGTTCACATCTCTTGAATTTTCCTCTGCTGTGAGTACTGATATCTTTGTTCACATTGAAAATAACTTTCACACCTCCAGTCACAAAATCTAGCAAAAGATATACTACTACTTTTCAGTATGGTGATTAGTTTTGATGACTGTTAGATGAAAAGCCTGATCAAGCGACAGGCTTGATCATATGTTTTGTCATATGTTTTTTTTTTTGTCATATGTTTTTTTTTTTTTTTGGTTCTTTAATATTGCTAGAGATTAACTGTTGAGTTCGATTTGATTCAGGATGTGAATCTGCTAGTAGGTTCGAAAAAGGAAAGATTGGATGTGAAGGTAGCAGTATCTAATTCCTTTGGGTTCGGTGGGCACAACTCATCTATCCTGTTGGCACCTTACAAGTAATAGTGGTATGGTGGTGCTAAAAAACATGTTTGAAAATGGCAGGCCAGCATCAGATACCCCCTGTACCCTAGTTTTTCTTTTTTCTTTTTTTGTTTTATCAATTTTCCTGATATTATTATTCGCTGATTCCACATGTTTTAAGAAAGAATAGATCAGTTTTTTTCCCCCTGTAAAACAAATATTGTTTGTCATAATATTTGTTCAATCGGTATATGCGTCCGAGATGCTAAACAGTGGTGCTAAAGTTTAACTAGCACAAGCAGGGAAGGAAGCACGAACAATATGACCACATTGGAATGGTGTCAGAGACATCGGCCTATAAATCTGGTGAATGGTAAATTTCGATTCTCCTGCTGTTCCTTCATTGTTTTATTCTCGTCCTTGTGAAGTTTACTGGATGAAAGGCTTACTAGGAAAGAAGGATTAGTTGTTCCATTAATCTGACTTGCAGCCTTAAAAGAACAGTTTGTCCACCAAACTGAAAGCTGGGTGATATGGATCGACTCATTGGATCTGTTTACCTCTCACTTACTGCTCAAGAATTTGCCATCTTACAACTGGTACTTGGTACGTGGATGCATCATGTACCATTTTGGCACCAGTCTTCGTATATTGTTTGGAATGGCATCTTCTTAAGTGACAATGTCATCCTACTTCTTATCCTTTTGGAATCAGTGGTGGTGGCGGCGGTGGCAGCGGCAATGGCACACCCTCCGTGAGACGCTCTTTTTTTTCGTGATCTTGCATTCAAGATCCGATGAGTTCATCGTTAGCTAATTTGTGGTGTTATCGGTCATGCGACTTGCAACTTCCAATGGTTTATACTAACCTCTCTTGGGAACTGAAAGGGGAGACGTTGTTGTATTTAGTCGATATGTCATTCTCATCGCTTCCATCGTTTGATGTCTCCGCTTAATCGACATATGGACATACTTTGTTGATGCCCCAAATATCTTTCAAAAATATGATGAACTTAAAAAAGTCATAGAAAAAAATTATAAAATAGAAAAACGTAAAACTAAAACTTAATCACTCAACTAATTCAGGCTCTATCTTTATCTCTTTTTTATTCTGCATCATACAATCTATCTGCAATAGTCATCCATGCTCTCCGCCTATCTTTGATCAATCATAAAATTCTCATCTCTCTCGAACCATTCTTTAAATACGAAATCCATTGGATCAACATAACCATCTACCCAACTATTTAACTTTTTCAGTATAAAAAATTTATCGGGTTTTTATAACTTTTGTATCTTGAAACGATTATAAATATCTTTGATAACTGACATCATAGATTCTTCTTTTCATACGAAACTAAAAATTGCTTCTAATTCAATAAAATCATCATTTGTTCTAATAAAATCAATACTATCCCCATCTTAATCTGAATATTATTATTATTTTTTATATAATTCTAATATCTAAAAGAATTGACATACCTGCAGATAAAAAGGAGCAAACATAAGCACATACGGTAAACCGAACAACAGAGCTTGGAGCAAGTGTCGACCACCGTGAAAGCAAACAGAAGCCACCATGCATGCATATCCCATGCGTTAGCTTTGGAACCCTAGCTGCCTTCCGGATACCGGTCGACGCAGTCGAGCCAGGGGCTCCTGTTCGGCCTCCGGACTCGCCGTGTCGCCTTCCACACCGCGCTGTTGCACTTGAACCCGGAACCGAACGCGATCTGCCACACCCGGTCGCCACCACGCACTCGGCCTTTGGCTTCCAGGTACGCAAGCTCATACCAGATGCTGCTGCTCGACGTGTTGCCGAAGCGGTGGAGGGTCGCAAGGGAGGCCTCCATGTGGCGGTCTTCGAGCCGCAGATTCTTCTGAAGCGCGTCCAGCACCGCCTTGCTCCCGGCGTGGACGCACAAGTGCTCGAAGGCGAGCTTGTACTCGGCGATGTAAGGCTTGGTGCCAGCGGAGTCGGCGGTCTTCCTGGGGAGGAGGTGACGATAGAAAAGGGTGGCGAAGAAGAGGAGTTGCTCGGAGAAAGGGATGACGCGGGGGGCGAAGGTGGTGATGTGGGCCTTGAGTGCATGGCCTCCCACCTCCATGAGGTCACGGCTGATGCAGAGGCACTTCTTTCTTTCCTCGTCCTCCTCTTGATACACGCACCTTGAGGAAGAAATCATAGGATCTGTCACCGACCCAGTTATGGTATCTCTGCAACCAAGTACTAATTCACCAACTCAGTCGTGTAATCACCTGAAGCTCCGGCCGTCGGCGCCCTTGTGGGTCCTCACGATGTGCTCGAGTCGGTACTTGGCCCGGCGGAAGTCTCGCCTGCGGTTGGAGAGCAGGACCGCGGAGCACCCCATGCGGAAGAAGCAGTTCGGTATGAGCATCGACCGATTGCGGCCGGTGTACCAGGTGAAGGACACTGCCTCGGTGCTCACCACGACGGCGTAGCTGCTGGGATTGGCCCGCAGCATGTCGCGGGCCAAGTCGAGCGCGATCACGCCGGCACTGCACCCCATCCCGCCGAGGTTGTAGCTCAGTATGTTGCTCCTCATCTTGTAGTGGTTCAAGATCATGGCCGAGAGTGACGGCGTGGGGTTGAAGAGGCTGCAGTTGACGACGAGGATGCCGACGTCCTTCGGCCGGACGCGGCACTTGTCGAAGAGCTCGTCGAGGGCGCTGATCATGGCCGTGGAGGCCTCGGCGCGGCCTTCTGTCATGGTGGCGCAGTTGCCTGGAGAGAATATGGACTTGGGGACATAGGTCTCATCGCCGATGCCGGAGGACTTCAAGATCCGGGATTGAAACGTTAGGCTCTCCTCGTTGAACTTGCCGGACTTCCTCGCCAGCTCTATGAACTCCTCGTTGGACACCTGAGAGAGAGAGAGAGAGAGAGAGAGAGAGAGAGAGAGAGAAGCATAGCAGCTTAGGATATCAACATTGACCACCATGAACGCGGGCGTGCAGTTCACTACCTTCAGATCGTCGGAGGGGCGGTAGCAGGCGAAGTCGAGGAGGTAGATGGGCCTCGGCTTCCACATGAAGTAGACGGCGACGGTGAACGCGAGCGCAACAAGGAAAGCTAGCTGGGTGGGGAGATCGTAGCTCGTCTCCTCCCACGCCTTCCTCCACAGCGCCTCTCTGCTCAGACTTCCCACCACGGCGAGCAGAGGTACGGTAGCCCAGTACACGGCATGGCCGATAAGGTTGCGGTAGCCCAGCTTAACGTAATTCAGGTTCACCGACTGAAGGAAGTCCGGCAGCCTCCGCCGCACACGGACCGAGAAGGTGGGTGAACCGGCGTCGGGGCCGGAGGACTCGATTCCGTGGTTCACGATCTCTGCCGACAGGAGCGCGTGCTCGCCGGCCATCTCTCTTCTCTAGAGAAGCAAAAAGAGCTTAGCTCGTGGATTGTGTGATTACGGAGCGAAAACGATTATATATAAAAGGGGGAGGTGGGTGAGGAACAGCTGGTGTTTGCACCAACCAAAACCGAAAGAGAGTGTAGCTGAACCACCAGACTTCCCAACGATCGAATTAAGGTGACCTGTCTGAGAATAATTGCTTTTCCAGTGGAAGTGTGAATTAAGAAGGTGAACCACCATAATTTCTTTAGAGGTTGGATGGCTATACTAACTTCCAGCCACTAGTTTTCTGGGCCTGTTGGAATCGACCCTTTGAACCACCAAGTTATCCAACATTTTAGCCCTTCATGTACGTGATTGTACTTTATATTATGTGTAGGCAAATCATCCCTCACAGTAAAATGGAGGAAACAAACATATAGTACAGTTAATTACAATGAAAACAAAGTAAAATGTGAAAAAATAATGGCTCAGAAACTTATGAAAGCAGTAGATATTGGCATAAAAAAAAAAAAAAAAACCATGCAATAGATCGGTAGCGAAACTTGATTCTGAACAAGATCTCACCTCTCTTTTACCTTTTACCTATTTGCCTTGTCTAACAAAACCATTTATGTTCTTAATGATATCATGGGAATAAGACCCGTCAACAATATTTAGACACCAAAGGAAATGCTATCATTTTGAGAAAGAATAAATAAAAGTTTAGCAGAATCTTCTTACTTGGTGCGAATGATTCTTGAATTCTTGCTCTCTCTCGGACCGTGCAATGGAGTGCAAAGAAGAGATAATTTGCATACTCCGATTCATGTCCATTCCGAAGTTCAGTTCTCCGCTCAACCAGCAACAATGAACATCTCTTAATCATTCTGATTCCACACCCTATTTTCCAGCTCACATCATTGAAGCAAAAAGGGCCTGTGTAAGAACTATTATTTGTTTAGTCGACCAGAGTTAGCAATTAAGTGCATACCATAAGTAGGCATAAAAAAATATCATGCATATCTTGGCAAAAATCATGCAGCATAATTAAAACAATGATCGGCTTGAGGATTTTTAGTTTGTTACAGGATGCACAATCACTCTGAGATAAATATGAACCAATCATGTCCTGGCAAAAACTTGTATAATTTGGAACAAATATAGCCTTGAGGATTTTAGTTTGTTACAAGATGCACAACATATGTGAGACAGAAGACAAGCACAACATCTCGGATAATTTGAAACATTATAATTCATTTATTATCACAAAACCAGCATATCAATTAAAATTTCAGACAAGACGCCACCAATAAATCATGCATTCAGCATGAAGAACTAACCTTAAGTACTCAATCTTCATATGCCTCCTTTACCTCTCCGACATCCATCTCGGATTCATCTATAATGGAAGAATCATCCATCGTACCAAAGATCTCTCCATCCTCAACTTCCATCAAACTACTTCTATTGTCATGATTCCCCTCGATCAAATCATCCTTAGAATCAGAGAAATCACTATAATTGTTTATTCTCTTCCTCCTCCCTCTATAACCAGTAAGTCTGAGAATTTTTTCCTTCCAAAGCACCAAAGGGCATTTGTCTATCAACTCCGAACGATCATATGCTTCTGTCAGAAAGACACTAAACCGCTTACCCCTTTCAGAAACGTAAAAAATGCCAAAGTGTTTCAGAAGAAGCCGCATTAGCTTTTGAGGCATTACAAATTCCCTCCGAAAGTGCGTGAGGTGATCGGTGACAAGCCTCTTTTCAATGGTAAAACTCAATATCTCATGCATAATGGCTACTGCCCTTTTATCAAACTCCTGTGATCCAGGCATTAGTCCTCTTGCTTCAGCATAAGGTGACAGGTATGACCTCTTCTGAAAATGCTCAATTCGTCCACCATGTCTAAAGACCTTACCATAGTTTGGTGGAAACTTCATTGGAAAAGGCAGACAAAGAACTCCAGGCTCCCCTGGTGACTCTGAGATAATTCCTGTTGCCACAGCTTTCTTCTCTATCTCTGTAACCGCCCAAGAAGGGTTCCATGACGTGAGTTGCAAATACTCATCATCTTCTATTCTCCTGACTTTGAAGTGTTCAGGGAACATATGAATCCACTTCGTCCTGAAATCATACGGAAGGCCCATGTCTCTCCGAAAATGTACTATCTTATCGACAGGAAGCCTTTTATCCACAGACATCATCAGGAGCCTCGTAACATGCTCAACTGCCTTCTCCGAATGCTCTTCCAGAAGCCTAGCCTCTTCTTCTACGAGCTCCTCGGCTTGCTCCGTAAGTCCGCACCATAGCACTCCCTTCTTGTCCCTGTAGATCTCGAACAGCTTGGGCGATTTGCGGATGAAGTCCTCGACTTTATGGGGCTTACTCAGACTGATCTGCTGCCGATACTGCTCCAACCGCTTCAGAGGTATTACTTGTTCGGGCTCTTTCTTCAAAACCTCCATTATGACCAACACCTTCGAAGCAACCTTCCAGCATTCCGTGACAACTTCAAGATCATGCACCCGCTTCTTCTTGCTTCTGTCCTGGACCCGTCGACTCTTTGCCATTGATCGCTTTTGCAAGGCTGAGTAAAGCCAATCAGGAGAAAATGCACCTCTTCCCGTCGACACAGTTGAACATGATACACTATCACCGAAAACATGCAATAGGAGCCGTCTACCAACCGATGCAAGCCTCAGTACATCAGAAGCACCACGGCCTGACATTGATTTGACTAATTTTTGTCAAATATAACTCAAAGGAATATGTTTCTCTTATTTTTCAATGCAACCAGGATTCCCCTTCGTGCCTTGGTAACGAGGACCTGTGGCTGGACCACATAACCACCCGATGAACACAAGAAGTATGATCGAAGAAGCTTCAGAGTATATAGAGAAATCAAATTTGGACCTCAAATAATCTGGTAGCAAACCATCTGAATCCAACGTCACCTACTCACCAGTATGGTGCTCGTTAAAATGTCCAAAAGAAATTCATCTATCGATATGGGAGAAGGGGTCGGTGTGCCACGAGCGAACCGAATTTTTAACGTCGATGTGACGCCTTCTTCAATCCGACGGAATCCGCCGGCCGGCACGGAGTAGGAGAGAGGATAGTGGGAAGCGAGGTTACCGCGGCGCCGATGACCAACAATAGCAATGCGCCGCACTCCGCCTAATCTACGTCTTCCGCTACGCTTGGCCTCGGTCGCACATCCAGCCCTCTGTGCTAGCCTCGAGTTCGAGCGGCTGGCCAAGGTCGTCGAGCAGACAACGAGCTCTTCCGGGCAGGAGTCCGCCTCACTGGAGGAAACCGATAGTGAGAGAGAGGGCTAGGGCTTGGCTTAACGGGAAAGAAGAGCCGGCACTGACGGCCCGGTTTGGTTCGGTCCACTAAAAACACTTCCGTTTTCTATTACCAAAGTAGAAAACTGTAATACAAAAACATGAAACAACTTCACTCGTGTCTTCTACTGTTTGAATGATTGGGAACAACTTGTACGTCGTCGTTATTTCTTCCCTTTCTTTCTTGTTTTTCTGTGCTAGGATGGATCTCGATAAATACATAATGAATCTGAATCAGAGACTCTGACACGCATACTTGTATAGGAAAATTAAGACTCTTAGAAGTTCCAAAGAGGAACGCATTCGTTGCCGCCATCATCGTCGTCGTCATCATCATCATCATGGCCACCACCGCCGTCGCCACCAATCCAGAAATCATTGTCCTCCAGCGGCCACATTCCGCCAACCATTCCGGAGTCGAACAAGTCCGGCAACGACTCCTCCACCGGCTCTCCCGACATCCCCAACCCCGAGCTACTCTCGCCTGGATCCACCGCTTCCTCACCACCTCCCTGTCGAGCTTCTCCCTCCTGCGGCCGCTTCGCGCCTTCGTGCGCGTGTCGCACCGCCGCGGCCCGTATCTCGTACTTGCTCAGCTTGTCCGCCGACGGTATGTTCGGCGGCTGGTCCGGGAAGTTGAGCGCCTCACCGGGGCCGCGCAGGCAGTACACGGCAGCGTCGTAGGCCCTCGCCGCCATCTCGGGCGTCGCGAACGAGCCGAGCCACAGCCTCTCCCGGCTGTTGGGGTACCTCGCCTCCGCCACCCATTTCCCCCACTTCCTCCTCCGAACCCCCTTGTACTTTGGCGCCACCCCCTTGCTGGAACTCGGCTTCTCCATCCCCAGACGCAGTACACACGCCATGCACTGACAACATCAGGATGAAGAAAGCCTGTATTTATAGGAGAGGGAAATCGGAGTGCGGCTGGGGCAGCGCGGCCGCAGTAGAACAAAGTCCACAGTCGCTTACAACAGCCGTACTTGGGGATCTTTTAATGCCTGTGGACGGAGAAACAATATGTCCCACCGGAGAACGACCCAAGCGGGTTTAAGCTTCCACATGCACGGTGGAGATGTACGTACAAGGCCGCAGCATCAAACGGCGAAGGGTCGGCGTGGCTTCGCCTCATGGTTTGGAGGCTCGCCGGCCTTTGGACGGAGAGAGTTAGTTGCCGAATTGCGTCGTCTTCCCTAACACGGATGACAAAAATCCAAAACCATGCAATTTTCAACGATTTCGACAGCAAAAGAGTCGATTTTGTATGTTTATGAACGTCTGAAATCATATGATCCTGTCGATTCAAGTGTGTAATTGTTGGAAGTTTAATCGAGGATAAATTCCGGCCAAGAAAAGATCCTTAGTCCCATGCATAGTGGCATGGAATGTCACAGGGGTTATCTCCGGTGACTCTCTCTCACCGCAAGCTTCGTGTCTTGATGTCTGTATCGACGAGCTATCGCTGTTAAAAAAAAAAGGTTAACATCAATTACTGCTGCATTCACCACAGGCATAATAATAATAATAATAATAATATGATTAGCAATATTTGGTCAATCTCTATTATCATCTTAGACATATAAATCAATCAAAATATCTGAATCCGATCGAATGGGACCCAAAAGTGAGCCCAACGAAGGCCATCATCTCTGGCCCACACCAAAGATCCACCGTGGGAAGGGTATCAACGTCACGGCCTCACCCAATGACGAGTCGGCGTGGGCCTTCCGATGAAACACGGGGCTCCACTCGGCGTCACGTGAGAAGAGCGAAGCTTGGATGAGCGTGTAAAGTCGCACGTAGACCAGTTCAATGGCATGGAAGGATATTTTGGTCATTCGACTAGTCACTTTGGTACCGTTCAGTTTCGGGTACCACCTCAAACCGACGTCGTATTAACCCCCCGACACGTGTGGGTCACTTGGCCTGCTATCTGTCACCATCTCGCGGTCATCCCGGTCTTCCGTGCGATTCCTCTACTGCTTCAACGCTTCAGTATACGAGCCACCACCTCTGCTGTTTTCTTGTGATCTGGACCGTCCATCTATGTATTGGACGGTTTCGATTGCTCATTGCGGTGTAGGCGCTTGTATGTGAAAGCCTTACATGGGAACTCGCAGACCTTTTCCTTCGGCCGTGGTTTTCTGAAGCCAATCGTAAAGAAGCGACAGCGATTGAAGTAGACGTCGACGGGAGACTTGGAAGTCGTCTCAGGAAACACGGAGCGAAGGCCAATTACTCCACCTCTCCGGCCACGGAGATCTGAGACGACACAGGCCGGGATGGTGCATCAACCACGCCCAATCATCGGAAAGCTGCCGGACGCGATCGGTCTCGGTGACCGGATGTGGCTCACCGGCGCAATCCCGAGCCCGACCACCCCATCCGAGCGGAATTCCCTGTATCCGAGGAGGTGGAAGAATAGCGATTCTGGTGGCGTCGGACTAGGCATCGCAGTGGCGCTCGAGAAGGCCGGCGGCGAGAGCCCGAGGAAGCTCCACGCGACGACTTTACCGATCGCGATCGGTTCGCCGAGGACGAGTCGTCCTCAAGTGTGCCCCGGGGGTAGGCATTGGGAGAGGGCTCAAGGGGGTTGTTGTGCATCGCCACCGCCGGTCGCCACCGAAGAGTCCCAGGTGGCTGACTTCCTCAGCAACTGCTTTCTGTGTGGGAAGAGGCTACACGGGATGGATATCTTCATGTATAGGTATGCTGCAAATCCATGCCTTTCCCAATCATTTATTCTATATCGATTTCAGCTTCTAGCTTGCTTTATTGAGCTGATGAAGTAGAAATTAATCCGTAGCTTTGATGGATTCGTGATCGATCGTTATGTGTTCTAATCGAAATGCAACTTCCACCGCAGAGAGAAGGCGTTCTGCAGCATGGAGTGCCGATATCAACAGATGGTGAGCGACGAGTACCAGGAGAAACGTGGCGTTGAAGCCCCGAATCCATCTGGCTCGCCCTACTCCGGCGGCCAACTCTTCTTTACGGCTATCGTGGTGTCATGACTCCCCTTCGTTGCTGAGGCTGAGATCAGGGCATCAAATATTCCGGCATCAACGAGAGATGATCCGTTGCTTGTAGGCGGAAACGTGCGTTCGAAGTATGCACCTTTGTATGTGCATCCATAGGCGTATACGTTTGAAGGTTCGCAAGATTGAGCAAGAATCGTTAGTTGATTTGCCCGAGGAAAAAGATGAGACAGAAATTGTTACTTGTAATCGAAGTTTCAACACCTGTGTGTGTTTTTGCCAATAATTGAACTCGAGACATCTTGGTTTACTCTTTTTCTTCTTTGGTTCCTTCTTCAATTCTTCCTTGGAGCATAGATTACTAATGCCACCAACCACACCAACATACACATTTAATACTACCATTAGTTTGGGCATGACGTATCTGCAAAGAAAGCTGGGATGTTTCTAGGTAGAATAAAGCAGAAGAAGCTACATGAATGAGGTCCATGGACATCAAACCACAAAAGCAACACAACGAGATCGTTTATCCAAAGACTGGGACTGTACGGTAATACCAAACCCTAAAAGCAACACACTGAGAATTCCCTCAAGATCTAAATACAAAGAGATGAAAACTGTATATAAAGGATAGGAGGCTATTTATCAAACCCTACAGACACTCCATAGGTCTACATAATTGTGCAGTGCCGGTAATACAAGTATACACACGAAAACATTAAGTATAAAAGAAGATATAAGAACAATAAAAGCGAAATCTCCAAGATCCTCGGTCGATCATATGGGTCTGTGGATGCATACGATCACTAGTAATACATGAGCTGCTGTGCTGCACCAACATTTTGGAACCCGCCATTGTAGATAGCCTGGCTGTTTCCAGCACCCATCCCCATTGCAGCTGGCTTCAGAGCATGCTGACCCTGAGCATGAATCAGTGCCTGGTTGGCACCCATCTTGCTCAATGCCATTACACGATCATAACCAACGAGGTCGGTTGCAGAGAATCCAGGGAATGGAGCAGCCAAAGGTGGAGGCAGTGGCGTGGAGGCCGTTCCTGGTGCCGTCGGTTTGTTGCCCCAGGAACACTGAAACCAAAGCAAGTCAATGAGCTGATCAAACACAGCATTCGTACATATATGCAGTGAAGTCTATATAAATAATGAATGTAACGAGAAGAAACAAAGACATTCAGTCGGATAACATAATTTCATTGATCCATCAGAACATGATTTCCTACAGTGATACAAAAGCCAGATGGTGTGTGCACACCACAGGAGCAATCAAGGCTGCATCATTCAACAATCAAACTTCTTGGAGACTATGACGCACGAACACTACAAAATAGTTGTCATGTTCATGCGATATTCATGCTAAACACAGACTTGCAACAGCCCAAAACATACCAAGAAACTCGCAGCATCTACACCTATGGTAAACAATGGAATATATGGTAAGACAAATCATTTAAACAAGGCATCAAGAGATGATTAACATTGACAATATCTATTTAACTGCAACTAATGTGAATCGTGGTAGTACTTTTCTTACAATCTAAACAATCTATGAACATCATATTTACGGTTCATAACAAGTATTAATTGTCATATTCATGACAATCTTTTCCTACTCTTATACTGTGTCAGTGTGCATCACACTATGATGTGGCATGTGTGATTGTCCATGCTCCATTATTTGAAGGATGGTAAAACGACTCAAACAAGGATGTTAAGTAGCATTTTGTAGTTCCAACAGTTAAAGATCATTAAGGTAAAAGGTAGAGTATATTACATAAAAAGATAAAACTAATAACATTAAGAAAACAATTGCAAATACAAGCGAATTATTTGGTTCCTGAATCAGCGGCAACAGCCAAAACATAAAAAATATTTCATCCACGCTAGAAAATGTGATCTTCTGGCTAAAAGAAAAGGCGATTTTTCAATTTAATGAATCAGTGTCATGAAAAAATATATATCAGTGTTTGAATCAACCAATTAAAACTAGAGAAAGTAGGTTCTCTTTTTTCCTTGTTCATTCATTATATGACTTACCCAATCATCAGATTTGAAACTCATTATATAGCACAAACAGATGATACATTCAACAACAGAATTTTTGCCATTTAAGGTATGAGTAGCTAACTCGGATGAGTCATGTATCTACTGTCAAATATCAACTAGTCCAAGGCTGCAAATTAATCAGTCAAGTACATCATCCCATGTCAGCAGAGGACTTAGATTTAACACTGTTCACCACAGGCAAGCTCAATGCTTGTATGAAGTTTAAGTTAATATCCCAAAGGAATCAGCATTGGAAATACCCAGGCTTGCAGAAGAAGACCAACACTGGTTTTCTCAAACATAAGCTTCAATTGAGGACATCCAAATAGTAAATGAACACAGCTTAAAAATTGAATTAAAATTTGCCATAAAAATGAGTCTTGTAAAGCCACAATTTTGAACAGAACCAAAAACTCTGACATTGTATATCCATAGATTCAAAAACATCTAAGCTCCAATAATATATATATACATATATATATATATATACATATATATATGGGCACTAGAATTCAGTGTAAATGTACCAAATAATCCAACTATACCTTAATTGGCTTTCCACAAAATATTCGACCATTTCCCATTTGAATAGCCAAAGCAGCTTCAGGATGGCTACTGTATCTCACGAAACCAAACCCTTTATCGCGTTGTATACGAACGTCCTCAATGACTCCAGCACCAAGGGCATGGAAATAGCGGTGGAGATCAACTTGAGTAACCTGTCATTTTTTTACATTTCGACAACTCAGAACAAAAATGACCTCAACAACAGAAAATGCAATTTGCAAAATCAATTCAGACATGATCAAATAATTATGACAAGCACTGAATGGCAGCTAAATCCTCTAAAACAGACTGAAGCAGCAATAGGATACCCACCAAAGAATCAATATGAGCTTTGTGACATGTTGCATATAAATGAGATACTGATACCAGTAAAAAGTTCACATTTTGAAAAAACAAAAACCAATATACATCGGGTTGGGGAGTGACAGTTGAATTGATAGAAGAATATCATGAGGGGAGAGGAGAATGGAGGGAGGAGAGATGCTTGCCTCATGAGCAAGGTTACCCACATAGACAGTTGTATATTGTGGGTTATTCTCTGGACCATCATCATTTGTGTACTCTTGGCCATCTTCTGCATGGTAAAAATAATTATGGCCCGTAAATCAAAATGCTACTCCAAAAAACAAGATAAAAAATAACAGCTAATGTTGAACTATTCTGTCAAGCAATGATCATAAGTAAAACATGCTCGGACTCGGGCAATTGCATCTTGATGTGCCATCTAAATACAAGCTACAACCCATACAATTATTAATTCCTAGTAGATGGGTACACAATATCTTGCTGCTACATTTGAAATGACTATGTAAATATTACATTAGTATGACAAACAACTTACCAGGTACTTTTAGCAGAACATCATCTTTATCCATCAAACAATAAAAAATTGACTGGATAAATCAGGGTTATATATGACTTCACATTTGCAGAAGGTGATGGCTTAGGAATCAACTGGGCCCAAATGGTTTTACCATGAAGCATCCCCAACTTTAGATTCTTAGGACTAAAGTTCATCAACAGGCTTTGACTTACTCTATTCTGATATTTTCTTGATCTACTTTTTGCTAATTATTTAAAAAATAAGGTTCACAAACTAGCCAAACAACCAAAATAAATTCTCAATCTTTTCTCTTGATTTGAAAAAGCACATAAATGCTCAACCTAATTCAATCATTTTCAAAGGTAAGATACTAAAATGCTTGGGAAATATTCTAATGACAACCATTTAACAATAACTCCTATGTTGATCATTCTAACATATTTAAAAAAAATCAAAAGCCCGTCTTTTCTCTTGATTTGAAAAAGCACATAAATGCTCAACCTAATTCAATCATTTTCAATGGTAAGATACCAAAATGCTTGGGAAATATTCTAATGACAACCATTTGACAATAACTCCTATGTTGCACTAATTAAGAACATCATTCTAACATATTTAAAAAAATCAAAAGCCCAATCTTTTCTCTTGATTTGAAAGCACATAAATGCTCAACCTAATTCAATCATTTTCAATGGTAAGATACTAAAATGCTTGGGAAATATTCTAATGACAACCATTTGACAATAACTCCTAT
The DNA here is from genome assembly GCF_036884655.1 of Musa acuminata AAA Group. Lineage (NCBI taxonomy): Eukaryota > Viridiplantae > Streptophyta > Magnoliopsida > Zingiberales > Musaceae > Musa > Musa acuminata. The sequence goes on from NC_088336.1 coordinate 26,793,520, forward strand.
GTTGCGCTAATTAAGAACATCATTCTAACATAGTAGATAAACCAAGAGCAAAAAAAACAATGATGAAATTATCAAAAAAAAAAAAACTGGCCTGAATATTATATTATCAACCTTGGTACAAAATCAGAACTTTTGTAATGGGTCCTAGGGGCAATTGCTTGTCCACCCCTGTGACTTTACAAAATATCTTCTCAAATACAGCCCCTCAAAAAATTAGGAAACCTATAGACAACCCAGCTATCACCTCCCTTACCACAATTACTCTTAGTGCACCAGTTATATGTATGTGTAAAAAAATCAACAAGGACCAAACAAATCACAGCACCATTAACTGTAAAATGGGGCAAATTACACAATAATCTATCACATCATACTAATGTTGCATAAGTTTAGTGATAGGATAGAAACCACATCAGCATCATGGACTAAATTTATTCACTTGGTATTTCCTTGCATAAGTTTAGTGATGGCGTAAGTGCATCTGGATATATTTCAATGTTCTGCAAGGAAATACCAAGTGTACAGATAATTATTCCTGGAGACAGGGTACACAAACAATTCTCAATTGATGTAAATTCTAAAGCTAAACATATATAAAACCACAAACTTTGTACTGTAAAATCTAGAATGAAGAAGAAAGTCCATTACACAATCAAGGTAGACAAACACCTCAATTTAGTATGACAATCTAACTTAGTGGTTTAAAAAAAAAAATCTGAATAGCTTTTGCCAAAAAAAAATTAAATCAAGGGAAGGTCTACAAACATAACTGTGTAACTCACAAAAACAATATATTGTGTGCCTAGCTATTGCACCAGTTCAACATGTCACCCACCTGCAGATTCATTTGTTAGCTCCGCATTCTTGGATTCTAAATTTTGTTTGTCTTCATTAGCATTAGCTCCCTTCGTAGCCCAATTACAACGAATTTGCCTGCTGCCAAGCCACTTGCCTGAAACATGTCGGCAGAAGACCATTCAAGTCAAATTTGCAAACCCATGGTCGTCAGTATCATGAGTTAAACTACAGTGATCATCTTATGTTATAATGTAAATACATCAATAAGTGTTGCCCCATTAATCTTGGTATATGTAATCTATGCAATAAGCAACCACTACAAGATCAAGGTCTTTTTCTCCCAACAAGATTCAAATTGTTAACATCTACAGAAACCAGTAAAAAAATAAGACCAATGTCAAGCAGCCAGCCTAAGGCAAGATGATTGATGCTAGCGTAACAACAAAGTTGTTGAAGAGCAACTTACCAGACAAGTCATTGATGGCACTTTGAGCCTCCTACAAAAAGAATGGTAAAAGAAAAGGTTCAATCATACTAGAGACCTTAAAAGCTGATTATCAACTGATCAACTGACCTGTTGATTTCGGAAAGAAACAAAACCAAATCCCCTTGAACGCCCAGTTTTTTGGTCCCACATAACCCTTGCATCTCTATAGAAAAAGAAAAACACAGGTGCATGTGGTGACACAAGTTTCACATGAACATTTAGAAAAAAAAGAGCTGGTTTGCTAAGTTCTTACATGACCTAAACATAAAAGGCACCAAAAAAATAAAATTAATAAAATACAGAGACAATAATATTATACATATAACAAATACGAAGGTCAAGAAAACTTACGAGCAGCTCGGATATACAGAAAAGCATGCAAACAAGGTGGCATCTGTGACCTCGGGGCTAAGATCACCAACAAAGATGTTGTATTGCCCTGCATATACCAAAAACAAGATATTTTCCTTATGTCAGTGATTTCCAATACAGTACAAGCCAATCTGAACTGAAGCATAAATTTTGAGAAAGAAATTATCTAAAATTGGACCTGATGTGTCTTCTCTTTGCCCACTGGCATATGCCCAATTAACCTTAATAGGTTGGCCAAACCTGCAAATGCATGCAGCATAAGCATGACAAAGTACTAATAAACGGACAACAAAATACAAAATAGAATTGTCCAACTTACAAATGCCTCCCATTAAGTGCAACAATTGCAAGTGCAGCTGATCGGCGGTCATAATAATCAACAAAACCAAATGATGACTACAAAGTCAAATCAGAACAAGCATATTATAGTTAGAAACTAAAGAAATATACAATGGATTAAATATCAGTCTGTATATATATATGATGCACATTACATGTGCCACAATAAATATTACTAACCACGCCAGTATGCCATTGCACTGAAAACAAGACAACAATAAAGAGCAATACCAAGCATACAGCCAGCTACATACATGCCAAGGTTTTACAAAACAAGACCGGGCATGGGATTAGCTAGTGGACAAGGTCCGCTCAGCAAGTGACATTACTTGTATCATTGTTATCATTACTGACAACATTAGTGGTGTAACCGTGTAAGTGACTTGAATTATGTAATTTATGTAATTCATTCATTTAGAAGACACTCCTAAAAGACAACCAAAAAGAACTTTTCATTGGTTTGTCACTACTGGCCAAACAAGTCAAGGTGACAATCATATCGTGCATCCACATGGTACACTGTTGGTACCATAATGATCTAATTGGAGACCAATACTGATACGATGACCACTTAAACTATGGTGAATGCTTTATCCTGCAAGAGTACTAGGATGGCAGACAGAAAAACACAGAACAACTCTCATACAATCAAAGTGAATGAAATGTCGAAGACGTGAAAGATGTGAAAGCGACATATCCCATTCTGCTATAAAGCAAGCTATTTACTGTTGGATCAACATTTAAAACAAACAATGGAAATCCTAACATGCCAATATCCAGGTATGATAAAAAAAAATCATTAATGCAATATTACTAAAATATAAGCTGCCATATATATTGCAGGCAGACAAAAAGGCATCGTTTTGTCATATAACATTATCAAAATGAAAATTATAAACCAAGGCAACCATTAAGAACAAACCAGCATCACACTGTTCACAAAGCAAATGAACATCAATTTAGAAAAGGTTGTAAGCACAAAAGAGCATATTTCTCCATCTTATTAAAATCTTTTATTTCTAATTCACTCAACTTAATGAAAAAAAATATAGAACAAGATATTTTTGCAAATATTTGTAAGCCAAATTAAAAAAATATGGGATCCATGAAATTTCATATATAACACTGATACCAGCTTTTCACCATTTCATTAGTGCAGAAAATAAGAACTACACAAGTATTCAAACATCGAGAGAATTTTGAAACCAATTTAAGATCAACGTATTAATTAGCTAAATATATCTAAATTAGCCTATTTTTCACACTGATGTCAAAACTGAAACTGGAATCCTAAAGAAAAAAATCCGGGGGAAAAAACACCACAATAGAATGAGTTATATTGAAGAATAGAGAGGTAACTGACCTTCTCTTTCCTAATGAGCTTGCACCCTTCAACGGGACCAGTACTTTGAAAAACCTCTTGAAGAAGGGCTTCAGTAACCTGAAGATGCACATTGCCTACATACCTGGGAAAAAAATATCAGATCATATGACTAATCACCATATGACGACAAACAAAATTAAAAAAAATTCAAAGCACATTTTCAAACATCCTCAAAACACATCACTGATTTTAATGATGGAGGGGCTCTAACATTCTATATTTGCATATAATGACATGACAGGCCCTCATCAAAAATCCAGGTTATTTATTAGAATAGATAAACAAAAAATACTGGCGTATGATATCATATCTCCAACTAACAGGTCCAGAAACAAAAACAGTATCACTATTTCGAATGTGCCATATATAAAAGAGGGTACCAATCAAGATGATTATGAAATTCTATATAACTAAAACAACAACTTGCAGAGAACAAGCTAAACAATGGAAAAACTGAAAGAATGGAATCCCCCCCACTAATCCACAATCAAGAGAGGACGTAACTACACTAAAAGAATAAAAGGCATAAATTGTATGAGCAAAAAGATCAAAAGGAAAAAAAAAGCCCTAATGACACTCACACACTGCGACATGTGCTTGGATCAAATCCAGGAGGCAGATTCCCACTTAAGATTGGCTCTATCTGCAAAATAAAAGTGCAAATGAATAGGAAAACAGAAAAAAAAATAGGCCCCACAAACAAAATAAAAAAAAGAAACTCATAAAATTAAAGTAATCCTAAGCCTAATAAATAACTATATAAATCAGAAAATTCCACCAATAGAACAACAAGCATCTCCAAATACTATCTCTCACTTAAGTTTCCACAATAGTAACAATCATCTTTCACATCCCAGGGATTTACACCAAACTCTAATCCTTTAGCCTTCAATAGTGATAAATATGAACATGAAAAGCCAAAAGAACTAAGTATGAATATAAATGGCAAGGTTAACTAAAAAAGTTACTAATGCTCTTCCCTCAGCATTGCCGAAGACTTGAAATGAACTTGCAAATGAAAATTGAAAATTCAATAATCTTTATACAAACAACTTGGTTGATTCCAGAAAAAGAAAAACACATAAGAAGTATGACGCAATACTATGGAACAATTTCTAGAATGTAAATATGATCCCCCCCAAAAAAAAGTATGATTTTTTCAAGCAGCAATAATTTATAATAAAAAGATCGCCGCAAGATGCATAGACTCTTAATTACTACGACGTTAAAGCAACAATACGAAGAAATGGAGCAGTCCCAAATGCCCCCAAAGTAAAATTTCAGAAAAATGTAACCGAAATAGCGCTAATCAGGAAACGAGGGTACGGTGCCAGAAAACCCCTGGTTTGTGGATTGCTGCATAAATTTACTACCAAGAACCCGCGAAAAGAGGGAACGACGAACAACATGAAGAAAACCCCAATTTCGTAATCCAACACATAAAAACCCTCATTTCGAGATCCAAGAACCCTAACATCCATCATAAAATAAACATATTCTACGAGCTACACATGGGGAAAAAAATTCAAATTGAGTAACAGAAACTACACACTACGACCAAGGATGAGATTTTTAAGAAAACATCGCAACCGATCCAGAAAAGGGAATTTGAGGGCGAGGCGTGGGACGGACCTGAGGTGCGGCCAAGAGGCCAGGGTGGGGGTAGAGGGACTGCTGCTGCTGCTGCTGCTGCTGCTGGACGAGGAGGGCTTGCTGCATCAAAGCCTGCTGCTGCTTGAGCCTCAGCTGCTGCATCCTTTCTCGCGCTAGGGCTTCCACGCACCACTCCGATCCGATACTGATCCTATGGAGGGTGATAGGATTAAGGTTTACGAGGAAATAAAGACGGAAAAAAATTCAAAAAAAAACCCTCGAAATCGAGGGGGGAAAAAAAGAGACGAAGAAGAAGAAGAAGAAGAAGAAGAAGAAGAAAAGGGGTAAGGAGAGCGCAATAGTGGGTCGAAAAGAAGGAAAGATATCGGCCGCGGATGCGAGTACTTAGAGCATCAGAGGCAAGATTTGGGATGATGCCGTCCGATGTCCTCTCTCGTGACATATGTCGTAAAACGCCGGATCACGAATTAAAACAAGCCTAATTATAATTGAATTCTCTCTTTGATCAAAGGATTTAAGAATGGAATATATTAAGGGGAAAGATGAGTGAAATATGATGATCTGAGTCAACTTAGTAAATAAAAGGATTAGTCAACTCAGGATTTGACGTCCAAATAAATAAAGAATTTGCTATGGTCCGAGGTAAACAACTTTGTGTCGTGTCTCGAGGCCGACATGGCTTGGTTCGGGATCGAACGACGAGGATCTTTGCTCGGGGTTTCTTGGGGCTGTCGGAGTGACCAATTGCGCGGACCACCTGGGATCGTCTGGATGCCCTGGGGAAGGCACCTCCCCCCGCGTCTCGGGGAAATCGCCTTGTCTCCCTACCTACGCACAGGTTGGGTCGGAAGCTCGGCTCGACCCCTCCGACGATCAAGTTAGAAGATGTGGAGTGGAGTTTGTCGTATATCTTCCTCCCCTTATCGTTTCAAACTTGGGGGTATTTAAGGAAATTTAGTGTTACCTGACGTGTCTGCCTGTGGGAGTAGGATCGTACCTCTAATGGCGTCTGATATTATCGTTGGCGTTGCGTGAAGAACCGAACCGCCGCAGGGCATGGGCATGCTTCGGTCATCGTTCTCCTCTGCCTCGGCCAAGTATGTTGAGTCAGACGACGACAAAGTCGTTGTCTGAGAGCGGGTGACGTCAGCGCACATCGCGTCGGCATTATTGCCCTATCATTAATTTATTATCGCCATCAGGTCCAATCTTATTCAACTGTAATTAATTTACTTGTTCATGTTACAACCCTATCATTTGCACAGTAATTTAAAGGTTTATAGGTATCCACAAATTCCGGCCAGATTAATGATTTTTGGGTGATATCACATATGAATCAACGATCAGAAATAAATCCTGCTTCCCTTTATTAAAACATCAACAGGGCTAATTACAATTTTCTCTTTTAAATATTATATTGGGTTACTATAACTTCCAAATTATTATATTTTTAGTTTTAATAATACCATCTATTTTTCTTTTTACGAAATCCTTTGGTATTATATATATATATATATATATATATATATATATATATATATATAACTCTCATACATCTTACCAAAAGATTTTGGGTCATTTTCTCATTAAAACCCCTCAAAAATACTTTTTATTAAATAAAGTTCCTTTATTGAAATTTTATTTTGATCCACTTTATATTTATTTATACTTAAATAAAATTATTGATAAAATCATCTTAAAAATTTAGAAATGATATTGACATCACATTTGACTTGAATGATGAAAATATCAAGTGGTTTGGAGTCAAGTTGTTACGCCTGAAAATAAATAATATTATATTTTGATAATATGTTTAAGTATTTAACATGATAATACATCAATTTTGATATAAATTAACAGAAAAAATTAGTGAAAGTATGAGGTGATACAAGAACTTCATATTATTATAGTATGAAATGAACCGAAATATAACATGAAAACATAATCTAAATTTTTAAAAGTTACATTAGAATATACATGGTTTCAAAATTATTATATATATTTTTTATTTTTAAAATATTAATTTTTTTATAGAATCTTTATTTATGGAAAAAAAATTTTTGTGGTATTTGAACATTTAAGACACATTTTTGTGGGATTAGATTTATACGTGATTTATGGAAAAGAAAGAAAGTGAACGAAAACAAGAGACAAAAAAAAATGCAAACTAAAATGTATAATATCCTTAATGTGGCCACAAATCGAAGAAGATAAACAAAGTTCACGTGTGGGCTGAGGATAGCCGCAGAGATCTTCGATTTGCGGATAAGAGGCCTCCATGGGTTGTTGAGCACCCCCTTCTGCCGTCCACCATCGCTGTTCTAATCATTTCCTTTGGCCCAAATCGCATTTCCCCACCCGTAAGTCCCCATCGATTCGAACAATCACCGGAACTGATCCAACTTCCCCAGCAGCTCGTCCTCCGCAGAGATCTTCGATTTGCGGATAAGAGGCCTCCATGGCTTGTTGAGCACCTCCTTCCGCTGTCCACCATCGCTGTTCTAATCATTTCCTTTGGCCCAAATCCCATTTCCCCACCCATAATTCCCCATCGACTCGAACAACCACCGGAACTGATCGAACTTCTCCAGCAGCTCGTCCTCCGCCGGTCCCCAACGGCTCGTCCAAGTCGATCGTCTTGAACGACTCGTCGCAGCCGGGGCAAATGCCGCCAACGTTAGTGGCCACCTCATTGCCGAGCTTGTCGGTTATGATCTCGGCATCGCAACCTAGGGTGCCTCAAGTGAGGCCGTCGGTCCATGCAGGAGTCGATCACCTTGTCGATGAGGTGGGCGCCGGTGTCACTAGCGAAGTCGCCGGTGAAGAGGGAGTTGTTGACATACTTCGCCTCCACCTTGCGGAGATGGAAGGGTCCACCCGTTGGTTGTCGGGGGCGTCGAGGAAACGGACATGTCTGTTCACTCTCGGCGTCTTCGGAGTGGCTCATGAAGCTACCATTCAATTCGACAACTGCCCCTTTGCTTAAATGCAAGAAATGATTAGTTTACCCTTCACTTTGATGCTATACTGCGTTGTTAAAGTTAAAAAGTAAATTATAATAATTTCAAAATCATAGAGACTCCATTGTAATTTTCAAAAAGTTCAAAAATTTAATACTAAATGCGAAAGAATATGATTAACTCGTCCCATTTAAGAAAAAAAATAAATTTTCAATAAAGGAACTTTTTCTAATAAAAAAATTTATGAGGGACTTTTATGAGTAAATTACCCAATATCATTTGGTAAGATGTATCAGTGTTATATATATATTTATATATATATATATATATGTATATATATATATATAATTTTTTAAAAAATTATTTTTAAAAATTCTAAAATAACACATTTGACGATGTAAAAAGATCCCATTTATTTATTTTTTTATAGACCTGTTGTCTTGATCTAAATCACTATACACTTAGACCTTTGCACGAGATTATGACGATGAAGGTGTGCCCCCTCATTTTTATCATCTCATCCTATGTGATCAACAATGAGAGTGCGTGGATCGACCCTTCTATAACGATAAAGGTCCTCTCATCTTATTCTTTTTACAATTGATGATGAGCGATGGACGATGAAGAACTATAATTGAGAGGGTTAAATTGATCAATCTTGTGAGAAAAAGAGTGTCATTTCATAACTTTTTTTAAAAATAGGAATGCTGTGTTAGAAACATTAAAAAAAAAAGCAATTATTTTCGAGAATTCGCCGTGTATAATTTTACCGTATGTAATACCGCGGTTAACCTAAACACAGGTGAAGGAATAAGAAATGACGCACATTTCGAAAACATCACCGAGAGCGAACTCGAATCCCGTAACCCTTTTGATTCGGCCTTCGGGTGGGCGGCCAAACGAAGAGGGGGGAGAGGATGGGCGGCGGAGGAGAAGAGCGGTGGTGCGTGGTCACCGGCGGCCGTGGCTTCGCCGCCCGGCACCTGGTCGAGATGCTTCTTCGCTCCGACATCTGGTGCGTCCGGGTCGCCGACCTCGCTCCCTCCATCTCGCTTGACCCCCGGGAGGAGGACGGCGCCCTTGGCCACGCCCTCCGATCAGGCCGCGCCGCCTACGTCTCCGCCGATCTACGCAATAGGGCCCATGTCGTCAAAGGTACGCGGCACCGTCGCCCCAATCCGCGGTAATGGGTTGCATCTGCCGCCTCCCCATCTTTCTCTGGGATGCTTGGTTTTCTTCCAGCCGCTGCCGGCTTTTTGGGAGGGTTTGTAGCTAAATAATCTGTTAGAGTAAATGCTTTTTGTTGAAATGTCCGTTTTGGTCAAACGCGGAGCTGTGATTTTAAGGAAAAAGCCGTCGGCTCATTAGAAGAAAGATACCATTTTTCTATTGTTGTTATAAAAAATAATATACGTTCTATAAGAGATTTTGTTGATAGATCTTGTTTTATTTTTGGGTTGGGGGCGGTGGGGGGTTCAAGAGTCCAATATGTAGTTTGTAGCTGATCAAAGGTTGACAGAATATGGACCGAACGACGTCAGTAAGATGGAGTTGAGAAGCATGAAAGACCGTATCCACTAACCTGTATCATCAGATGAGTAGCAAATGACACCACCACAGAAAGACAATATGTAGTTTGCAGCTAATCAAAGGTTGACAGAATATGGACCGAACGACGTCAGTAAGATGGAGTTGAGATGCATGAAAGACCATATCCAGTAACCTGTATCATCAGATGAGTAGCAAATGACACCACCACAGGAAGACAATATGTAGTTTGTAGCTGATCAAAGGTTGACAGAATATGGACTGAACGACATCAGTAAGATGGAGTTGAGAAGCATGAAAGACCATATCCACCAACCTGTATCATCAGATGAGTAGCAAATGACACCACCACAGAAAGACAATATGTAGTTTGCAGCTAATCAAAGGTTGACAGAATATGGACCGAACGACGTCAGTAAGATGGCGTTGAGAAGCATGAAAGACCATATCCAGTAACCTGTATCATCAGATGAGTAGCAAATGACACCACCACAGAAAGATGCATGGTCACGAAAACTAGGACCAAGGAATATGGTGTTTGGCATTGTAAAGAGAAAAGCATCCTAGTCTCCTCTTTTGCTTTACCTTATTTCAAAATTCATAGAGTCAACTTTACAAGAAAAACCATGCATTTATAATAAGTCCTGTCAGGGAGAGTCAATGTGCATAGTAAGTAGGAAAAGTTGCTAATACATCAGTGAACATGCAGCTCATTATGGAAAGAAAAAAATAGTTAGGTGTAAGTACCGGTGCAGTTTCATTGTTTGACTTGCTTATGTTGTTGGGTTTAAAGAAAACTGCTAGTTGTGGACTTAATAGGGTTCAGTGAACCAAAAGCATGCTGTTTTGCATTACTTTCATGCATCATTTTGCAGAAAAGTTTTCAGGGCATATTGACTTTCGAGAGGATCCACCATGACAGCCTTAAGATACTGTTTGGTATAATGTCTTTTTTGACTTGATATACTTTTGGAAACATTGTTTTCAAGAACATTATATCATGTAACAGATCGATAACGGTTTAGAACTTCTGGAAATCCTGATGGTGATTCATGGAGTATATGAATCATGACGTATTAATCCATCATACAATTTAACATCTCTAATAATATATCAGCAGATAGCTATAATCTAAGTTCTCTAACAAAAAAATATTATACAAAGCCGGGAAATTTCTGTGGACTATGTTTATATTAATTCCATTTTGAAGACTTCAGCAAGCTCATGATACACATCTTCTAATTTTCTATTATTATATCCATGATCTAGATTATTTCAGTTCAATCTAGAAGGCACTTAGTTCAGTACAATAAAACCCCCTCTCCTAGCAACAAGCTTAATATTGGCTCTATCATGTAAATGCTATTTGTTTCATTGTGACTCTATCTTAGTACTTTTCTTGATCCATCCATATAGTGTTATTTTGACTCTTGCACACATCCCCGAGAATCATGACTCATATCTACCAGCGTGTCAAATAGGCATACAGATGCGGGACACTTAATAAGCTCATCGATGAAATGTCAACCTAGGAGACATGGTCTTAGTTATACATTGCTGATATGAAATAAAGAAAGTTCTGCTGCCAAATAATGTATTGACCCTATGGTGTTCTGCTTTGGACTTTGTCTTCCTATTGTTTATATTCTAAACAACATGACAAGGACCCATCCCTTGAAATAATTTATATACAACGTCATGCACTTGGTTATAGATTTAAGTATCATCTGGCATGGTAACAACAGAAGCAAATGCCTTTGGTTTCTAAGATTGACATATTGCATTTTTGTGACATTAAAATGTATGGTTTGATTATAGTTTTGAAAAGTTAAATTAGTTAGATTTGGATCCAAATTTGATTATCGTGCCTTCCTTCACATTTTAGCATTTCAAAGAGTTCAGAATATTTCAGTCCAAAAGTTACCTGGTGACAATATTATGTTTGGAGGGCTAAACTATTCAATTATGTGCTAAACATATATCTGATCTCGATGTGTATGCTATGGCTTTGGTAATCTACTTTTTCTAGCTGTAGATCATCTATTTTTCTTTGCATGTCCTGAATGTATTTTAGGAGATTTTGGTTCCTAGTAGAAACAAGATATCTAATTATCTTATTGACAATTATTAAGGTATCTTTTCGATAATTATCAATGATTAAGTACAATGTAAACATCATCATTGTTTGTTGCTTAGATCCCTTATTTGTCGACTGTGAGTACACTTTGATTTTCTGGAGCAATGTGATGTCATAAATAGTTGTTCATATGATCTTGGAAATGCTAACCTATTTTGGAGAGAAAACAAAGTTGCTGGAGGAATGCCTGCAAATGCAAACATGAAGTCATAGGAGAAGTGGCTATGAGACTAGGACAAGAGTAACAGGACAAATAATTTTCTTTTCTTTTTTTCCTTTGTCCATCGATGTTAGGGTCTAAAGTATCTTTAAAGCTACAGAAAAACTGCAAAGTTGTGCAGAATAAGTAATACATTTTTATCTATTTCTAATTTCACCAGTTTCTTATACTTATAAATATGATGGATGCACTATTTCCCTGTCTTAGTGTTTCTTTATAATTCCTTTCTACAGCATTTGAAGGGATTGAGGTTGTTTACCATATGGCTGCTCCTGATTCATCCATCAACAACCACCAGCTTCATTACTCTGTGAATGTTGAAGGTTAGAAGTTAAGTGGTTCTTGTTAATTTTCACGCTGTTATTTGTCATAAAGAAATTGGTAGGCTGAGTAAAAACATGTTATAAGTGGCATTGGTGTACAAGTTCAACACACTGTGGTACTATGGGAGTCTGTTTGAAACCCACCAGGACTAATATTATTTCCCTTCTACTAAGAGGTACTTGCGCATTTGCAGGTACCAAAAATGTTATTGATGCTTGTATCGAGTGCAAAGTTAAGAGACTAATCTACACTAGCTCTCCTAGTGTGGTCTTTGATGGTGTGCATGGAATTTTCAATGGGGATGAAACAATGCCATACCCAGATAAGGTCGCATTGGAAATCTTTACTTTGCAATATTGTATGCCTTTTCTGTTTGAGATTTTTTGTTTTTCTTTATCTTTTTGACTCTTGGAGTTGTTATGTTGCACCAGTTCAATGATTCATATTCAGAGACTAAAGCAGAAGGAGAAAAACTGGTTGTAAAAGCTAATGGTAGGAATGGGCTTCTGACATGCTGTATACGCCCTAGTAGCATCTTTGGCCCTGGTGATAGATTGTTGGTGCCATCACTAGTTGCTGCTGCAAAGGCTGGGAAGGCTAAGGCAACATGTTCTAACTTCATACTTCTTGATACATATTTATAAAACAAACTTGCTTGATAATTCCTTTGATTATGTTTGAGGCTTCCAAGAGTGAAGTTTTTAACTGATAGGCTTACTTTTTCTAAGGTTCATCTTCGTTTTCCTGTAGGCCAAATTGATTTATCTGAAGTGAAAAATGCATATGCCTTTGTCACTTTTACTATACTTGTTTTTTCACCGGTTTTAATAGTATGAAGTCTTATGGAATTAGTATAACATAAGAGGTGTCATTCAATTTATGAACTTCCGTTGACCATTGTCTTCTTTTTCTTCTCTATCAGTATATCATTGGTGATGGAAATAATGTCTATGACTTCACATACGTTGAAAATGTGGCACATGCTCATATATGTGCAGAGCAAACTCTAGCATCTGAAGTGGGTGCAAAGAAAGCTGGAGGACAGGTATGCCTTTTGTTTACTTAAGTTCTTATGATGTTTCTGTGACATACCTTTTGCTGCAGGCCTATTTCATAACAAACATGGATCCAATAAAGTTTTGGGAGTTTATGTCACTGATACTTGAAGGTCTTGGATATAAAAGGTGAATATGCTTTTTATAATTTTGTTCTGCTCACATTTTTAGGTGTTTCAAATCTTCTGCAAAAACATAGTGGAGAAGTATAATTTAGATTAAAATCTGATTGCACATTATGGATTTGAAAGAATCAAAGAACCATTTTGAATCTAAGAATCAATAAAATTTATGGAGTTTATGTCACCGATACTTGAAGATCTTGGATATAAAAGTTGAGTATGCTTTTGATAATTTTATTATGCTCACATTTTTAGGTGTTTTAAATCTTATGTAAAAACATATTGGAGAAGTATAATTTAGATTAAAATCTGTTTGTGGATTTGAAAGAATCAAAGAACCATTTTGATTCTTTGTATTTCTCATGTTATTAAGAGCAACTATAATGAAGAATTATGACAAGTAAGTTAAATCATATGTCTTACTTTCCCTTCTCCGTCCTCCCCTTAGCTTCTCCGATCCCTTTTTCACAAACATTCAGGAAGATGGTTCATCTTCTTAGCGATCAATGATAATGCTGAGTTTTCTTTATTGCAGGCCTAGTACAAAAATTCCTGTCACTTTTATGATGCCAATTGCTCACATGGTAGAGTCGACATACAAGCTGTTGTCTCGGTATGGAATGCCTGTGCCCCAGCTGACACCATCAAGGATTAGACTTCTATCCTGCAACAGGACTTTTAATTGTTCAAAGGCTAAAGATCAGATTGGTTATGAGCCTATTGTGTCTCTGAAGGTTTTACATATAAGTTCATATTCTTTTTTTATCTTTTAGGTGCATCTGCACCTGTTAATTATTCATTATAAACTGCTTCATCATGTGATTATAGGATGGCCTGGAAAAAACGATCGAGTCATACTCTCATCTGAAAGCTGAGCATAAAAAGACAACATCCAAAGCTTATCTCTATCTGGGAGGTGGAAAAAGTATGGATGTATTACATGAACGTATTGGCGATTTAGTTGCTTGAGGTTACTGAGTGATGCACTAATTCTGTGTTTCAGTTGCCAACACACTTCTCTGGAAAGATCAGAAACAGTCGGTCACAGCATTGCTACTCTTGATTGCCATCTATTATTACTTATTCACAAGTGGATATACGTTGATTACAGCAATGGCAAAGCTTCTCTCATTTGTTGCACTATTCTTGTTTATTCATGGTGCCTTGCCTAAGAAAATGTAAGAGCGTCCTGTTTCTCTGCATCTTATTGTTACATATTTCACTATCTTTTAGTATTTATCTATTTCTTTACTTGTTGTGTGGGACAGTGTATAACCATGTCAAGTAGATTATCACTCAAAAGCCTTCTGTTGCATTAAGGAATTAAACATAAGTTGATGATTTTAGTCTTTTAGACGTAGAATAATTAATCATTTTCTAGAAAATATATGGTTCTTAATTTCACTTTCATCTATAACAAGAATGAGTATGTTTCAGTTTATCTGTATAAAATTTATCCAGTTTGTTGCTAAAACACAAGCACCTTTATTGGGCCAGTTGATCTCATCGTGTTTCATAACTATTCTTTATGATGTCACTGGAATAACTTTTGACAGAAATAGATATTCTCATTTTATCCTAAGACATTTTGATTTCTGTTGGCATTTGCAGCACTTTATTTGAGTTCTCACCATATACTTTTCTTCTTGATGGATCATAAGAAAATATTGTGTGTGCAGATTTGGGTACAAAATTGAGAAAATGCCACCTTCATATTTTAACATATCAGTAGAGCAGGCACGTAGCCTTGCTTGTTCAGCCACTTATTCATGGAACAATGGAATTGGCATATTGAGATCTCTTTGCAAGGGAAAGGATTGGTCATTAATGTTTAAGGTGTGTAATTACGTATTGTTTGCATATTACATTTCTTCTTAATTTCCCAATCGTCTAATGTGATCCTACTTTTCTCAATCACAATCTAGATGTTGAAGTTGTGTCAATATTATTTTCCTAGTGCTCACGCTGTTAATGTTCATGTTGAAATCAAACAGGTGATTATCTTCTTATTAGCTCTCAATGTCCTGGGCACGACGTCACTGCAGACAGTATACAAAATAGGTAAAGATGATACTTCTTTGCGCTGATGTCCAAGAACATTAAAATGATGCTAACCATTGATATAACAAAGAAGATCTTTGCTGTTGCCACAGGTGTCTTTATAACTTTCTTTGCCTTCTATGTTTATGAGAAATCGGAAGATGCAATTGATAGTTATTTTAATGATGCTTTCTCGTACTTACTAAGGCTGAAGTCTGAAGCAACCCAGAGGCTCTTGAAGCACAAATGATTTTGACCAGTATTGGGTAATGTTGATCTCAGACATCATGAGAACACATGTTTAAACTTTTGTTTAAAGTCTGGTTTCATGCACCCATTGGTTCTTTGCTGCATGTTCTTGTCGATGATGGGCGGTTCGTTCATCTGACTCATTGTCAATCATCCTGTTTTGCTGTATTAAACCGTGGAGTTTTGCAGCTCATCTACGGTGACTGCTGCGAATTCTCCTATTGTGTGATCTGAAGTCGTGGTTTGATCTGTTTGTTGAACCTTAAAGATGTGTTGTTTTTGTCGCAAGTTTCTTTCCCAGTTATTAACTATTGTTTATGCAACAATAATTATTGATGGTTCGTTGTTGTAGTATACGTGATTTGTCGTTAAAACCAGCGAGTTAACAGGATGAACAATCCACAACTCGTTAAAGAACGCGGTTAATTGGGAAGACAGCGTTTGATACGGGATGAAAAATGCATGAAAAAGTTCAATCTTTTGGATGTTGCTCATTTGTTGATAAGAGCTCGTTATCGAGGACAATAACGAAAGTGATAATGGATGCGCGACATGCATAGAAATGAAACTCCGATGCACACCACATGGTTAACTATTTGGGTAATTTCATATTAGATTAAAAAATCAGATAGAGATCCCTCACGACATGTATGTATATATGTATGTATTCCATACCTTGATTTTTTGAAGGTGTGACACATTTATTTGTAGAAATTTGTCTACTGTTCCAGGACTGTTGATAGAAGAAAAATTCCAAAACCCAAGCTTGTTTCATCTTACAAAAGTGACGGCACCTGCCAACCTTGGTCTATGTAACACCTTTAACATGGATATACATAAATGATACACTTGTGTGATCAAGATGAACAAACATTACATTAATTGTGGAGATAGAAGAGCTTAATATTAGCATTAGATTATGACATCTAAATTTTATATACACAAATCATCAGATGTGACTACACAAAGGTAACCTGTTTTAATTGCAAGAACCATTCCAACAGAAGTCGCACAATGCTAGTCATCGTCACTATAACAAACTCCACAAATCCAGGAGAATATGAAACCTTGAAGTCGTTAATAAATCACAGTAGGAAAGAGCAATGGTACAGACCTAAATTTCGACTTAGCAGCAGAACTAGAGCAGCTTAGGGCAGTAAAAGGGTTTTATGTTGAACTCAGAAAGAAACCGCGATAAAAGATGCGGACGAGATGATTCAAACACATCAAAATGGTAATGGATATGGGCGAGGAGGGCAGAGCATGCCGTCAATCCAGATCGAGGAACTCCATCCTCTTTCTCATGGACCCTTTCAGATCAGTGGCATCCCTTTCTGCCTTTTGTGCCTGTCACAAGAGTACACCACAGTATAATCACTGAAAGAAAGGCTTCAAGCATACTTTTATATGATAAATGAGGAACATGCTACTTCCACCGTCAACATGTAACAGAAGTGTATGAACTACTGGTCAAACATATCCTAATTATCAACTGGTCCTTGGAAATGCGTCATGGAAAACAGGTGCAAGAAGTGCTTTAGCAAGCTCCTAACAATGTTCCAGAACTGTGCACATAAAGCTTGTTCAAATTCTTAAAAAGCACACCATTTTAGTGCTCATCTTTGAGAAGCTAGGTTTTGTTGATGGCAGTGGGTATGACATGTAGTGCTCATGGCACAATTGTGCTTTCATGAAATCTCCCACCACATAGATAACAGAAATGCAGCCAACAAAAAGATTTCATAAATTCATGATGACAAAGGCTCTGATACCAAATACACTGCAATAGATGTCATGTGGTGGTATAGATAAAACTCCTGAAATTGTCTTTCAACACGCTTTATGGTCCACTCTCAGGAGGAAACAACAGAAAAGAAGATATTATTATAAGAAGATAATAGGGAAAACCAATCAGATGCGAGTACATCTAATCTGACTGTTTTCAAGCGCTAAACAATATTATTTATGCTATTGCAGCACACACACAGAAGACAAGAAAATAAGATAAACATACAGGAACCATAAGCGAAAGCAGTAATAACTACAGATTAACAGCAGTCGAAGCTCAAATTTCACTTACGACCTCATATGCATTTTTCATTGTCACTCAACAGTGTGCCATAACGTTAAGGGTCTAGAGTGGAATTCTAGGCCAATTAGAACTTTTAACATAAGAAAGTACAACACTTTCCTTCATCATAAACACATAATCCTACAAATCCTAACATTTGTATCTTCCAAAACTGAACTCATAATATGACTGACTATCCAAATTTAGTCACTACACAAAATAGAGTACATGACTATAGTTTTATGGAAAAATAGGTCTAAAAATTTGCTACTAAGATTACGCAAAACAACAATGATGGACATGGAGAAAATATACAAAACAAGGGAAAAATAAAACTAAATGTACAGTAGTTAGATGCAATCAAGTATTCAACTCCAACAGTATTTAGACACAAATCCACCTACTGGACTATAAACAGGATCAAGTTGGCAGAAAGAAAAGAAATATGCAAAGGAATGCACATAAAGCACGCACACAAGTTAAACGGTAACGAATGCAGAGGCATCCAGAAACATCACATGAAAATATAATAATGCCTCTAGAAGTATGTAGAACAGTAAACTTATCCAGATTAGTCTTAAATATGGTGCTCACTCTTCTAATCTCTGCAACTGAAACACAAATCATGTGGGCTGGAATCTCCTCCCTCTCCAAGTCCTTTTAGATAATGAGCAGTGTACAGTAAACAAAATGGTGTCAATATTAGATTCAACATATTAAAGTCATATAAGCATCAAAAGAGACATCAATACCAGTTCTCCTATTAAGACAACATTCTCCCCACGGATCACATAGAGGCCTAGAGGAATATCAGAATAGAGATCACCTACAATCACTCGCTCACAAGCACCTTCAAGAACCACATTTGCTGTAAACAATCAAAATTCACTCTGATAAGCATCTCATATTGCCAGAGCAAATGCAACACAGTTTACAAATAAAGGATGGAAGAATACCAAATTGGTCAAAAGAACGAAGAACACCTAGAAGCTTTCGCCCATCACGTAATAATACAAGAAGCTTTTCTGTGAAAAATAAAAACTGTCCAAGTCACACTCTCCGTGCATCTAATAAATTGAGTGGAAGGATTCCTCATTTTATTATGAGATAACAGAAACTGGTCCATGATGACACTGAAGACTAGAGGAAAAATGGTTTGTTTTCTCAATGTTAAGTGTGAAACATCGTTACAATTGCTTGCAACCAAACACATATAAAATGGTGACAATAAAAGCTACAGATCAACACCAAAATATATCATCATTGTCCTTGCTTATGTCCTCCAGAAAGGGCACACTGCATATTGAATTAGCTCCTCTGCCTTTAGAATTACTGCTAGTAAACACTTCAAACAACCAAGCAAACCTTGGAAAATGTATCGAGATACTTGAAGTGGCCTAAAGGTAGATGGATTCTTGCAGATGAAAATCAGGGCAAGGAGAAAACATATCGGTGCTTAAAGACTAACCTTATAACCAGAGAATGCCTTTATTATCATTGCCTAGTGGAGCAGCTGCAGTATCCCATGGATCACGGAAATAAGAGTTTCAGTTAAAAAAACATCTGATTATCATATTCTTTGTGCGTTGAAAACACGATAAGAGAAGAATGAGATAAGGAACCACCTTAAGTAATAATTTGCATTTAGTTTGGTTGTTATCTGGAAAGGTCATACACTTCATTACCCCCATGAATTATAATTTGCTAGTTTAACTAAACACTGAATTAAAACATACAGCCATATCCTGTTGTAGGGTTCCTCTTTCACAACCTAACTCAAAATATCATCAGAAACTGCATTATGTAAGAACCTAATTCCCCCATATGTCTGAATTCATCCTTCAATAAAAGCCTACTCACACCCAATGGGCAGAATATTCTTTGAGGATCCACTTTATCCTAATAACTACAAACATCGACTTTATCAGTTGGAAATTTTGTCTAACACAAGAACACACTTTGACGACTATTCTTGCAGAAAAAGGAACGCAAAATAATTTGCAGAGGTATCATAACTACGGAATCTGTAGATCAACATGAAACTCATGTCGCCCTTAAAGAAAAACCACAACCAGACAAACCAAAGCAATATATTTTAACTAATTAAAACGAAATAGCAAATATAATAAAAGCAAAGCTAATATAACAGAGGACAACAAAATTGGAACTTTCAACGAAAGTATGAGTAAGCAAGTACATAGATGTACGAAAAAAATTCAAATCCAAAATGATAATAAGAAAATTAATACTACGATTTTCTCACTAATCCATTACAGATATCTATTCAAGAATAAATTTACAACAAGAAAACTAGCTACACAACAAAAGGGCAAGAAGAAGAAAAAGGTAATGACAAACTCACTGTCAAGGTAGCTCGCTAGGGAGGTGGAGAGAAAGATATCTTCTGGTCCCGCCCACGACATTGCAGCCCAACCCTTTCGGCCTGTTAAAAATCACCGAAAAATACCCCCGCACTTTCTCAAATAGCATTGGCAGCCAAAATACGCCGACTGCTGCGCCGTCCCTACCTCACCCTCCGCGTCACCCCCGAAAACTCAAGAAAAACGCACTCTTTGGAACCCAGGCCCCGACATGCCACCGGCGACAGCCGTCAGTTCGAGCCAAGACGCCTCGAGATCCAACCCCCCGATCTGCAGAATCGTAACCCTAGCCGGAGACCCGAGACCCCTCTTTCTGCCTTGGGTAGACAGATCGAGGACCGGAAAAGGAAAGAAGAAGAAACCCTCTCCTAGTTTCTCACGAGGATTAGGGCCTTTTTCTCTTCCACTCGGCGGTGGATGAGACCCTGCGATCCATTCATCGGTGCGTCACCGATGCAGTCAGATTCTTAGCGTGACGAGACGCAACAGTGACCAGACACGGAACAGCGCCCCCTCATTGATTCCGCGCCTGTGGACGCCGCGAGTTGAGACACAAGCTCAATCGCGCCTTCTTCTTTGTTTTGAGAATTTGATCCGATGACGTGGGTATCCATTCTTGAACACATGGAATTTCCAAAACGGATTCGAATCCCAAGTTTAATTGAGATCCGACATCCGATATCCAAGACTAGATTATTCGGTAATCCGTAAAGAGGGGCGAGGCAGAAAGTATTTTTGTGTCTCTGTCCTCTTATCCCTAATCCTTAATCTTCATCATCTTCCTTGTTGAGACCAGGACGAGAACTGGATAGAGAATCTCCGGTTGGGATGGAGAACCAACGGGTTCTCCAATTTTTTAATTATTTTTTTTATTTTTAAAAATAAAAATATCATCATAATTAATTAATAGAATCAAATTTTATAAATAATAATATTATTATTATTTGTAAAGTTTTACCTATCATAATAATATATAAATATAAAAAATAATATTTGTTTGTAATTGTTAAGAGAACATATCATTGACATATTTTGGGTAATTATACGTGGTTCAGACTTGTAGGATTATCTAAAGTGGATCTGAAATGGCTCCAAGGTGGATCAAAAGTGGTTTTGAGTTGGATCCGAGATGACTTCAAGGTGGCTCCAAGGTAGAGGTGTTAAGCTCCCGAGGTGCCACTTGTATGAAGACCAAACCCTTCCGACTCTCTTATTTCCTTATTTATGATATATTTGTATACCTTGAATGATGAGAGATTTCTCGACCTGGTCCCTCCGACATTTAAGTTAGTAATTCGAGATCCCTAAATATGGGCTTGAGTATTTCGATAAAGAAAAAAATTCTTTCATATGTTTTTATACATTAAAGGAGGGTAAGAAAGTTTGTAATATCATTCCTTATCATAAACGAAGAGAATGATGTTTATGATCGTCTTTCTCCATCGTAAAAGATGAGTAGAAAGCTTGTGATTACTTTCCTTGTTATAATAGATAAGAAAAAGGCTTGTGTTTCCATGCTTTGAATCTTCGTCCACATAGGAAGATGGGTAGAGGGCGACTTAGAACTCACCTGACAACCACGTGTCACTTGATAGTAGATTCCCTAGCATTTGTCCCTCCCCTGAAAGCATACTTTGGGGCTCTTACAAGAGGGGTTTGAAGTGAGTTGTTTAGTTTGTCCGATATGGGAGCGTTTGGGATCTCATCTTGTCGGTCGAGTTTTTTTTATTCAAGTGTTTCGAGCACGAGGGGCCTGTGTTTCTACTATAATGGGTTTTTCTTCACATAGGTCGGGTTTTCCTGACTCACCAGTATAGTCGTTAATGGCCTCTCCGCCAATGATCAAAAAATGAGAAAACACCTAAGCCTCATCATTGAGGCTTGAATCACAAGTGATGGATGAACTTCTTACATGCCTCATATTCTTTGGTAAATTAAGCGATGAAGTCAGAAAGTATCTTTTCCTCCTCCTACCCGAGTTCAAGCAATATTGTCATCGATGGTCTCAAACGTACATTCTTAAAGTATATTTCAAACTCTCTTACGAGTTGAGCAAAGTAGCCAATCGAGAGTGGCTTCAATTGAGTGTATCACTTCTGCACCGGGCCTCTTAGCATCGTTAGGGACATGTGACACATTAGAGTGTCTGGGGTGTTATAAAGAGACATCTAAGCATGTAAGGTGATAATGTGTTCGATTGGGTCGATATTATCGTCAAAGGCTTCAAGCAATGGGAGATGGAAGTTGGTCGGGATTAGTTCCTCTTGAATATTTTGGGTGAATGAGGATCAACCTGAGGTGGGATTGACTAGATTCTCCCTCATGTACTACTAGAACTCTTACCATATCTCGTTTAAGCATTGGTCCATTTATTACAATTGGACCTTTATGGAGTCATTCATTGAATCCACTGATTGGGCCTTGGATTAGGGTAGAGTAAAGTAATAGTGTAGTAGTGCATCGAGCTCCACTATTTGGGAGCGGGGTGCTCCTTTGGCTAGTAGTTCCACAAACCTTATGCAATCGTAAGATGCTAGCATCATGTCAGTTATGTGGATTCTAAGGAGTGTCAATATCATTGGCATTTGAGGCATCATCCGTGGTTGAAATGGCGATGTTGTTTGTTGGGTTAGTTGAGGTAGGAGTAGGGCAACAATTTGTAATATGCCCATAAGCATATGCACTTGATAGGCGAGGTTTAGGAATACCTTGGCAGAAACGACTAAGTGGATCGAGTTTAGGGAGCGACGGCTTGAGTCGTTGAATGGACGTCAGTGTCTCGTCGGTGTTTGTGCTGAGGTTGAAATATCCACATATGAGAATGATGACAGTTGACCCTCGAGCAAAAGTGTTGTGGGTTGGAGGTAGAGCCTCCTCGTTGGATGGTTCATTGAGAGGGTTGGTAAGCATATATTCTTGTGACATCGAGTCCTCTTTTTAGTGCCAAATTGTTAGGAAAAAATATCATTGGTATCTTGGTCAACCTAATATAGTCCAAACCCGTTTGCGTAGGATTGTTTGAAATATTTTTGAGGTGGTTTTGAGATGGCTCCAAGGTGGATCTGAGGTGACTC
The DNA here is from genome assembly GCF_036884655.1 of Musa acuminata AAA Group. Lineage (NCBI taxonomy): Eukaryota > Viridiplantae > Streptophyta > Magnoliopsida > Zingiberales > Musaceae > Musa > Musa acuminata. The sequence goes on from NC_088336.1 coordinate 26,816,695, forward strand.
CAAGATGGCTTCAAGGTGAATCCAAGGTGAAGGTGTCGGTCTCCTGAGGTGGAAATATTATGCTCTTGAGATGGAAGTATTACGCTCCCACTATGCCACCACATGAAGACTAGAGTTGGGGGAGGTTTCCTAGCTTGGTCCATCTGACACTCAGGTTAGTAATCCTAGGTCTTTAAATGTGGGCTCGAGAAATTTGAGAATAGAGAGAGTCCTTTCTCATTTCCCTGTTTAGAATGTGTTTTTGTACTTTGAATAAGGGAAAGAAAGTTTGTAATGTCCTTCATTATCATAATGGAAGAAAAGAAAGCTTGTAATTATTTTTCTTATTATAACGGAAGAAAAGGAAGCTTGTAATTGACGAAAAAAGAGGTTTATGGTTCTATACTTTGAATCTTTGTCTACATAGGCAAATGAGTGGATGGTGACTTGGATCTCACATGGCAACCACATGTCATTTGACGGTAGATTCCCTATCAATAGCGTTTTATCTAATTCAATCAAGCCAAATGACTTGCAATTGACTTCTGATCAACTCAACTAAAACTAAGCTTAACCTGATTTGAGTTATGTGAGCGCTTTGTCCATCCATATCTTCGCTTACATCTTAATGGGCATGGACTAGTAAAGAGATGAGTTAGGGAGTGTTTCATCGATCCTCGCTCCATCACCATGTGGATAATAAAAAATATCCCAACTCTTAATATAGTAGGATACCTATACCAACAAGCATAATTAACACATATAGAATATATTATATATATATATATATAATATTTTCAATAAATATTTATATTTTATATTTTATAAATAGTATCCTTAATTTTTTTAAAATATATTAAAATTATTCTTTAAAAAATTTCTCATCTACTATAATGTTTTAGTCATCATAATAAAAATACTATAAATAAATCAAATAAAATCAATACACACTACGAAGCATTGATATAGTTCAAATATGTATTTATATTAGTTTAGAAACAACATTACCTAGATAGAAATAAAAAAACAATTTGATCACCATAATAAGAATACTATAAAGCTTATTTAAAAATAATATAAATGATTTAAAAGAATTATTAGCCTATCTCCTATAATATTTTTAATAACATTTATAGTGTTTTTGGTATATCAATAAAAACATGATAAATGTTATTAAAAAAAGATCTTAACAATTTAAATTAAAACCGATGAAAATGAGTAGAAATTTTTTTGAAAAGTATTTTTGATTATTTTTAAAATTAAAAAGACTGTTTAAAAATGGAAATATCAATTAAAAAAAATCTAAAATATGAGTATTTTATAGGGAATCGCCCAAGCATGAAATCATCTTATGTTACCAAAAGATACAGGGGGCAAAGGATTAATTGAACTAATTTAGGGTCAATATTGAAAAAATATTTTTGTTAATTGAGAGGAAAAAGAATATTTAGGGATGTAATAGCAAAAACGCATTTCTTTCTTGCAGCCGAAGCACAGCTTGGCCGCCTTCTTCCTTCCCTCAGCGCTTGAGATCCGTCGCCATAGACATAAATCTTGATCCGAACCCCAAGGCTCGCGGAGAAACCGTAGAGCACCCGGGTGAAGAGAGAGCTGACACAGCGCCATGAGTCGCGGAACTGGAGCCGGCTACGATCGACACATCACAATCTTCTCCCCCGAGGGCCGTCTCTACCAAGTCGGTAAGCCCTAGGGTTTTTGATTCCCACCCAAGGCGTAACCTTTGATCCTTCGCTTTCTCGAAGCCGGATTGTTCTATTGGCTTTGCAGAATACGAGGAATCGCGATTTTTAGGGTTGTGATTTTGGTTTGAAGCGTGCTTTTCCTTGATTGGGACAGAGTATGCGTTTAAGGCCGTCAAGGCCTCCGGGATCACGTCGATTGGAGTCCGAGGAAAGGATTCCGTATGCGTCGTCACTCAGAAGAAGGTTCCCGTGAGTATTTCTTCAACTCACTCTTTAACACTATCGAAAATGTTATATTGTTTTTGTTATTGGAGTGTAATTTTTGTTTTTAATTTGTCTTGGAAAACTTAATGCAGGACAAGCTTCTGGATCAGATCAGTGTCACGCATCTCTTTCCAATTACAAAGTACCTCGGACTGTTAGCAACTGGGATGACAGGTTTTCTACATTTCTTACTTATTTCTAGAATAAATAAGGCCCAATCACGTGAGCAAGCTTGTGAAAAATCTGAAGGCTAGCAACAAGTACATTAAAGAGCAGGCAAAACAGTTTGGATTATGGCGATGACATCATTGTATTATAGCGATGATGCTTTTTTATTTAGATTAGAACAACTTGACACGTTTTTTAGAACAACAGCTACCTTAATATCCTACTTCCAATTATAATTTTTAGTTATTATAAAAGGACTATTTCCTTCAACTTCAAAGTCTTGTGTAAAAATTCTTGAAAAAATATCTCTTGATGTTTTATATTAGAATATTTGATTTATTTGGTGCTGTTATTGTTTTGGATTCAGATGATTTGTTCAACCATAATTTGTTGGTTTTATTGACATTGTTCTGTATATGGTTGTTGTAGCTGATGCAAGATCTTTAGTCCAACAAGCAAGAAATGAAGCAGCTGAATTTCGTTTTAAATGGGGTTATGAGATGCCTGTAGATGTTTTAGCCAAATGGTATGGTCATTAACTTCCAGCTTATATATCTTACAATGAATAAATCAATTGCAATTCTGATATTTTTATCATCACGTGTGTCAATTTATGCATATTCCAGCAGTCTGCTTCAGTCTTTTGCCACTGGGATGTGCTTTTTCTAAGATTTAACAAGAGTTCTCTTTTTGGTGTTTAAGATTTTTGATAGTTTGTAGCACCTTTACATCTAGGCAGTGACACCCTTACTGTAATTGTTGTAGTAAGATTCCGTATTTGTTGTATGTCATAATATCTCCCACCAATGGCAAATTAGTACGATTTTTCTTGTGAATTATTATAATTCTGTACGTCTCTAGCAAGACATCTAACGTACATGCGAAGAATTCATCATGTGTGAAAAGTATGCATACATGTTTTTCATGTGAGAATGGGATTCATTTACTGTTATAGTTGAAAAAGCAGGCAAACTCATAAGCAACTGTTGTATTTGCATGTGATGTGCCATTGAGATTTATAAAGATCAAGATCAGGAATTCAACATTTGTTTACAGTTTCACTGAGAGAAGTTTACCAAATAAGCCACTGAACTCAGTGTCGAAGTAGGAAGTCCGGTAGTTGGCGCTTCTGGTAGTAAGAATTAATCTGATGGTCGGGCTTTAGTGTTAGGCGATCCCTATCTATGTAGAAGTTTAATTTTGTTCCTTCGGGGTAGGTTCATTTGAGGCAAGCTCAGAATTTTTATAACTAAATGTAACAATTTTTTTTCTGAAAATTGCAGTTAGTCAATATCTGTTCATAATCAGTTGTTGACTGTTGATCAATGACCTGGAATAAGAATCATTTGTTAGTGAAATGAATCGTTCAGGTTTTGCAAATTGCTTTCACATGGGGTCTTTACAACTGTAATAGACCTTCAAAGAGGTTATCAAGATCACAAGATTAACATTTTGCAAACACAAAGTTCAAACATGTTTTAATAGGGTTGAACATGGCTTGGTCTGTTCCAACAATTAAGCTGTATTCTCTGTGCAAAATTCATAACAGCCAACTTTTGTTGCTTCTCAAAAGAAAAGAAACAAAGGAACTTTAAGAGTTTACTCCTTTAATGTAAGGCCTTAATGCATGTGGATAACTACAACTAACTAGCCCATGAGTTTGGTTTGAGTAGCCCTAATCAAATCAGACATAACTAGTCAAGTTCAACATAGTTTCATAACTTCGCCTTCAGGTTAAGGGTGAGTTTTGTGACTTGCTTAAAGTAATTTTGTTATTCCTTGAATTTAAATGATTGCCTACTAAAAGGATCAGTGCTTGTTGGCTAAGAGCTTTTTATGACTAACCAGCCTTGTTATTTCTAAAGTTTATATATATTTTTTGTTTTCTATTTAAATAGCCCCAGCTATTTTCTGTTATTGATCTTTTAGGTATGTCAACATAATTTGGGATGTTCCTTTTTATTTCCCTGCTCTGGAATGCTTTCAGTATTTCATCTTGCTGGATTTTTTATATTGGTAGTCTTATTTTCTATTGTATGCACATACAGGATAGCAGACAAATCACAGATATACACCCAGCATGCCTACATGAGACCTCTTGGAGTAGGTAGTTTCCGACAATATCTGAGATTCATAATACTGAAAGAAATTAATGGAGTATCATCTATATATGGATTCTCCTAGTCTTTTCCCCCTCTTTCTTTGTTTTTCTTACTACTATAGTTTTTGTTATGTAGTTGCTATGGTCTTGGGTATTGATGAAGAGAAAGGGCCTCAACTATTTAAATGTGACCCAGCGGGGCATTTCTTTGGGCACAAGGTATGGTGCTCTTGTACTTATTTCAACAGTTTTGGATATTATCTAAAGATAGAGATGGATGCTGGGATGGGTACAAATTTAAAAGTTGAAACCTGATTAATCTCATGTGCTAATTATCATGAAATGTTTTACACTTAGGCCTGCTTAGTTTTATGCATCTTATCCCAGATGACTTGTGGTGGTGCCAGATTTCACCATTTATATAAAAAACCAGATTTCACCAATTGCATCATTTTTTTCTTGATTTCTTTTGTAGTATACTTGAAAAATTGTGTTCATAGAGCCCTTGTGATTTCTTATATTGGATACAGAATATGTGAGTGGAAGATGGTATAGGCATGGTCCTGCATCCTTTTCATGTAGACATTTTTCATTTGTTATCTGGAATCAAGTTAGATATGGTAATGAATTATTTGTTGAAGCATGTATGATTACATAGTTTAGGTATTATGATGAGTTCTTTGAACTTGTGGTACAATAAGGTGTTTGATTCACATAAAAAATCATCATGATTCCTTGGAGTTCACAATCTAGTTAGTCTAATGTTATGCTAAACTGATGCAAACAACATATGCTGTCGCTACAATAGTGATGAGAAAGTGAGCAAATAATTTGTTCAGTTGGTCTTGACCTATTTTAATTTGCTCAAGTTTCGGTTTCCTGATACTTTCATCTGAAATCACCCCTTTGAATACTTTTATCAGAACTTGGACCAAACGAGCAATTGTTTGAACCAAATCAAACTAAATATACAGTTTTGGTGCAGTGGCAAAGGGAAGGGAGATGGGTTTCAAGGAGATGGAGGTCATGCGGGGAGCCAAGGGAGTGAGAACTAGTGCAAACATCTAGGAAAAACTATGCCAACAAGTTAAGGTTTACTAGATTATTTCTTTATACAATATTTGATCTAAATGAGCAAACTCTCATAAAGTGAAAAAACAATCAAGTAAATACCTTGAATTAACCTAGATTGGGTTCTTAGTAGAAATAGGTGAGGTCACTGCTGCCAAACACCGAGCTATTGTTGCATATATGACAACAAATAACTTGCAGATCTCAAAGATCAGCAAAGTGTTATGGAGCTTAGGAATCTCCTCTAGGGTATCTTTTGAGCCCTCAGAATAGGTGCCACGCAAGCTTGATTCACAGGAAAGGACGAGGAGGATGGAGAGGGAGAGAACCAATGAGGTAAGGGCTTTGATCAGAGAGAGAGATAGAGAGAGCAATCTTCTAAATGAAACTTTCGTGGAACGGTGAATTGTGTGGTCAGGTTAACTATTTAGGAAGGGCCAAATCAATCAGTTCGGGCTCATACTCAAGTTAATCGAATCAATACGGGTCTGGTTTTGTTTTCCTGGTTTTTGATTTTACACAACCATAAACTGAAATCTTACAATATTGAAAATGAATTGAATGGAGTCCATTTGTAATCTGAACAAAGTTATGGGGTTGGTTTGGTTCAGTAATGGGTTTTAACTCAATAGTGCCCACCTTTATGTATGCATTGTTTTATTAGCCAAGAAAAATCCATATATAGGATGTTGTTCAGTTTAGAGCTATTGTTTATTCCACATGACTGATCTAGCTCAAGACAAGTCGTATTCTTCCTGATCGATCAAATTGGTGCAGTTATGATGTGATGCGTCCTCATTGTCTGAGGTTCACATCCACTATAGGTTGGCATAGCCTGACCTATATATTTTCTTTGCATTGGAAAAGCTGATAACCAACTGCTAAATTGATTCGAGATTTGCCGATGGTTTATATTATTCTCATTGCTCTTTTTCTAGCTCGTTACTAAATCAACATAATTTAACTTTAATGAGACTATGAAGATGAAAGAAAGAGATAAGGTAATTCTTTCTTTTAGGATAAATCTGAGTTTTTAGCTAACTAGAAATTACTTTAAAAATAATTAGTCACAGTAATAGCCACTGGTGAGCGTCATTGGGTTATATGTGAAACTATTAAACAAAACTGACATTTATGACACATTATTATTATTTTTATAATTGTCATATATAGTGGTGCTAATGACTCTTTTTTGAGTTTTGTCATTGAGCATCGAATGAATCAGTATGCTTTTTGATTTCATACAAGGATATAATTTAGTATGATTCCAAATTGTTTTTGCTATTATGCAATGATTTTGGACTGTTCTCAGCTAGATATATTGGAATCTGAACAGAACATTGTTATATGGGTTTCATAGCAGGCAGTAGATAAGAGCTAGATGGCCGATGTAAGAGAGACCCAATGTCGGTAAACTCCAGATAATTGTAAATGAAAGCTAGCCGCACTGCATCATCGACATCATCATCATTGTTGTTCTTGTTGTCATAAGTAGATGAATAGGTTGTAAACAGCTAGATATGCTAGACCAGCGGATGGTATATGGAGAGAAACTCTAACTTAGCTGGAGTTGATGCTTGCCATGGGGTTTCATGGAGCTCTGTGGCTTGCTGATTATTTGACCCTGGAGTAGTTTTTTTTTTCTGTAAAATCTAATGGGCACTTGTTGTAGATTAAATTTATAAAACCAATTTACTACTGATTTCTTTAATTCCCTTAGTTGATGATGCAAACTAATATTGTTTTTATAAATGGCTGTTGATTACTGATCTTAGATTGCAGGTTTACTTTGGGTTGTAGCATTATCTTATTTGTCTTTGGAACTCATGTCAATTTACTTTTACTTAAAATGTTTAGTTGTTATACTAAGTTGTGAATTGGTTCTAGATTCCTTGTTAAACAAACTAACTTTTGCCATTATGTTTTTACCTTTTAGATGTAATTATGACGGTAAATAAAAATTGAGTATTATGTTTTCAGGCTACGAGTGCTGGCCTGAAAGAACAAGAGGCAATCAACTTCTTGGAAAAGAAAATGAAGATTGATCCTGCATTCTCGTATGAGGAAACTGTGCAGGTACGAATCTGAGACTGCAGTTAATATGCACTAAGCATCTGTTTCCTATCTTAGAATGACCTATCATTGATTGAAAATTTGTTCTTGTGAATATCATGACTTGCAATTTCTAGTCCTTTGACCTGCTGGCATGGGTAAGATGATGTACTTTTGTTTCTTCCTTGGTGATTTCATTTAGTGTATTGAGTTGGTACTTGCTTTGTCTCATTTGAGATTTAGGCATTTTATTTATTTCTTTCTAATTCTTCCACCATTTGTTTCTTCTTTTTGTCAATACAATGTCGAAATTGCTTCTTTTATAAAGTGCTTGTAGAAGACTATTATATTTTGAAATTAGGTTAGCATTTTCTTATTAATGAATTTATGATTGTAATTATGGTTTTTGCCTTGTAGACTGCAATATCTGCTCTGCAATCAGTTCTGCAGGAGGATTTTAAAGCAACAGAGATTGAGGTAATTTCTTGATTTATGGTCATGAGTATCAGTAATTTCATTTGAAAGGCTGGAGAAAACTAGCCTCGAGCAGAAGTTGTTAGTAGTTCACATTAAAAAAAAAAATTACTTCTTTTCCACTGTATCTTAGGCTCGTCCATAAATAGTGCTTCCAATCTTGCTTTTGACTTACGGTTATTGGTTATTCCCTAGGTGGGAGTTGTGAGGAATGATGATCCAGCATTTAGAGTGTTGTCGACAGAGGAGATAGATGAACACCTCACAGCGATCAGTGAACGTGATTGATGGTAGATTATTTCATCTACAGCTTGATTCAGTTTCGATTCCAGAGGAGTCATGCTTGGGACTTTGGTAACTCTCTCTTGGTTTCTGTGATTACACTGGTTGAGGATAACCTGATTTATCTTAAAACCGAATGTTACACCAATATGCATGCATTAGTGAAAATTTCTGGTCGAACCTTGGATGCATGACAATATTCATGTGGATATGTTTTTCTCTATTTATAAGACAATATTCATGTCACAGCATTGAAAACAAAAGTCTATGGAATATTTTAGGAGTATTGTTTAAACAAACCCAGTAAACATTACTTGCCTATTAGGCTATTGTCTGGATGTGGAATGTTTTAGGAGAGTTTACGAGTCCTATGAACAGAGTTTGCTTGCGGATTATCTGTCTGCAAAAGCTAGTCGTGTTTCTAACTCTATGAACAAATATGACTATCTAAATCATAATGTCCAAATCAACTCGATTTGATTTTGAACCAACGTGCATAAGAAACTCGATGTGATTGAGTGGATAGCTCAGGCGTCAATCGATATATCGACTTATATAAAGATTGATGTCAGATGGAAAAGAATCATAAGTGAATAATAATTAACATATGTAATAGTAAATTGGTAGGCTGGGCTCAGCAACATATTTTGATACTTACATGACTTCAGATCTCTACTCCACTATGTCATCATATGACGAGCTGCAATTTGCGAGTCGAACACGTCCCCTGTCAGTATCTAACTCAAGCGGAACCTTTTACATAGACTCATTCAAACTGATCGAATTAATCAGACTGGCCAAAAGACTCCGATCCGCTTGCCAATCCTAAGTACAGCTTAAACACCACGATAAGCCCGTAACTTAAGTTACGATTTAGGTTCGACAGACTGACGCGACGCACCCCGCCGACCGCGTCTATGGATCGTGACTTGTGTCGTGTGTCATGGCATATCCGTCACCATGAATATTTTTGGACCCTTGGAAGCCTTCCGCGGCAGGCGATTCCAGAGACCTCCCGTCGTCATCCCCGAAGGTACTCTCCGGAAACCTTAATTTTAATAGAAATCGATCTTTCTGCGGCTTTAAAACCCTATTTTGCCTTCGATTTTCCCCATAAACGCGAGATTTCCAGCTCCTGGATACCAAACTATCCCCCAATTCGACCCCTGGACAACTTTGCGCTGAATTCGCCATGTACCCAAACCCTAGATCTCCGGTGAAGGGGTAAGGAACCATCGTCGTACCTCACCGACATGGCTGGGATCCATACGCGCCGTTCCAGATTTCGCGCGGTTTTCAATGCCTTCTGCTCTCTGGTATTGTTCTTGTTCTTCTACAACGGAGAGGATTGCCTCAGGAACCCTTTCCTTGGTCCAAGATCTAATTTTTCCCTCGGTCATACTTCCAAATCTGACCTCTATCCTCGTCGGAGGATGGCCGAGCTCTCTTTCACCAATTCGACAAATGGGTCCGTCCCGATCGCTCAGATGGACGAGTCATTCGAACCCCTGGCGAATCCTACCGTGGCATGTGCTGGCATACGCCAGCACGAGGGCTTCGCCAGCCACTGTGACTTCTTGAAGACGCATAGGCAGTGCAATTCCGGTGGAATCATCGATTACATTACTTTTTTCTATTGTGATTGTGGGAAATTTCGCGTTTTGGGATATGCTGTGCTTGTATTATGGCTGGCAGCTTTGTTCTACACGTTGGGGAACACCGCAGCAGATTACTTCTGCTGTAGCTTAGAGAAACTCTCCATCTTACTAAAGCTTCCACCGACTGTTGCTGGGGTCACTCTTCTTCCACTTGGCAATGGTGCTCCTGATGTATTTGCGAGCATTGCAGCATTCATCGGTACGGGTGCTGGCGAGGTTGGCATTAATAGTGTGCTGGGTGGAGCTGTCTTCGTCACTTGCATAGTTGTTGGAACTGTCGCTTTATTTGTGGCGGAGAAGAATGTTCAGATTGATAGAAAGTGCTTCATCAGAGATATTAGCTTCTTTTTATTGACATTGGCGTCATTGTCCTTGATCTTGTTTGTTGGAAGAGTGACACTTTGGGGAGCAGTTTTGTTTGTCTCGATTTATTTGGTTTATGCTTTCACCGTGGCAGCAAATGAGATTCTGAGGAAGCATGCTCGGAAGTTGAAGTTAGACATGGTGACTCCACTGCTCCCAGTTAGAGGAAGCATCTTTTCTCTTGGCAGTGAAGAGGATGTGTCCGTCTATAGCAGTCTTCTTGAAGATGATCTTGACAACGAGGTGTCACATCTGCATGGTTCATTGCCACAGTGGATGTGGGCTTCACATGTGGCTATTTATTCGAATCAGGGAAGCAGAGCGAATTCATTTGACAGCTCCAGGCCTTTATGGGGTTGGAATGAACAAGAGGCAGAAGCATCGGTTTTCTCATTTTCCAAACTATTTCTGTTAATGGAGATGCCCCTGACCATCCCTAGAAGGTTGACAATTCCAATCGTTGAGGAAGAAAGGTGGTCAAAACCATATGCAGTTGCAAGTGCTTTCTTCGCCCCCATTCTTTTGGCATTCGTGTGGAATACCCAGGAGACTTCTAAAATCAGCATTGCTGCTTACATTGTAGGCGGCCTCTTTGGTGTTGGATTTGCAGCTGTTGCTTTCCTGTACACCAGCACCGATCATCCACCACGGAGGTATTTGTTTCCATGGGTTTTAGGAGGGTTTTTCATGAGCATAGCATGGTTTTACATTGTTGCTAATGAGTTGGTTGCTCTTTTGGTGACCTTGGGTGTGATTTTGGGGATAAATCCTTCCATTCTGGGACTGACAGTATTGGCATGGGGCAATTCAATGGGAGATTTGATGTCAAATGTTGCTTTGGCTGTAAACGGGGGTGATGGTGTGCAGATTGCGATGTCAGGATGCTATGCAGGACCAATGTTCAACACGCTTGCTGGTTTGGGGATGTCAATGTTGCTTGGAGCTTGGTCGACTGCTCCTAAATCCTATGTGCTACCACAAGATAGCACCTTGGTGTACACCATGATTTTTCTTGTATCTGGACTTGTTTGGGCCCTTATCATCTTACCACGGAATGATATGTGTCCTAACAAGATGTTGGGCTTTGGCCTAATAACACTTTACCTCATATTTCTGATTATTAGAGTGAGCAATGCAATTGGCCTCTTGCCATTGGCTGGCTTGCAATGACCTATCTTTCTCTCAGGAGAACTGGAAAGCTGAATTGCCATTGGCATACTGATGCGCTGGTCTTCCCTACCACTTTCCACACTAAGAACTTGGAAGCCATGATTATATGAAGTACCTTTTTGTGGTGGTCAAGTGTTGAGTTTGCCTAGAAAGCCAAGGTTGCATCTGTACATGGATATGCTGTCACAAGTCTCAGATGTTATAAGAGTTACATATGAAGATGGATTTTCTTTATGTTGCTGCACTTACCATTGAACTTGTTCATGTGTTAAGGGTAATCACCCTTTGATTGCCCGGTGTTGTCTTGGGAAACTCTGCCCGGTGTTGTCTTTGGAGTCGCACATTCTTTCTCATGTACTGCTCTTGGGTAATATATTAAACATGGTAATTTACTTTGTGAATAGATAACTGTAGTTTCTTTCTTATTGAATGTCAGGTATCCACCTGAGGTATTGTTCTTTTACTTGTTAATGATCTGTTGTCTTGTGCTTGCAAAAGGGAATTCCTTTAAGGAGGGTGTCTTCTAGTTGAGATTAACTTTTAATATAGCATTGTGTATGGCTGAAAACATTTTTCTTTCTCTTACCATGTGTTTGTCTGATTTCATTTCGACCTTGGATTGCTAAACCTATTTGTTCTAGACATTTGTACAAAGAACCATCAGCTTGAGAATAATTTAAACTTATGTTGTTTATATCTTTTTCGATGTGATTTTTATCAATCGTGGAGGATAAAGATGTTGCAGCCTTACAGCTTCTTGTTATTGTATGGTGAAAAAGTTATATATTCTGTTTGATTTTCAATTTGCTTCCGCACCACCATTTCTTTGTGAGAGCTATTGCATCTTAGACATGCTGATCGCTGTATCTTGGTAATTTCATCTTCGTCTTGAATTTTTTATATAATTGTTAATTTCTTGTGAACTTTTATGTCTCTTGCTTTTTCTTTTTGTTTGTAATCGTTATTTGCTTCTTATAATTTTGACCCAGAAGTTAGTTTCTCTGAAATAAACAATCTTTATCCAAACCACCTGATTTTCATTGTTTCAGATTGATAATGCTAGAACAGGTCATGTAAGTTCTTGCTATGATTAGGAGATTGGGTTGTTTGATCATGTCAAGATGCTATTTAGAACTAGATTTGGCACTCTTGCTCTTCGAAGTCTTATTGTGTTGCAATGAGTTTATGGCACTTGCTTTCTTTTTGGTAAGCTCTCCTGGAACAAGCTTGATGGTCCATGTACTTGAACCACATTTCTGATGTTTTATCTGGCATTAGTGTGATAATCTTCCCCGGCTGAGCTTAAAGATTAAATGAGCAGCCTAGAAGTTAGGTCATATTTTTAGAGATTAAAATATTGCATAATGTAACCTATTTTCCAATAATATGTGACCAGCTCAAATTGATGGCTGTCAAGCTTTATGTTCAATACTCCTATTAGTAGATGTTATGATCATCCTTAGTTTAGTAATTTGGACTTGTTGGATAATTGCTAGGAGTTTTTGAGAAACTATGAATGTTTATTTGGTGCCATAATTTGAGCAATCAATGGAGTAACATTTTTGTGTGTATTCGGAATGGGCAGATCATTTGATGCCAGTTTTTTTCTTGGATTTCTTTTAGGAATTAAATGATACATGCAATTCTTTTTATTACATATTGATGTACAATTAATTGAGTCTGATGAAACAAGTGCTTCTTTTCTTAATGCAGTCAGTAAGAGATTTTGATTGCATTATATTTTTTGATACACTATATCATTGCAAAAGAGGGAAATCAAATAAGTAACCATCTAGTTTAGCTACAATTGGATCTTTCCAGACTTATCATAATTAGCATTCTTAAATAATTGTCACAAAGGGGATAATATAAATTCCAATACCATTTACATTTCCATATAATCATGTCTTCCTTTCTACATTCAATAATTCTAACATTATATTTCCAATATTGTTCTCGATCTTTTGTATATAAGCTCTGGTTTGTCCTACGAGTTACAAAGAAGAAAAGAATCCATGTTCCCCTCACCGTCGAGAGCGATTACCTCCCCTTATATGGAGACGCTATTGGGAACTCCCCGTCCCGTTACACCGGGTGGGGAACTCGGCGCCAGCAACTCGTAAGGCAGCACCCCGGCTCCGCACCGATTCCGCCGAGTCGGGTCCACGTTCCGCTTCTTGATCTCCTCCTCAGCAGCCGCAACCTCGTCGGCGAAGTTCCGGTAGGCCGCTTCGGCCTCCTTGTCCGCCGTCCACGCGGCGGCGCCCTCCCGCGTGCCCCCCAGGTACTCCTCGTCCGGCGAGTGCATTGACAGCGTGTCCACGACCGCCATGAACTTGGTGGCCTGCAGCACGCTGGGCATGGCTGACAGGAAGAAGCGGTGCGGGTCGGCGAGGAAGGCCCTGTACTCGTCCGCGTCGCGCTCCGGGTCGGGGATGAGTCGCCGCACGAGCGGGGGCCGACTCGGGACGTAGCCGCCGAGCGGGTACTGGCCGAAGTTCAAAGCGGCGTGCTGGGCGGAGGCGAGCCAGATGAGGGTGGTGAGGAAGGCGACGAGGTCGTCCGAGGTGTCGAGCGGCGGCCACCAGGGGGCGTCGCGGTGGTCACCGTGTCCCACGTTGATGGACTCGTGGTACCAGGCCTGGAGCTCCGAGTCGGAGCGGATGCGGCCCGGGTCCGAGTCCGGGTAGTAGAGCTGGATGTAGGAGCGAACGTAGCTGGTGATGGCGGACCAGAGGAGGAGACCGTCGTCGGCGTACGGATAGTCCGGGAGGACGAGGCGGACGCCATGTGGTTGCGTGGGGTCTTCCACTGCCATTCCCCTGAAATTTTGGACGTCAAATTGCGTTTATTTTCCCCAATCACTCGTCTCTTTTGCATGGGAATTATACAGTGCCAGAATGCAACTCAGTAAATGATCGGATGTCAATTGTATGACCGTGCATTATGGTGTGTCCTTTCCATAGTTAGATTAGATGGAGGATAAAGAGCTTGCCTGCGGATGAGATCAGCTGGTAGCCCCTCGAGGTCGAATCGCCAGTGATGCTTGTAGTAGGCGGCGCTCATCTCCATGCAAACGGCGCCGGGGGTGAAGCAGGACTCGATCACGCCGTCGGCGTTGATCAGGCTCTGCCGCGCCAGCGCGTTGATCTCCAGCGTGTACCTCATGTGCGGGTGCAACAGCTTGAACACCGGGTGCATCGCGCTCAGCTGCCGGTACGCCGCCAGAATGAACGGCTCCATAACGGCGTGCGTCCTCAACCTGCGTGTCACCACCGCCCGATTAGAACCTCACCGCGTCCACGGGCTACCTGAAGCGAGAATTCTAGATCACAAGGCACTCGTTGTCGATCTCTGTACCAGTGGTTGACGAGCTGGTGGACGCCGGCGTCGTTGGAGCAGACGTGGGCCTTGCCGAGCATCCAGAGCCAGTTGGTAGTAGCGTCGCGAGGCGGCGTCAGCACCATGCTCGGCCGGGACGCCCCCGGTTGCGCCGGAGGGAGTCCCAACTCGATCGCTACGGGCTTCAGCGTCCCGATGGGATTCAAGAAGAAGAGTGTCCTCGTCGCGTACGCCTTCCGGTCCATCGCGTTGATCCTCTCGATGAACGGCAGGTATATGTCGTGGAAGTCCACCACGAACAGCTTCCCTTCCTCCACAGCCTTCATATGATCAGGAAGACACAACAGCAATCATCCATCAGGGGCCGCGACGATGGCACTTTCTGTCAGTATCATCAACATCGACGGCTTTTACAATATTTGTACCTGTTGTACGGTCAAACCCTCGAGTTGACCGGATATGTGGGCTTCGGTGATAGCGGATTCAGGTGGGCCATAGATCTCAGAGTCCAGCTTGCTGACCGGAGGGAAAGCCTATAGACCATAATACCCTTGTCACTACGGGGAGCTTCGTTCCAAATACCCTTGTTACTGACTGTGTGTATGGCTAAGGAGGATCACCTGAAGCCTCTCTATGCTGACAGGGTTGATGCCGGCGACCGCCTGTCGTGCAAACTCATCGTCCCGGAGCCACGCGAACTTGTCCTCTGCAGGTGGACAATCCAAATCGCATTAAGCTCAAGCAGAGACTTAGCTAATCAGAAATTGGACGCAGTGCTTACTGGAGAGGATGCGTGGGGTGTCGTATCGAAGCAGGCCCTCGCTCGATTCCTGGATCTTTCGAACGAAAGGGAGCTTCTTGATGAGGTGTTCCTGGAGGCCGAGCTTGAGGACGAGGCCCTCCTTGTAGAGATTGTCGATGTGGTGGAAACCCTGGAAGTCATGGTTATCAGCGGAGATGGACGCGATGAGGGAGGGGATGAAGTTGTGCAGCACAGCCCTGAGTCTTCCTGCGGAGAAGGCACCCTGTTTCAGCTCCTCGAACGCCTCGTCCCGAGGCACATATATGGGATGTGGCTTCTCGATTCGGCTCTCAGCTACCATGTCTGCACCAATGTAGATGAATACAAGTCGTTTGGTTAGCTTTCCATGGATTGCAGTCAACCTCTGCACATTGAGAACGATATCACATCACGCCATGTTCGTCAATCTTGGCGGTGACCAATTCATGGCGGACCAAGTCAACGGATCAGCAACCGGCATCCTCGCCGTGGTTCCTATAAGCGACAGGAGAATCCTCGACTCCATCTGTCGACAGAGGGGAAAGAGAACTCACTGGTATCTGTTGGGGGGCGACCGGTACGGCATCGTCTTGGATAAGGGATCTTCTTGCCCCCAAGTGTTGGCCTAGCAAACTCGATGCCTCGATCGGGATTACCCAAGTCATTGTAGGTGGCGTAGTCGTAGATCCTGTCGGACCGCTTCCGAACACCATTGCCGTCGCCTCGTTGCTCGTTCAGTTCCTTCTTCCTCAGCTCTTTCAGCCCCGCCGGCGTCTCCGATGGCAGATATGGCTGCACTCAAGTCATCAATGGCTACTGATGAGATCAACTGCATGTCAGAATGGCTGTGATCAACAAGCGCAGAGGATGACGCTGACCTTGTTGCTGAAGAAGATTCGCTTGGTGGGAAGGTCCTTGGTGGATTGGACCCAAGAGTTGCAGGGGAAATGCACCGGCCCGCACGCGAACCCCTCGATGACGACGCCCTCAAGGAAGAACTCCTTCTGGTGGCGGTTGACCACCGTGATCGCCCCAGGCTCGCCGAAGGCGGAGTCCACGTCGAATTCCGCGGTGTACACCACGCGCTCTCCCTTCACGTTCTTCTTCTCGTACCAATCCTTGATCACCGTCTCGCCGCTCTTGTTCGGCTTTTTGGTTCCTGAGTTGCAGGGAGAACAATTAGAGGCATCAAAGAAGGAAATTGGCTTTTCTCTTGTTCTGGTGTCAGCAAATCTACTGCCAACTGGAGAAGTTAAAAGGGAAAAAACTATGATCTACAATGATTCCATCTTGAAAAAGCCGATCTGGAAGGACACAATCGATGATTGTTCTTGAGGGAAGAGAGAAAAAGTACCTCCTTTTGGTAAATATGGGGATTTTTTTAGATTGAAAAGAGTCATCTTTGGATTTGCTTTATACTATAAAGATCTGATAACAGCACTAGATCCACTTTAAATCTACCAAAAAGCAAGTAAAAAGAGCTTGACCCCAAAAGAGTCCAACTTTTTCTTTGTATTTTTCCTCCTCCATCTCATCAAACAGGACGCAAAGTAGAGCTGGAGCTTGTGATCCGAGAACCAAAAGCCAGATCGAAATGTTTCGAGGCTTACTTGGATTGATCTCCGTGCTGATGAGCTCCAGCACCACATTCCGGCCGATCTTGTCGGACAGCGCGTCGAGTTGATTGACGATGACCTCCTTCAGATCCTCCTTGAGCTTCCTCCTCACGGTCAGCGCCGCCCTCACCTTCAACTTCTGCTGCTGCTTCCCCGCCACCAACTTCACCATCTCCTCGCTGATCGTCGCCACGACTGGCGTCGCCGCGGCCTTCTTCATGGACGGAAGTCTCCCCTTCCTCCTCTGTTCCAACAGAGCAGGGGAGGCAAAACAGAGCTTGTTCTGTTTGCTCCCCAGCAAAACAGATCTATTCCCAGGAAGAAAAGAGGATCTCCCCAGCGGAGAGACGCCGATGATCTCATTACATGCTGCCATTCCCTCCCCTCTTTTCTTCCTAAAGATCAAAGTAGTCACTCGAGCAAAGTTTCAGGAGAAAGAAGGGGGGGGGGGAGCTTTCTTCTTCTTCCTGCTCTGTTTTGTTGCGACAAGAATTATTGCGGTGTGATCTAAGGATGGGTTGACAAATATAAGAAGGGAGGGGCGGCAGGCGGCCCCTTGGTTTCTACTTTTCTACCTCGTGCACGTTTCTTGTTTGATTTCTTGGCGTTTATAGCTCATAAACACATGCTGTACGGGTGTGATCGATTGCGTGATGGTAGAACAAAGTCAACCGTGAGGAAAAGAAGGATGTTTCCAGGTAGTGGGGTTCATTTTCTGCAGCTCGAAGGACCGGCATGCCCATCTGTGGTGTTCAAATGGCATATCAATGGCAGAAGCAGTACTACTTTCACACTGAATCCCGCAACTCGATCATTGGAACATGATGGGGATGATTTCCTCATCGTAGGTACTTCATAAGGACAGGAGGAGATATCAAACTTGTTTGTTTGATTCTTGCTATCATGTTTTTAGTTGCTCACAGGACAACATCAATAGAATTCAATCTTGCTTGGTGTGATTGTTGAGTTCGATCTGCCAAGTCAATTTCTCCAATAAAGGGACATGGCGATCTCGTGACGTTCAAGTAAAAAAACGAATTCGTGGTGTTATTTTTTATGACATAAAACTTATCATTTATTATCTCAACCACAAACTAATGAGTGGTGTAAATGCCACTTACTATCTTCTTTTCAATCATTTAAATACCGAAATTTCTCTATAATAATTGAAGTCATCGGAAGTCTAATTCTTTAATGACTCGCCTAAGTAGCTTCCCGTTGTTGTCACCCAAATCTTCGATTTAAAGGGAGAAGACTATGCACTCTAATCCTTTTTCATACATTTCTTGTATGACAACGAGTGATCGTTAATTTCGTGAGTAGAGTTTGAAAATATGAAATTGAAAGTGAAACGAGGATATTCATCTTTATCTTCGTCGATGCATAGCTATCACAAATAATAAAAGCTTAACCAAAGGATGCATCATGTCGACATAATCATCGGAACAGAAAATATTCTATAGATATTTTTTAATATAAAAAAAATATTTTTTTAATGATGAGTGATTAAAAAAATGATGAACTATAAAAGGTGAATACCAATATAATTACGGAGGGTCGCACATTAGGAAGATGTTTTTTTGTAATTATAAAGTGTTTTGGCTTAATCTATTAGTTTTTGTTTAGACTGACTTTGATGGTTGTTAGAAAAAATATAGCTCAAATCTTGTCTTTACCACTTGTCACTTGCAAATTATTTTTTCTTATTCTGTTCTTCTCTGGAATGTAACATTTCTAATGATTGATGCTACAATCTCTTATCCATAACATCGGTAAATAAAACAGAAAATATTTTATTCATATTATAATCTTTTTTTTATCCAATCTATTATAAAATTTATTAATTTATCACTCTCAATTATCTTACTTTTCATATTAGTCCTAAATTAAAAGAGAAATCGAACCGAACATCCGATTTTAGTAAGCAAAAATTTTTGATCGTGATAGATCATCTTAGATCTTTTGTTATGTGACTATTCAGAGTTTAAAAAATTTATTTTTATAATTTATATTATCTATCGATTAAAATAATTGTTCGTGGAATCTCGAGTTAAACTCCTCCGGTGCTAAAGGATCATAAAATATTTTGAGAAAATTAATTGCTGAACATAAATGATGCTGTACGATTCAGATAAAATTAATTAGATCTATGACTGACGTGTAATTATTTTCAGATTGTTACACATGCAATCTATGATTAAGACGAATCGATCGAGTCGTCCCTGACAAACACACCTTCAAATGTGTCTCTATGTCAAAGGAAACAAAGCTGTAGAGACGACCGCCTTCGCTTTTGTTCTTGATGGATCTGCGTTCGCCGGTCTCATCTGCGGCGAGCTTCCGGGAAGGGCAGGGCGATACGGTCATGTTGAATCGTCCTCCTCCGTTGACTGGGCCTCAAAGGCCTCCCTTCCCATCAGCCACGGAGCCTGGCAGCACGCCGTTGGTTTGGAGGAGGAGGGTTCCACGAGACGTACGTGGATTTGGAGAGGTCCATCGAAGGCGTTGAATCGGACTTTGACTTCAAACTACGAACTGGACTTGCGGGGTGGGGTGGAGTTGGTGGCCAACGCCATGGCTGGGCTTTTCCGTGGTTGAAGATCCAAGTTCCGAGATCGGGAGACTAGTCATGGAGTGATCCCTCCGTTACGTCCATGGGCGTGTCATCCTTCCTTTTGACTCCACCAAATCTATGTGTGGATGCACTTGGCATCGGTCAAACACTGCCGCCCATCGATCGTACTCTACTCTACCCAGTCAATTCTGCCAGTGATGCGACTAGATTCGACCGTAAAACGTGATTTAGCATATCAATCATAGTAAAATCATAAGTGATCAATCGAGAATATATATATATATATATATATTTGCAGAAGAATAGAGAAAAAAGACTCAAATTGTTTGCAGAAGAATAGAGAAGCAGAATTATATTGTTTCAACTTCCAATGAATCAAATGCAGCACTAACGCACCACAGAAAAAAGACTCGATTGTGTTGGGTCTTTTAACTTTGGCATGGGTCTGGGAATGGATCGGGTCGAGTTTGAATCAGTGCAGATTTGATCCAAATCCAACCCAAGCTGGCAGTGGGTCAAGATGATTTAATCTTGACCCGATGTGGTTAACGGGTGAGGATGTCTTCCAAGAAAATAATAAAAGATAAGAATAATTATTGAAGAAGTTTTATTGAAGTAACTTTAGTTTGAATACAATTAACATATCGATCTCTTATTTATATAGATTAGGAGGAAAGATTTTCCTTAACAGAATAGATAATTTCACTCGACAGAAGAGAGATTTTTTTATATAGTTGAAGAAATCTTATCTGCTATCAGTCTTAACCCAAGACAAAATTCATAATAAATTTATATAGTTGAGGAAATCTTATCTACTATCAGCTTCAACTCCAATCTGCTTTGATTTGACTCGACAGAATAAGAGTCAACAATTTAGCTTGGATTTGTGTCGATTAAACTTTAATGAGGATGATAATATTTTACTAAATCTGTTGCCTTGATTTGTTTTTGTTCTTGTGTTAATTAAGCTTATGCGAGGATGATAATATTTTAATAATTTTTTTACCTCCTATGTCGATTAAGCTTATGTGAGGATGGTAACATGATGATAGATCCATTTCTTGGATTCTCTTATGTTCTTGTGTCGATTAAGCAGGATAACAATATTTAGATAGATCCATTGCTTGGATTCTCTTATGTTCTTGTGTCGATTAAATTTTTACAAGAATGACAACATTTTGATAGATCCATTATTTGGATTCTCTCCTATTCTTAGCGTCGATAAGATTTTGTGAGAAGGATAATATTTTAATAGATTCATTGCTTGAATTATCTTTTGCTCTTGTGTCTATTATTACAATAGATCGGATTCTCTTTTGTTCTTATACCGATTAAGTTTTTTTGCGAGGATGATAATGTTTTAATATATCCGTCGCTTCTAATTTTTAGTCGTCTTCTTCTTAGATAACTCATTTATACGTAAAGAGTTAGTTGTTGATGGAAGGTTAGCTCCATCCGATCTATGATGTGAGCCTCGATGTAATGAATGTGAGAGTCATTATTACTATAGAGAGAGAGTCTAACCTCGCGCATTATGAGAAGCAAATATTCCCTATCGTAATGCATGACTTGTGACAAATGCTTTTGAAAAGATAATTGTGGGTTTATTTATAGATGTAAAGGTGTCATCATCACGAAGGTCTCTAATGTTTAATCATCTGAATAAATTGTTCATATTCTAAATCATAATTACTAATGGAAACATTTTTTATGTGTTACCGAAGAAGAACTGAATGATTCGAGACATGCAATTATTCAAGTCAATTGTTAGCAAAAGATACCATTTCATTTTGCTTTAATTCCTAATTTAGTTCTCAATTCAATTATATTTCTTTTTCAAAATTACCACATGTTATGTCCCCAAAATACCAAAATAGTCAATATTTTTAAATTCTTTCAATTGATTTTTTTCATCTCATCTTTCTTTTTTTTTTATTAATATAATACTTTATTATAATTTTCTTTTAATCTTTTTAAAATTATCATATTGATGCTTTCTTAATTTAATTTCTTGAAAACTTTTAATGTTAGTATTGATAAGGGGGCTTGATACATACGTAACTAGTGTCTCGTCGCATCTCATCATATGCCTCATCAACTCGATACATTGGCCAAACATCATGTCCACATTGATATCAGCTTAACATTGCTCGGGACACCTCGTCATCATGACACGTCAATTAGGATTGTCCAAAAAAAACTTGGGATGGTGGTCGTAATGTTTGATGGCCTAATGAACCTTTCCATAGTCGAGTAATGATCGATGATTCAAAATAACTATCGTATGGAATAACGCTCTACATTTGATTTCTATGATTTAAAAAATCTCATTTAAAAAGATTTTGAAATGTGTTTTAAAGACTCTTTTAAACAAATTGAGAATATAACACTCTTCGATTGTAAATCTAATCTATTAAACTTATGATAAACTCGAATGTAGTACGATCAATGTTACAACCCGAGCTTGATGGATTAGGATTAATTTATCTATCAACTTCATTTAGTCTAATCCACTGATCAAAATACTTAAACTTAAATTAATAATAATACACTCATCAGATACTTATAAGTTAATTTTAATCTTGGTCACTTTCGATGTGGGACTAATCAGGGGTATTACACAAATGACAACATCACATATGACAACATCGACCAAACCTCATGCCTACATAGCTTGATGCTACTCTGGACATCTCGTCATCATGATGTATCAATTAGGATTATGTCACGTCCAATAAAAACATAGATGGTACTTGTAATACTAGATGGCCTGATGAAACTTCTCACGATCGAGTAATGATCGATGATTCAACGTAACTATCCGTGGAATAATACCAACATTGAGCACATAACATTATTTCTTTCGGAATCTAATCTATTATATTTATAATAAATTCGAATGTAGCACAATCAAAATCCACCACAAGTCTCAATCGACAGGGAGAGGGGTAGGTGAGTGTCGAATAAATCTCATCATGATTCCCATAATGCAAATTAAAGTCGCTAAAAAAGAGAGAGCACTAAACAAAACCGAGAGAGGGGAATGGAGGGAGCGTCCGGAGACAGCCACTTGTGAGTTCGATAGGACGACGGCGTGTAAAGGTGGGAAGATGAGATGCACACATGGATCGATCGAGTGCGGTGCCACTGCAGCTTTATGCAAAAAGAAGCTTTCCACATCCCATGCGAGCCTTCTAAATTACTTACCCGTGTATGACAGTTGTGCGGCGGCGACGTCGACCTGCCTCCACCATCGCCACCACTGAGCTTGCTTGCACTCGAGCACTATGCCATTATTCCGAATCATACCTCCGTCCCCTCCCCTCCCCTCCCCTTCTCCAAAAGATGGGGAAACCTCTCGATCCCATCGACGACTCGACAGCCCTCCCATACTTTTTCGCTGCACTGCCTTTGAGAGATCAATGCAAGCACTTCACTTCCATGTCCATGCCATTTCTATATGTATATTATAATTCCATATGTAACAATTCTATCAATAATATATTTTTGACCACTATTTCTCATTTAGGCCTTTTCAAGTTTTCCAAATTTAAAACATCATTTATTATAACACCTATAATTTAATTTACATCAAAAATAGAAAAAAAAATAAATTGGATTATGAGAGCCTAATGAATATCCTATTAGTTTAAATTAATGTATTTTAGATTATTGATTAAAACTTAACAAATTAATGAGCCAATTATTTTATCAAATTATGTCATAGGGAATACATTGTCATGTGAAAGATAATTCTTTATGATGAGAAAGATAATTATTAATTTTTCTCTCATTATTTATAACGAAAAAAATAATCATAAACTTTCTTATCGTCATTTATGACGATAAAGATAATAATAAGTTTTCTTCGTACTTTTACAATTATATATAAAAATTTATCTCTAAATTATTCACGTTTACACTCTTATACATTGGATTATTAAATTAAGCATAGAAGGAATTAGGTCGAAAAACTCTTTCGACCTCGATCTTTATGTAGGTAGTATAATAAGAACTCAACATTCGCACCTGAAAGATACTTTGGATAGTCCTATATATCTGGGTTTGAATCATGTCGAACTGATTAAGACGTCAATAATATTATTTTCCTGATAGACACTAAATCCAACATAATATAAATGCTCAAGGTATGTAAGGATATTCATTAACGTGGCTAAAGGATAGTCATGACATAAAAGCTATCGTCACGCTAATCTCATATGATTGTCTTTATCGGATAGTTATAGGAGTTTGATAATTCCATCGGATCATATCATAACATATAATATTATGATAATTAACTCGTCAATCAACTTAATGGGATTGAATTAATAATCTAAAAGGCATTTGATGTTGTAAACCAATTCGATGTAAATCAGGTCAAATTCCTAAAAACAGTGGAAGGTCCTCCTCCACAAGTCGAAGTGCCCATTGGGCAGGTCTCAATAATAGCCTTAAAACAGAAGGAAGGTGGTGGTGGTGGTGGTGGTCGTGGTGCAATATGTTAATGATGTACCTTTGGTGGTCACCATGATGTAGTCATGCACCTGTGTTCGCAAAGGGGCTCCCACGTTTCACGACTGATTTGCCTGCCTACCAGCAAACCACATCGACAGAGGCCCCAAAGTATGGCTATTATGGTGAGTTGCTTTTTCGGTCACCATTCTCATCCGGACCTCACCCCGGTCTCAAAGCAACACCTGTTCTCCGTTACTGCTAATCTATTATTGTGTCATTCGCCGGTAATGCTGATGAGAGGGACTACACTGTGTGCCAACCCCGTTATGGCACATCATGTTCTTGTGGACATTCCCGTCTCAGTTCTCAGTCGCAGAGGAAGCACGACTCATAGCATCAAAGAACAACAGCAAACTGATCGGTTCTGTGTCACGAGTTAAGCATCCAAACATCATTTCCTTTCATTCAACTTAAAACCTTGTCAGTGTATTCTTTTAGATCACGCATCTATCGTTACTGAGTGTCATAGAAAGAGAAACATCTGATGTCTCTTTCTAAAATAAAAATCAGTAATGTCATTTCATTAGTGGCTCAGTAAAGATATTATAATGTATTCCAAAATTCTCAAATCATAATATGTCATTTCATTATTGTTATTAAGTCCATAAATTACACTAATCGTGTTAGGAAAAGCTTGAAAATGGAAGAAGGTGAGACGCTCAAAATGGATGATGTCCAATCTCACGACACACCAGATTTGTGGCAGAATGACGCCACCTTGGAACGATTGAAGCTTAAATCACATCATGAATAGCTTTCACGTATTGCATGTTTGTCGAGTAAGAAGGTGAGACTCTCAAAATGCATGAGGTCTACAATAACACTGGCATTGAGGACGGCATGCAAATTTATTGCAATGGGGCCATGGAATGGAATGTGTGTTTTGGGATCTAACAAATAGGCCACGAGACCAAAATTAAATGACTGTAAAATGATATGCTTTTTTTGCTTGTAATTACTTAATTTATTTTATTTTCTGAAAAAAATGAAGGAAACTTTTTGTGAATAAAAAATATGAGAATAGAAATACTCTATGAGTGAAAAAAGAATAAAATGAGACTTTTAAATACAGTTAAAGTAAACGAATTCTCGAAAAAAATTATCTTTTTAGATTTTTTTTTTCCTTAAGAGGTATCCGTTTCCATATTTTCCATTTGATGTTTCTTTTTGTCATATTTCTCATAATATCCTGTAATTAGAGGCGTAAACAACTTTTGTCATTTTTGATAGACCCATCGATAGAATAATTTAATCGGGTAAAATTTCTAGTTATAATATTTTTGAATAAACTCAGTGCTTTGAAAACACTATACGTCTATTCAAAAACATTGATATAAAAAAACACCCTATTAAATTATTATTTACTATTTTTGTGTGTGAGATTATTTCTATTGAGTGTTGAGGTAATTCATCTCAATTATAATATTTTTGAATAGATTTATAGTGTTTCGACGAAGGTATTAAAAATATTATAAATATAATTAGCGGTATAATCTTATACATGGAGGATTGAGTCGATTTTTGGGTGTAATCTCCGACTATCTTAATTTTAGACAAATGGAAGAAGAGAAAAAACGAATATTTCTTTAAAAAAAAGGGAAAAAAAAGAGAGAAACATTTCCCAAAATTCTTTCTAATTGGAAAGTTCCACCGCGTGGATGGATCTATCCATACAAATCCGTACACGGAAAAGGAGAGGAAGAGCTGACACCCTTGGGTTCAAAATCTTCCCTCCACGAAGGCTAAATCTTTAATACGATCTAGAAATGCGTATCCAACAAAACAAAATCCAAGAAGAAGTTGACGGAACGGAGGAGGACGTCTGCAGATTATATATTGTTAGGTGCGAAGGGATTAATAAGGAGACAAAACAAAAGAAAGAAAAAGCTCATTACCCGACATGGGTCAGTCCGAGTGTGTGTGTTTGTGAAGCTGTCCCCTCCTTTTGTTTATCCGTTTGAATCCATTCAAAAGCTCTTCCTCTGCTTGCCCTGCGGCACTCCTCTGTGACTGTGAGCAGCGCAGATCGCCACCACGACATCAGCACCAATATTGCCTCTCTCTCTCTCTCTCTCTCTCTCTCACTCACTCACCTTTTTCCGCCTATATTATTTGAAACACGGCAGCCTTCCTTCCACCTCATGGAGACTTCATAGAGAACAACTGAGCGTCTTGCTTCCACCTTCGGTGACGAGGAGTATGGCAAGTGTTACGGCGTTAGTGATGCTGTTCTTGGCTTGTGCCGGAGGTTTGGTTTGCGGCAACCAGACCTACATCGTGTACATGAACCCGGCCCACCGGCCGGCAGTCCACCCGACCCACGCCGACTGGTACGCTGCGCACCTTCAGTCTCTGGACATCGACCCCGGCCGCCACCTACTCTATACCTACTCCGACGCCCTCCACGGCTTCGCGGCCTCCCTGCTGCCGCACCACCTCGACCTCCTCCGCCGCTCCCCCGCCGTAGTCCAACTCCACCCCGACCCTGTACTCACCCTGCACACCACCCGCTCCCCGCAGTTTCTTGGTCTCGCACCCGACGCCTCCTCCTCGGCGACCGTTCCCCGCCCCATACAGGCCGTCGAGGCTGCCTCCCGCGACGTCTTCATCGCCGTCCTCGATACCGGCGTATGGCCGGAGGTTCCGAGCTTCTCTGCCGCCGCCGGCCTCCCCGAGGTCCCCTCCCGGTGGCGCGGCGCTTGCGAGGCCGGCGTCGACTTCTCCCCCTCGCTCTGCAACCGCAAGCTCGTTGGGGCCAGGAGCTTCTCCCGGGGCTTCCGAGCTGCTGCTGCGGTTGCCGGAGACGGCACCGTGCGGGGGAAGCCCAACGAGTACGACTCGCCGCGGGACCGGGACGGGCATGGGACGCACACGGCGTCGACGGCCGCTGGCTCCGCCGTGGCCAACGCCAGCCTCCTCGGGTACGCAACCGGCACCGCCCGGGGCATGGCGATTGCCGCTCGCGTCGCCGCGTACAAGGTCTGCTGGGCCTCCGGGTGCTTTGGTTCTGACATCCTCGCCGGGATCGATACTGCCATCTCCGACGGCGCCGACATCCTCTCCCTCTCCCTCGGCGGCGGTTCCACCCCGTACTTCCGCGACACGATCGCCATCGGCGCCTTCGCCGCAGCAGAGCGCGGCATCTTCGTCTCCTGCTCCGCCGGCAACAGCGGCCCCGGCCCCGCCACCCTCGCGAACGGCGCCCCGTGGATCGCCACCGTGGGCGCCGGCACCCTAGATCGCGATTTCCCGGCGACCGCCCGCCTCGGCAACGGCGCGCGGTACACAGGAGTCTCGCTGTACAGTGGGAAGGGGATGGGGAAGAAGCTGGTCCCTGCGGTGTACGGCGGCGGGAGCAGCAACGCGAGCAAGCTGTGCCTCGCGGGCACGCTGGACCCCGCGCGCGTGCGGGGAAAGCTGGTGCTTTGCGACCGCGGGGTGAGCGCCCGCGTGGAAAAGGGGGCGGTGGTGAAGGCCGCTGGAGGAGCGGGGATGATACTGGCGAACACGGCAGCCAACGGGGAGGAGCTGGTGGCGGACAGCCATCTGCTGCCGGCAGTAGCAGTGGGGAAGAAGGAAGGGGATCTGATTCGGCAGTACGTCACCACCAACCCGAGACCGAGGGGAGCGTTGAGCTTCGGGGGGACGGTGCTGGGGGTGCGGCCGTCGCCGGTGGTGGCGGCATTCAGCTCAAGGGGGCCAAATCCGGTGTCGCCGCAGATACTGAAGCCGGATTTCATCGGGCCGGGGGTGAACATATTGGCAGGGTGGTCGGGATCGATCGGGCCGACCGGGCTGCTCAAGGATGGCCGGAGGACCCAATTCAACATCATGTCGGGTATGTGTTTGCTCCGTGAGTCATATCTGCTAGCTTTAGAATGAGTGTATGCTGATCATAACTTTCTCTCGTGGTTGTCGATCTTATTCATGTAGGAACATCGATGTCATGCCCACACATCAGTGGAGTTGCTGCATTGCTGAAGGGTGCGCACCCTAACTGGAGTCCTGCTGCCATCAAGTCGGCCCTCATGACGACTTCATACGTCGTCGACAACACCAATTCTCCCCTTCGCGATGCTGCCGGTGGGTCATACGCCACCCCGTTCGCTTACGGTGCGGGCCATGTGGATCCACAGAGAGCCCTCTCCCCGGGCCTCGTCTACGACATCACGGCAGACGATTACATCGCTTTCCTCTGCTCCCTGAACTACACCATCCCACACATCCAGGCCATCACGAAGAGGCCTAACGTGACCACCTGCTCGCGGAGGTTTTCAGATCCTGGCAACCTGAACTACCCATCCTTCTCGGTTGTGTTCGGGAAGAAATGGAGAGTGGTGAAGTACCGAAGAGAGCTGACGAATGTTGGCTCGGCGTCGTCAACCTATGAAGCGAAGGTAAGCGGGCCTGGTGGTGTTGCTGTGACGGTGAAGCCGGCGAAGCTTATGTTCAAACACGTCAATCAGAAGCTCAAGTACAGTGTTACGTTTGCGTCGAAGGAAAGAGGGAGGTCTGCCGGCACGGCATTTGGTTGGATCACTTGGAGCGACAAGCAGCACAAAGTGCGAAGTCCCGTAGCCTATACATGGAAGATGTGAACGATGGTTAGAAATTGTTCTCCTTCCTTTTGTGGCCTGAATCGTTCAATGGAATCTTTCCTGCTCCAATTCAACCTAATCTCTGCAGAAAATTCGATTCAGGGCGGTGATGTAGAATAGAATCTGGGCTTTTACCATTCATCGGCTTCCTCTGCTGGGAGACGTCAAGCTGTTCTGGCAGATACAGAGAACCTGACTTAAGGCTCTTAGGGGTTTTCTTTACTTGTGTTTGTGGTTTTAACAAGAATCAAGAGTCTGGAGAGTTTCAACATGCCATCTTTGCAAGAAGGATTGGTGGTTTGAGTTGGGTGTTCGGTAGGCATAAAATTATCTTACAATCATTCTTATCTGAGCCTCTCGTTCGCTAGTGTTGGATGTAACTGTTGGTCGAGCATAGTGCAAACATGTCGAGCTGCTTGCTGTGTTGTCTTTTGAGGTACATCTGATCATATACATTATGATGTGACCAGAACAGTTACAGGAAGTGGATAAAGAGTCTCTTTTAAGGATATCCTCAACACATCCGGATGCAAATATTTATGGATACGAGACCAGAAAATAATGTGTGAACAAATTGACTCGAAAGAAAGGGTAGATATTAATGAAAAATAATTTACAGCATACATTATTGTTTATCTCAAAATTAAACAAATAGAATAGGACTCTTTTTCCTTCTTGAAGAAAGCATACCCGCAACATACACCTGCACACACAAAGAACCAAAGGCAAATGGTGCAATCCAATTTAGCAATCTGACAAAATGTTTAAAGGGGATGATCTAATGCTCATTATTAAATAAATATATTTATCGTAAGAGGCTCAAGAACAAACATCATTCCATGAGTTGTTAGGTACAGCAGAAAATGTCAGCAGTGGCATGGGATGTCTTATGAAGTCTTTATCAGATTAGTCTTATAGATACATCAGCATATATCTTGAAAAATATAAGCAAGTCGGAATTCTACGCCTCTTAGGAAAGCCTTATTCAACAATGGTATGACATACAAAATGATCAAATCAGTCATCAAAGCAACTTTTTGTTTGTGTTCACATGAAAATAAGATTCTAACAATCTTGCAATAGTTCCTACTCACGGTCTCTAGTTTTATTTTAAAAAATTGAAAATGGAAATTTTCAACCTTGCAAACAAAGCATCAGCGAACCTTGGATACAACAAATTTACCAAGCATCAATAAGTATTACATTGAGCACAAATTCTCGCTTGAGCATCGTAAAGTTTTAGTCATCTCTTCAACTTGTTATTTTATATCTGCAATCTCAGAATTGTGTCATATGTTTCTCTATCAAAAAATTTAGGTATTGGCAGATTAGCATCCCAATATCAGGTCAAGGCAACTGCGTCAAGATCAAACTGACGTTTATCTCAGAAAGAGAGAGAGAGAGAGAGAGAGAGAGAGAGAGAGAGAAAGAGAGACAGAGAGAGGCAGCAGAACAGGACAGACTCTCAAAGGGAACTGCTTTTCTCATACAAACTCAAAGAACTATCATTCTTCTGATACATGATTAATATACATCTCCCAGAACATAACCAGTCTGTGTTTCAAAGGAAAATGACAGTGGCCAATGTTATGCAGGCATCAAATCTAAATAGGAGGCATCAATAAAGTATTTGTCAAACTGATGCAATCACATTTAGTAGAAATTTTAATGGAAAAAACAAAATAATCATAAATCATGGTTAGAAGTAAAAATAATGATGCCAAAGAATACCTTCTCAATCTTCGAAACATCCCGATGGTAATGTACATCAACAAAACTTTCCTGAAAGAATTAGTAACAATAACATAGGAAAGAAACCAAAAAAGAAAGAAAAGAATTAAAATGACACTGTATTAAGAAGAAATTTTCTGACTACCTGCATTTGACCAGCAGATCCTATAGAAAAAAATTATTAACCAATCTAACACGTTGACTCCATTTCAAGATGCCATGAAATATTGCAGTGCTATCTGAAAACAAGACTTCCATTTTGCTGCTGTCTCAAATTCTCAACAAGTAATTGATAAAATGATTTCAGAGCTTTGATATCATTGGCCTGCTGGAAAAGATTTGAGATATCAAGAAAGTCAATATAAGGAAGGTGTAGCAGCATCTGATGTTCCATCTAGTTAGACCTAATGTCCTAGAGCAGATGAAAAACCTGTTAGATGAACTACGTGTAGGAAAACGACAGGACAATACAAAATTTCTGACACAATTCTAGATAAATTGACGATTTCCATACATTACAGATCTGGATAATTCAATTTTGCTCAAAATTCTGCAATATCTTGTTAATCTTAGCTGGTAGTTTGTCAGATCAAAGACCTCAACAAACAATTAAAGATACTGCAGAAGAATAAGGCATTAGCATAGTTCTTGTACCTGCAACTTTTGATAGTATTGTTCTGTAAGTTCATGTGGGCAATGAGCTGCTTGGAGCCCTTTAGACACAAAATGGATAATGAAGTCACTACCCAACTTCTCGTACATAACCTTTTGGGCCAGCACAATTTCTCCAAAAAGAAGCAACTGTTGATGGAGGTATGTTGTTAAATAGTTTGTATAGTAAACATCAAGAGAAAAGAAAACTGAGATGGGAGAGAGCCATTGAAACACTTTCTTCATGCCTAAAATACATTTAGAAGAGAAAAGGTCAAAGGGAGAGTTATACAGGCAAGGCTTGGCACGCCGATCAGCACAGATCATAACATGCTAGACAGGTACTAGAACATGCAATGAAAGTAATGTCAATAGTGCCGACGTACACCACACCCCAAATTTTGGCTTGTGCTAACCAACACGGTGCCCAACTAGCCCAGCATCATGAAACACAACCCATGCTGACCAATGTCCGGTAAGGCACTTGGTTATTAGAAAACAAATGGATAAGTAACATCACGGATAGACCTCCTTATTGGATCAGTGCAAATTTCTCTCAAATAAAAGTGTATATAGACAACTTAGATTATTCTCTCATTTGCAAAAAGAACCTTATGTTCTTAAGACCACTACCTTCTAGTGTATTTATAAATCTGCATGAAGAATTTCATGTTACTATATCACCTATGGGACAATGGTCAGTAGGGATTTGTAAAGAGCATAAGTATTGTAACAAGCCAAAGTTGTATGCTAGCACACAAGTATTATATACTGGAGGCCAGTGCGTGTCTAATTGCGAGCCTGATGGGGAATTTTTTTTAGGAAAAATGCAGATCCATCTTGCATTGCAACTATGAAATACTAAAAAGTCATAAATGAATATTTCATGCATTAGCTGAGCATAAAGAGTAAAAGAAAACGTATTGATGACTATACGGTATTTGCATCGTGGAATTCAAATGACTTATCAAGCACGCTGTACAAGCAGCAATCAGTTGCAAACTTCTCAATTATAAAGCTGCGGAATCCAGGAACCTGGAAATTTTTTTTAGCAAAAACCATTATCTGGAATCACAAACTTTGAAAAAAATGAAGAACACGTATTTGGTTAGTCATG
The DNA here is from genome assembly GCF_036884655.1 of Musa acuminata AAA Group. Lineage (NCBI taxonomy): Eukaryota > Viridiplantae > Streptophyta > Magnoliopsida > Zingiberales > Musaceae > Musa > Musa acuminata. The sequence goes on from NC_088336.1 coordinate 26,848,909, forward strand.
ATAAAAATGATTAATAGCAAAGAGAGTACCTTATCATCAACATTACAATTGGTGCACCAGTCTTTGATGAGCTTCATGAAGATTTGGACACACAACTGCCAAAATAAACATGAAGTAGGTGTCTTAGTTATTAGTTAATTTACTTTGCTATTTCGTTCTAAGAGCTAGGTAAAAGGGCACCACAAGGCACCTAAACTCCATCCAGAGTGAGGTTTAAAACTTAACTTGAGCATCTTCTTACATAACCAAGAAAATTTGCAAGTTTCCTAGTTCTGAATTTAACATAACTCTATTACATTACCAACATAGAAGCTTGCAAGAAACAATAACTATGCACCGCAAAATATTTTCCGTACCTTCCTAAGAAGTACATCTTTGTGACCGCAAGCAGCTAGTAAAAGCAACTGCATTAGTGCATCCAAGTATCCTCTACAATTAGGGGCAAGGAAAACTGATGAAAGATTGTGGTTGGCCATCAAATGAAGAAAAGTATATAATATCCGTTGCAGTTCTTGAAGTTCACGCACTTCCTACAGAAGCCAAGTAGACATGGAATCAGGTACATAACCAATGGATCTTGTAATAATTATTAAGTTTCATGGCAGCATTTAAAGTTGAGTCCCAAGAAATTACTAATCATGGGATTTCAATAACCATACACAATAATTAAATTCTTCATGTTTTAGTAGAAGAATAGTTCACGGAAGTAGGAAAGAAGTTTTTTAAGAGAGCACACTAGAGATGTACACCTATGAATACCACCTAAGCAGAGCTCACAAAATATCCAGCTAATAAGTTATCTCATTGACCAAAGCTTTGTTTTCTTTGCATGAGTCATTACTATCATAATAATGCTACTGTTATTTTGCTAACATCCTTAAAAAGCATCCTCCTTTTGTTCCTTTAATTCAAAAAATAAAAGCTCAGTCAACAATTCAATCTGCTTTTCCCACAAGTCTTAACCTGTATCAAAGACATTTGCCAAAAATATTTGAGTTCTGGCTCAAGTATTCACCAAAGTCATTCTTTCATTAAGTGCACATCACAAAGAAAGTATGATTAGGATCCAAGTCGGCCATAACTATCAGAAGGAAAATTTTCAGATCATTTTCATAATTGTAAAATCTCACAGCATTTGTACCAGAGAAATTAAGGGCATGCAGAAAGACCTTTGTAGAGGGTTTGAGCTTCCATACCTCCGTGTTGCATCCAGGGCCTGAAGGAAAGGCATCCTTTGAAAGTATCACAATCAGTCTACTAGCAACAGCAGGAAATATCTCTTCTAGTATGCTCTCTACAGAAGTACTGAATTTGCTTATTAATTGATTGACTAAAACAAGAAAATCCACCATGTCCTTTGGCTGCAAATCATGAGCTAAAGCGTCAAAACAAAAGGAAATTCGCTGAAAGAACAATTAGCTTATAATTGTATGCTTCTGAATAAAAAAATAGCACCTTCATGGTGGAGGAAGAAAAAAATTCATAAATGGCATCTTAAAAGGCATACCTATCCTTAAAAGTGGCATAAATATGTTTCACAAGTTAGTTATTAGAGGAAACCGTGTTACTTCAAATTATTTCATTAAAACCACAAATTTATGAACAGTCTTACATGTTTCCTGTGCATGATGACATTTATATCAATGAAACTGGTAAAACAGTCATATGTACTAATGGGCTTTGTTAATCAATTACAGGACCATTCACCAATGAACATCAATTCAAAATTTTCTTTTATGTGATTATTCACAAATTATCTAAAAGTATATTGCTAACTTAAAGATAATATTTATGCACACTAGAGAAAAACATGGTCGAGAATATTCAGAGATCAGAATGAGACTAAGAGACACCAAGTTAAGCAGGACAAAAATATGGGTAAAGATCAAACTGATGGTCTCTAAACAACATTGTGTAAAATGAATTAGGAACAAATATAGGTAAAATGGAATCAAGATGGTCACAAAAACACTAATCTTTCAGTTTTCCATCCTTCTAAAAATGAAAAAGAACAACATTAGTGAGTATCCTACAACAGGATCAATTGTGAGTTCCAGATAAACATTTGATTGGTCCACTGACCAAAGCTGATTCTTCTGCACACTGCAATGATGACTTGATTCAACCCTTTGCTCTAGGTAAAAAATCTCAATAGGAAGGCTCCAGAGCTTGATAGATTTACTATTGAATTTTTCAAAAACATTAAAACTAGTTAGGCCATGATATCCTTGCCACTTTCCGAAGATCTTAAACCCAAAATATCTTCCCAACTCCATGGGGAAAGACCTTCCTCACTTTCATTATGAAAACTGAACCTATTAAAGATGACTTACTATATGTGTATCTCCCTTTAGTGTTACTTGTAAGCCTCTTGTCAAAAGTCATGGTCAGCAGATTAAAGATATACAAATGATTTATCAAGTCCTGCGCACAGGGAACTTGTGACAAGCACACAAATGTATGATTATTTTTTTCTTGCTTAAGAGGCAACACAGAGTTTATGAAATTCTGAGTAAAAATGTGTAGTTTTTATCAATTTTTAATATGGAAAAGCCAGGTGAGACATATTCTATGGAACTCTTAGGTGGACATTATCAAATTTTGATATGGAAAAGGATTTTGATACCATTCCTATTATTTGTGTATGTTGTGCAAAAATTATTTTCATGAGAAGTTCATCAAATGGATTTACACGTGTCTCTTCAGTTTCCTATTGATGCCTGGTCAATGGTAATAGATTTGATTAGTTGAAAGCCAACAAGAAGTGTGCCATGGGGAACATATATGTAACACAATCAGGATTTAGTCTCATATCGAAAGCAGACAAATATTTAGATTTACCTATAAGGAGTTGATGGATAAACTATCACTAACTTAAGCATTTTAGACTAGTGGTTCAGGCTTAACAAGTTAATGGGTCACTCATCCTATTAGGTCGGATAATAATAATTCATATAAGAGTCGATCTAGTATTGGCCAAGACGAGGGACTCGAATAGGAAAGGCCTCCCTATGGACAGAGCCTCATAGTACTCCTCGTGAGCCACCTAGACCTCATATCCACCATATTATGATTTGATCTAGGCTATGTTGGTAGTCCCATTTCAGAAAGATTTGGATTGAGTCTAATAGATGTATTACCATTAACTTGATTTATGCATTTTAAGCTAGTAATTCAAACACAACAAATTAATGGGTAAGTTATCATATCAGGCTGGGTCATGACACCTTAGCCATTTTCCTGTTTAACATTGATGTCCAGCTTCTTAAGTCGGTGCAAGCACAAACATACAACAAGGTTTGTTGAGCTTCCTTTTGTTTAAGTTTACTTCTTTCATTTAAATATTACATAACACACATACTACATGCTTAAGCAAAATTTGAACCCTTGGCCTCATGACCGCACAGTGTGTTAAATACTGAGATGTCTCCTCAAGGACATCCTGTTATAGTTAAGCTATTGCAACCAAGAAGGAAGCTCAACAATTTTCATTTCTGAAATTTTCAGATGAAAGACAAAGGTTAAAATAGAACTTAGATAGACTATATAACAAGTTCTTCATTCAGAGTTAATCTAAAAGTCAAAAATGGAGAAAAGACAGCTGAAACATAGACATCACAAAATTTCTAGCATAAACCACTCAATAAATTATTTAGTGGCTTCAGTAGACTTAACTAAAAATGAGTACAAATGCAATATATAAACCGATATGAGTACATGTAATGTGACACCAGTCTCCTAATCATACAAATAATATATGGAGTAACCTCAGAATAATAAATGAAAAGGAATAGTTGATCAAATTGAGTTACCCTGGATGCATCACCAAAGGCACAAGATACAGGCAAAAAAAGCAAAAGCTTGTGAGAAGAAGGTACCTCACTTTCCATGAGCAATTGCTTTAAAACAACTGGAAGACATGGAAAGATAGATCCTCCTAAAATATCAACCATGCGATGAATGAATGATGTAATCTGCATCCACGAATAATGTTACTGTACATTTCAGATACAAAAGGTATCGTGGAAGAAGAATGTATAAGATTTGTCACCTTATTTCGCAAAGTCTTAATGTTTGGAAATGCAGTTAGGATTTCCAAGACCCCACTTAATGCCTGCAACACAAAAAACAAGAGAACTCTTACATGTGTACATAAAACACAAAAATATAAACTATTCATCTACCTTCAATCACATAAAAGCTTGCCATCTAAAGGAAACTGTCCTATATTATATAAATGCACTTGAAGGAAGCCATGCAAAATCAAAGAATATCTCATATATAAATCACCATGAAAGATAGCTCAACCGACCTGCTTAAACATAATTCCAATGGCCGGACAGATACTTGTGGCAAGTCGTGCATTGAATCCCTGTCCATAAACAATACACAAACATAAAGATAGGGAGTCACTTCCACAACAAATTGATGTTCTCAAGACGAACAAAAGATTGAAAAGATAGAAGACGAGAACATTGTACAATTATAAGCCAAGGGAATTGGATAGTGAACATTCACCAAATATACATAAATGACTAATAATACTTTAAAAGATGGCAGTTTCCAGACCCATTTGGCAGAAGTTTATTGTTTTACAGAAATGCTGCTTGAATTATTTTATTTCTTTTCTTAATGGTACTTCCATTGTTTTTAAAACTTTTAAGAGCAGTATTATCTATTTTTTTATAAACCAAGAAACCATCTTATTACCCAATAGATCCTGTCATAACTATAATTGGATAACAATTCTCCTCCAGATCATCAGATGCAATGTGTCCTTTTTTTTAATTCAATCAACTATAAGTTCTGATAATTAATAACTAAAAACAGAACAGAAATGACATTTTTATTACTTTTCTTAGAAACAACAAAAAGTAGGGATTATGTCAAACGGGCTCTTGATTTATCAGAGAGAGAACATATCAGCATAGAAAAAGAGACACCTTGCTTAAAGCATTCAAAGCCATGATAATTTGCTGAAGGGTTAAAACTTTTCCTGAAGATTCTTCTAGCCCCTGTGCCTTGGAATCCAAAAGCACCTCATTGAGCTGATTAGACAAGCACAAGTAACAAGTCAACTTACTAATTATTCACCATATAAATGCTGAAGCAGTTATGAGAATCAGTAATCGAGGAAGAGAAGGCAATTGATGGGAAAAAAAGGAGAGACTCTCAAATTCCATCTTTACCTTTTGACAAAGAGGTCTGAGAAATGCTGCCACATAGTCAGATTGCTTTTCTGGGGATACATCTTCCATGCCAATCAATAATCCAATTGCCTAGGGCCCCCATCAAATTGAGGAATGATAATCAGTATACACTCAATGAAGTTGGAGCAAAAATATTTTGCATCACAAAGTAATACCTCAAATATCTGACTGCCATCTTCAGAACCTGAGCACTCAAAATTTTTAGAGCACCAATCTGAAGTTGTGAATTGAGTGATGGTATCCTGCAGTCCCTGTATCCAGATATAACAAATACGATATACCACTTTGGGAAAGGAAAAAAATTATAAGCATATTCCATAAACAAATGGTAAAGGATGCATACTCTCAGAATCATATCCAAATATGGCACGAACTTAGATTTCATTAACTTGACAGCTCTCATGAAAAGATAACCAGCCCGTCTGCTCACATTGAGATTTGGATGGTGTATACCTCTCTGATCCAAGAATGCAGCCAGCACATAAGGTATGTACTGAGGATTATCCTGGACAAACTTCATAAACCTCATGACAGTCTCCAGGTAAATGAGTGCCACCATTCGATGAGAAAGGCAAGGAAATTGTGACGAAAGGAGTATTTGGACCAGCTCACGCAACAACCCACTACCAGTTCTCATTGCTTCTTCATTTACTGTCTCGCCTAACCGGTGGAACAAAGTAAACGTGGCTTCTACCTCCTCCACGCTAGCTTCCGAAGAGGACAGGGCCCTAATTAATAAATTTTGGATGAAATGCTGTGTGACATCAGGCGCAAGCCGGCAAATGCTACAGAAGAGCACAAGAAGGTCCTTCCGGCGTTCACCCATCTGGTCCTCCTCCTCCCTACCAATCTTATCTGGGATATCAAGATTATTCCTGTAGGCAGGATCATAGCATATCTGCACTCTAATAAATTCTAAGATATGACCAAGATACACTGCTTGTTTCTGCGAGGGTGTTCTCATGGTGGTGACATAAACCGATAGGAACTCAACCACATTACCCAATTCAACTTCCTCGCTTTCTTGCATCACATAGAACACTGAAGGCAAGGCCTCTTCGAGAAGTTCCACCGGAGATGAACTATCTATATCTGTCAAACCTAACTTCTTGCAACATTCTAAAACCTCAGCAGCATACCCAGTAACCAAATATGGAACCTTTATGACCAAATTCGGGTCAGCAAACACCAGGCTTACTGGTAGACTACGGAGAAGTGCGACCTTCTGGCGTGGATCCATCCTCTTCTGGAGGATGGCAAGAACACAGCCAACGGCGGCAGCTCTCAGTTGCTCGATCGAGTCAGGTGCGAGAATGAGTTCAAAGAGGAGGGGGACGAATGCATCATTGGCAACAAGAGCGATGTCAATCCAAGTGACATACCGCCGCATGGTGTCAAGGGCTGCGGCGACGAGGAAAGTGTCCAAGGAATGGTAGAGGGACACGACATCGAACCAATGGCGGGCGATCTGGGGGACGCACTGCTGGCGCATGGCGTCCTTAACCCGCGTGGCGTCGGCGGCCTCCGCAAACGACCGCGGGTAGTCGAGGCTGAGGAGGTCATCGTCTAGGGCGATTAGGAGGCGGGCGAACATGTCGATTGAAGATGGGTCCGCTGAGGGGAGGCAGGGGAGGATGCGAAGGAAGGGGTCGGGCCACAGGGAAGGGTACTCGAGGCGGATGAGGGCGGCGAGGGTCTGGGCGAGCTTGTTCCTGAGGAAGGGAGGGGAGGCGGCGGGGAGGGGGCGGTCGGAGGCGAGGGAGAGGAGAGCGGAGCGGAGGATGGGGAGGTCGGCGGGGGGGATGGAAGAGTATCGGAGGCGAACAGCGTCGTGGAGGGCCTGGAGGCACCAAAAGTGGACGGGTACGAGGGAGGACCGGTGGAGGCGGTCGAGACAGAGGCGAAGGAGGGCGGAGAGGTCGGCCTTGGCATGGTCGCAGAAGGCCATGGCCTGGGCGCGGAAGGTCGGGTCAGCGGCGCCGGGCTCGTATACGAGGAGGATCGCCTTCTCGAGGTCGTCCATGGCGGCCCCTCCTCCTCTCCCGACGTCCGATCGGCAGTTCGATGTGTTAGTTCTTGATAGAGAGATCTGCAGCAGTAGTTTGTTTCTTCTTCTTCTCCTCTATAAATAGAGGGCGGAGAGAGAGGGATACACTTCGTTGCTGGGTTTTGCGGCAGAAACAGTTACCAGAGAGAGAGAGAGAGAGAGAGAGAAAGAGAGAGGGGGTGGTAGTGGCGGAGAAGAGAGAGGACAAGGGTTTTATCAATCAATATATCAATATATATATATATATATATATATATATATATATATATATATATATATATATATTCTTATGTTTTTCATATATTTACAGACTAGTGATAAAAGACCAATTACGATCTTTGGAAAAGTTGTTTTCGTTCATACACAATATATTTTATCTGAACAAAAAAATATTATAAAAATTATAATATAAATTATTATCAATGAATATGGACATAATTTATATTGCTATATTACATAAAAGTAATAAAAAAATTAATTATAATGTTTTAGAACGTCATTATTTTTTTGTTAATATACAAAAAACATTATACAAAAACATTACAAATGGGTTACCAACTCATTTTTCTTATTCTTTCCAACGCATATATTTCCAATATTACCGAATTCTAATTCAAGATATATGAACATATATTTTTCCATACAAAATATTGTGTTAAGAGAAAAAAAAACCATGACAAAATATCATAAAAAGAAAATTACACTTATATGAAACTCATGGTAGGTTTGGATGTTGATAAATCAAAATAAACATGATAAATCCAATAAAAATATTTGTGTTGAAGGTCATAAATACTAAATATAACCCCTTCCATGCCTTACCAAAAGAGATGTGATAAATACTATTAAATTCACTCACGATATGGACTAGATCATGTTATGATATAGATTGATCCATCCATTTGCACCGATGCATTGTATGGATCCATTCATATATGCGAAACTATTCCATTGAGACTAAGGGATATTTTTAGATTACGAAAAAAATTATTGGAAATAATTTTAAAAAATAAAATGATCTTATAACAATAACATGATTATATATATATATATATATATATATATATATATATATATATATATATATATATATATGCGTAAATCAAACATTAATTGTCAAAATATTCCGTGTATATATATATGCGTAAATCAAAATATATATATGCGTAAATCAAACGTTAATGACTTTGAAGATTCATTCCATAAATTTAAAGTGTCAGTGTATTTATGACAGTTTATAAATATTGAATCGTTGTAACTCAAACATTTTATGCATTGATTGACACTTAAAATGTATAATTGATTCATACATCATCGTCATTATCCTCACATGTGCCATTTAACTATGATTAGTTGTGGTTTAGAACAAGACTTAACATCCTATAAATAAAAACCTAAAAGGCTCATAATTTTTATTATGCAAAGAAAACTATTCATTGAACATATCAATGTTGCGTTTAATTTTTCCTTAATCACTATCCAATCAAACATCTATATATTTTTTAATTTCATAATGGTTATATTTTCAACTTATTGGCTAAATGTTTAAATTTATTATTTATATTATAACTAAATTACTTTTTACCTGTAATTAATACTTGAATAAATTTTTTGGGTATTACATTCAATTACAAAATCAAATTCATTTTTGGCTTGATTTTGCAAACAAGTATAAGACTTATAATTTGGCATATTTTTATAGTGACGTATAATAATATTGTCATCATTGAATCGATTTTGTATCAGTTTAGCATGTGATGTTAAATGCTATCTTCTATCAGCCATTGACTTTAGAGAAAATGGAATGAATTGTTTCACTTTCATAACTATAAAAATATAATCTATAATTAACCCTAAAATATAGTCAATGCTACAGTTGCAGTAATTGACACCTGTATATTCTCTAGCTTTAAGTATTTCTTCAATCCTAATTTTGATTGTGTTAATTAAGTGTAGTGCAGATATTGATGTTGTTTCCATAACTTACCACTCCATGTTTTCAACATCTGTAGGAAATTAAGCTTGATGAAAGTTTTGGATCACAGCAATGGGAGAGACAGACAATTTTATATGATCCGAAAAGAAAGAATATGGCAATATCTTTCGCAAAATAAACCAAAAGGTGAAAAAAAAAGATTTATGATCAACTAAGCCTAAGTCTAAGAAAGAGGAATAAGGTTTGACTCTATTCATGGGAATTACATAAATATCTCATTCTAAAAATAAAAAATTGAAACAATTAAAATTTTTTCGGAGATTGAAACAGTTGACAGTTTTTCTAAGATTGGATGCAGTTACTAATTCATGATCTGTCATGTACAACATGAAAACTTCATTCTCTATTCTAAGCTCTGCCAAATGCATGTTTTACTAAGTAGTTTCATGTAACATCATTCACCCATTCACTTACTTTGATGACACTCAATTGGAAATGTTTCCTTTGCCGGTGAACAAAATGGCAAAGTTAGAGTGGTGTTACATGTGCGGTCTCGCCAAGAAAGAGGCACTCGAAGACAGTATTGAAGAAATCACGTCCTCGGAAGATGCCCCCATTTCCCACAATAGCTTCGGTATCGTACTTGCATGCTCTGCCACAGTCTGGGCAATATGTCACCTGCATTTTGATGAGTGATTCAATGTGTTTACAGTTCTAAATCTCAAGATAAGTGCTGTTGCTGAGTCAATCAGGTGTATATGTCAGCTAAATGAATAGGATTACCTCCAGAAGTTTTGGTTTGAATAAATGATCAAGCATGACATCCACCCCATACATGGCCCTCGATTGTGGATTATGCATCTCTGGATGAACCGCTGCAGCTGAGTCAAACACAGATCGGATCATATCTTGGATTCCTTGATGGATTGTTTGCCAGTTCACTACAGGAGGGGACATTATATTAGCGCTTAATTTTAAAGTGTAATGTAGAGATTGCAATAGAAAAAAGAATTAACAATCAACCTTGATGTTCCTCTTCAAACTCCCTGACAAATTCTGGTGTATTCATGTGATTCAGTCTTCCCCTGTAGTTCTGAAGATGCACAATGTAAAGTATCATCGATGGTCTCAAAGTCTTCATTTGCAACAGATCCATCAATTATATGACAAAATCCACTACAAAAAGAAATGCTTCGAAAGAGTAAACTTCACGACATGAATTGATAAATTTCTCAAGTTGATTGGGGTTGTTTTTGGCTATCACAAGATTGTGACAGTGCCTTTGCAAATAGAAGGAGAGTAAAATTACCATCACAGTGAAGTGAGTTTCATACTCAAAAAGGCTGCTCTTCTCCAGAGTGTATGGATTGTTTGCTAGCCTGACCTGAAAGAATCAATAAATTGTTATATCTGTGAAAGGCTGAATTTATCAGAAGCTGGAAGATATCAAGAACAACTATGGGATCATTGCTCTAATAAATAGCCAAGGGAATTCACAGCATACCCAAAACACATCAAAAAGAAATATCTGTACAGGATCCATACTGTGAACCAATACGATGTAGCGAAGATCAAACTTCCTCCCTTTGAATAATGCAGGGTGCTCAATATACTTTTGGCATATCTTAGGACCAGTCTCCATAAGTCTGATGATTGCAGATAAATCTTCAGTAACTGTTGTGTCGATTGTTCTTGCCATGTTCCATGGTTTCAGAATCCATAAATTGTTAAGTGCATCTTGTTTCCGGACAAAATAGTCACCAATGAGTTGAGATAACTGTGTTTCTAAGTTATAAGTAGGCTGAAGCCATTCAGGTCTCCCCTGTGCCTGTGTACATGGACGGTGAGTGAGAACAAATTCACACAAAATTCTGTGAGCAAACTTGACAATCTTTTTGTTTGGGTTAACATATGCATTGGAATACAACTTCATTGCAACCAGTGCAATTTAGCATTGAATCAAGAAACAATGAGATGGTCATTAGATAGGCAGCCTCGAGGATATGGTATATAAACTACTGGAAGATGCATAAGCTCTGAAGGAAGAGTTTGCATACCTTAAGGATTGTCTCTGCCAAATGATGTTTCATGACAAGGCAAGCTTCGAAAGGGAATTGGTTTGTGTAATGAAGATCAGTTAGTTCAAGGGCTTTCTTCACTTCTGGATCCACTTGCATGCTTGTCCAGATAATATCAGCATCCTTTGGATTTGTTACTGAAGATAAAATACACTTTAAGCTAAAAATAAATATGTAAGATGAATCTATGAATGCCACAACAAGAACAGAATCTTGCATGCTGGATGTTCTACACGCAATTGCATTGCCAGTATGACAACTTTGGAGGAACAAGTGCAAAGATCAACATTTTTACCTATGACCTTTCACCGAAGAGTTTGGATGTGAAATCAGGTCTCATAAAGGGCAAAGGAAAAGATTGTGTTAGATAAAGGAGAGGACTTTGTCTGGATTGCTCCAAATCCTAGTGCAGCTATGGGAAGCTCTTTATAAACCAGAAGCAATTACAATTCCAGATCCCATTTCAAGCTAGTTGATATAATAATACAAAAGATTATCATTTCCAAAGGACGCAAATAGCATGATTAGAGTTATTCAATCTATTAATTCATCAACAACATCTCCATAAGAAAAATCCAAAGAAAGTCCTGCAGACTACAGAGAAGCAGAAGTATAGAGAGATAATTGCACACATACTTACTAAGAACAAATTTAGGGTGCGTCAAAAACTCTTCTACGTGTGGAATATCAGTATAGACTTGGAGCATATGCCCATCATGTTGAAGAATACTTCTAGATATAGGGGCCTCTTTAGGAGCAGGAAGACTTCTTGATGCAAGCTGCTGCTGGTATTTTTTGAATTCCTATGGAGGAAATTGAAATGATAAGCCGTGTCCGAATAGTTTTTGCATTAGCAAAGAAGAACTAAAATACCTTAATAAAATAATTTTCTGGTGTATTGAACCAAGCTGTAAGCCTTGCGGAGCGTTGTTTATCCTCTCCGACACCAAACAAGAAATCACGAGTACATTCTTCCCCATGATGGACATCCTGAATTGGCCACAGCACTGAAAAACTGAAAATAACTTCCCTTGATTGTTAACAGGTTTTCAAGTGTTGCCAACATCTATAACAGGAAGCTACAAGCCCAACTTAAAACCAAATGAGCTGCATTTCATGTCAATCCTTTTTGCCTTTTTTTTCTTGAGTGAGGAAGGACTTAAATTCCAGTACACTAGTCTGTATATTACCCAATTAGTACAAAATCTTGTCTCAAAAAATAATTATAGAAATACAAGGTGACAACAAAATATTGCTACATTTATGCATTTACTAGAATAAGAAAACAATCCAAACTGCCTCACGTCTCATCATCTTGCTGTTATATGAAAAACAACTCTTATAGCTGTCATTCAATCTTGCAAAGCAACATAGCACTCCTTTTCTATTATTGAATTGGTATATGAGGATATCTTGTCTTTCTTTTTTTATTTTCTTTTTTAAGTTGTCAATAAGGAAGTCATCTTATACAGAATAACCTTTTTAAGAAGTGAACCATCATAACTACTTGTCTGCATGAACCATGAAAATATCTTTGGCGAATGTTGCTTGTAAAGTTATTGAATAGAACAAGAACATCTTAGAAATGAGATAAAATGATCCATCAATATAGTACAATCCATCTCCATAATAATAAGATTAATAGCAAGTAAAATACCATACGAGGACAGGGACATATGTGGAAAAGTTGAACATGTATATCCAAAAATACTTGTCACCCTCAACCTTAGAGCAGAAGAACATGCAAAGCAACTAAAGGAACACAAACAGAAGCATATTAAATATTCAAAAGTAAAAATATTAGAACACATCTTTATGATATAAGATTAAAAGCATGTTTAAAAACCCATATAGGAACAGAAACATATGTGGAATAGTTGCATATACATGTCAGAATCCTTGCCACCCTCTATCTCGTAGCATAAGAACATGCAAAGCAACAAAAGGAACACAAACAGAAGAAAATTAAATATTCAAAATCAATTACCTTACAGCTGATGCCAGTTTCCCATCAGGCATAAAAAGAAAAGGAGCCACCCTGAAATTCGCATCATCACTGTGACGTAAAGCAGAACCCAACTCATCCATGACATACCTAAATATTTAAGGGAACTATTAACAGCTATCAAGGTAACAATTAATCCATAATAAACACTTGCACATACATGCTACTACCAATGAAAGTGCCAATATGCTGCCAAAGAAAAGGAGAAACAAAATAAGTTGCTTAAAATGGAAAACATGTTAAACCAATCCAATCTAAGTTTTGCACCAATTCAAAGGGATTCGGTTGGCATTTCTTCTTTGGGCACCTAATGTAGACATGGAAGATGCCTTAGTTTCCATCCTTTGAGGTTCATGACAACATTGAAGAGTGTCATCAGTGCAATGAACAGAAGGAAGCCCATCTCCCCTCTAATCCTTAAGATCCTGTCAACTGCCAACAAGGAGGATAGACCAAAGAAGAGTAAAATTGGAAGGAAGTTGAAGAAAATGTTTTCTCAGAGATGTCAATTCTTTCAGAACAATTCAATTCAAATCCAAAGTCCAGCAGCTGATCCTGATCATAATTTTGAATTTAGAACTGTGGAGGAAATAAGGCAGAATGAACAGGATAGACATCTACAGGAATGGATTAGTGAATATTTGGTTGAATGGAGCAGGGATCTTATAGAACAGGGACCAATAAGTGGGTGAGGAAAGAGTGTATGAGTTATCATGGATAGTTGGATGCTATTGGCGTAAACACCATGCAGACTATGAGATGCCTACAAAAAAGGGAGCTAAGAAATATTGGAGGTTGTACCATGACTACTGTAAGACATCTAAGCAAAATAGTTAGATTACTAAGATATGCAAAACGTATTTTTCTAACTGCAGATACAATTCATGTTTTAAAAAATAACCCAACCATAGAATCAGGATTAAACATCCAGGAGCTGAAACACGTCAAAAGATTGGTATAATTTTTTATGAGCTAGCAAGAGCACAACACATTCTGCAAGATAATCTACAAATTAAATAGTAGAATAGCAGGAACAGAAAATAACAAATGTGTAGTAAAAAATTGTATAAAACAAGGTTCGTAATTTCATACCGTACTACGGTATTGATCTCTGCTCGGTACGATACAGTACGGTATGAGTGTACTGAGCGATACACTCTCACATACCGCTCGGTATATATATATATATATATATATATATATATATATATATATATATATATATATATATATATATATATATATGATAATAATAATAATAATAAAGTTTAAAAAATGGAAAAAGGGCGACATCCTCGAGGTGGCGCCACCTCGTTTTCTTCTCCTCACGAGCTTCTCCCCACGTGGATGAGGAGAAGTTACAGACGATGCCGAGGCCTCGTCACCTCAAACGTGGAGGCAACATCTCATCTGTAGCGCCCAACAAGGGAGAGCGATGACGGATCAAGATCGTTGAGGGAGAGCAGCATCGGATCTCTAGGTTTTCCCTTTTCTTCTCCCTCTTCTTCCTTCTCCCTCGGCTAATATCGTCTGGTAGCAGACGATGACAATCGAAATCAACCGTCACCGACCGATTTCAAGTGGTACGAGGCGGAAACAGCCCCAATCGATAGTACCACCCAATAGCGGGCGGTCCGCGTACCTGTATGCGGGCGGACCGGTGCGTACTGCCTGGTACAGACGGTATCATTCGAAATTAAAATCTTTCGTATGCAATAGCTTTTAGAAGTCATATGATAAATATAGACGATAAATAGAATAAACTGTGGAGTAAAATAAAATCATGAAATAGTACATTTGTGAATTTAAGATAAAAACATTATCTACATAAAATTAGTAACAGAGGATTTTAAGAGTAAATACATCATGAAAATATCATAATAGTAATCAAGGATTTAAAATGTCAATTACAAATTTAAAATAAGTTGAAAAGTCAGACTAAACAACTATAAAGTTTTCCAAAACCAAATATTATGATCCATTTCATTCAATCAAACTGATGTGATCAGCAACAACGACAGCAACAACAAAAAAGCTGCAAGTCCCATCTGTTTGGGGTCGACTATATGAATATTTTGTCGTCATTGAGATCTATAAAAAACTTAATTAAGTTAAGAGTGATCTGATCTTGATTTCATTTTTTTGATTGACTGATATCATTTCCAATCATACTTTTTTAAAATCTAGGGACAGTTCTATACCAAATTGACAATAAGTATAAGATCAAACTGAAAAACATCAGAGCAATACATAAAAATTATGCATACCAAACTGGTGTTTCATCAATCTTTTCTTCATCAGCAAGTCTATATGTCATCAAATATAACCACATTGCCCCAATAACCCTATCAGGAAGAGTTTCTGAAGGTGCCCATTCTGGCAAACGCGGTTGGAGTGCGGAATCAATAACATGTTTACCAGTTTCAGTTATAACTGATGCACTAACACCATTTAGAAAAGACAGGTTAGGAAGATATTCCAGAATTTGTAACGCACTGTTTCCAAGAGGACCAGGTATATCAACCTGCAAGGTAGCATATGAAAGTGTTCCAAAGTATGCAGCCTTCAACATAAACTTAGAAACTAGTTTTATGGAAATTACCTCCAAAGTTTGCAAAGTAAAACTCTTTAGAAGTTGTAAAAGATCATTAACAGAAATCTGGTCTAGTTGATTTCCTCGGATATTCAAATGGGAAAGAGATGGCAACGTGATTGGTGAAAAGGCCTGGAAAAATAAGGACATTAAAAAGATATTACATCTCACAGGAGTAAACTTCAGTTCGTTCAAGAGTAAAATCTGACATAGAAAGGACAGTTGAAAAGAATTAAATAGTCTCAGAAACTGCCCATAGCATAAGAAAATCAATTCAAGAGTAACTAGCATATCCAGATGATCTCTTCTTTAGAAGCATCATCCTTCTAGTATTCATCTGACCAAATTGACAAAACTACAAAAAAGAAAGAAAAAAAAAAGAAAGAGAAATTGCACCAATTTTATTCCTTGACCTACCTTCGGCAGGCACCGGACACATCTATTTGAAAGATCGAGTGTGGTAATACTCGCCAATGAACCACTACACTCTGACAAACAACCTGGATTATCTGCCCCCAAAATGCTGCCACAAAAGCCTAATGCCCATTCGCCAAAATTGCTAGTAAAACATGAGTTGTAGATTTCCAGTCCAGGAATACCATCATGAATCGATTTAGAAATCCTGTCACCACTGAAAATGCATTATACACATCAGTCAATTACTAGAAGAAAAGGGGTGTTGATGCAAGAAATTGGCAACAAAAATCCTAGAGCTAGAACAGTTTCATCGGAAAAAATCAACTTCCAAAATATTTCCTATTAAATAGAGCTCTATCGCTATCAATGAATCATAGAACCATTGATTCTTTTATTTTGTAGAGTAGAAGGACATCACCATCATAGATGGAAAGCAAATGAGATAATGTGCTTACATACGCTACTCCTGCTCATATTACTGAAGAATCTCAGGAGGCAACAACACACTAAAGATGAAGAGCAAATAAGAGCTAAAGACACCCTCATCTGCCAAATGAGACAACATCAACTAGCTTGATGTTCTGAAGCATGTAGGGCTGCAAGAAAAAGTTAAAGACACTCAAAACTTACCAATCTCGCAGAGCACGATTATCATTCAACCAGATTGCCTTTAACCTTCTGCACTTTGTGACTTCCTGAATAATTGTTTCTGCATCCTCGAGTTTGTTACCCCAGAGATTAAGAGCAACCAGGTTCTGTTGTAAGGTAAATAATTAATATGATAAGTACAATATAGTGCATGATATAGCGTCTCTTTAATCATTCTTAGGTTGTTTGCTTAGAAAATATAAGCACATTGACGACGGCAGTGTTCATGAGGTGCTACCAACCGGAAACTTAGTAGACAATTCTAGAGACTTCAGCATCTCATCGTCGATGCCCAACTCCTCCAGCTCCAACCAAGTTGCAGCATCCACTCCTCTCTCCTTCACTTTGTCCATCTCCTTTAGCAAGATTTCCAACACATTGTCCAGGCTTCCACTCTTCTCCTCCTCTTGGGTTTCTGACTCCGGATTTTCATCGTTGGATTTCAGATCAAGATCGACGCACATCAACGTTGCCATTCTCTCAGCTAATCCGGGAACCTCCCTCAGCTGTAAAAACCATCCAAGATTCAATTTTTTATCCAATTAATCGATCAAAGAAGCAAAAAGACCATCAAAAGGATGCTCCAATGCCGAATTTACCCTAAACCTAACGTTAGATATGGTTCATTTCATTGCTCGAGCTCTCACCTGTTGGAGAGCGTCGGAAAGGCGAAATGACCATGCGTGATCGACAAGGAAAACGTTCGACTCCTTCCCGAGGAATTCAGCCGAGAAGAGGAGGCGGCGCTGGCGGCCTCCCTCGCATGGCTCGATGGAGAAGAAGTCGCCGCCGTCGAAGGTTTCGCTGGAGAGCTTGCGGAAGAGCTGGCGGTAGAGCGGCAGTGGAACGCCGGAGGCAGCGAGTAGAATCCCGTGGACCTTGACGAAGTCGTCGAAGTCCCGGATTACAGCAGAAGCGGACATGGCGGCGGAAGCGGCGTCGGCGAACGGTGGATTTGTCGCGAACTTTGCGTGCGAGAAGCGGGGCAAAGGTTTTGGTATGTCGTTGCGAAGAGAACCAAGAGATCGGACGGCTGTGAAGCTCCGACAAGCTTAATCCTTGATCGTTGATTCATCCTAGGCTATGGCTGTATGTGGTCAGCCAAGCTTGATACCGGGTAGAATTTGACTTACGTGGTATCGGGTGGAATTGAGGTCAGATCCATCCAGATCCGAGTCCGACATGCTTATGGGTCGGATATTTTGGAACACTTCCTCGCATAAGTCTTCTCATCTTTATTTCTGGTAAGCTTTTTGTCTTGATGATGGAGTTCGACGCTCTAAAACAATGTAATGCTACATTATAAATGTAATATAAATTCTCATTTTGGATATGTTATGGGAGACTGATTTGATTGGCTATCGTTGTTTTATCGATACCTTAGTAATACGAGATCATTAGCTTGGTAATATATAATGACACTTTAGCTCCTAATAATAGATAAAACTGAGATATTTTGATTTTTAACGGATGAAATAAGAAATAAATCCATGATTTCTCAATCCAACAATCCAATAAATTACACTACCATAATTATACATTCCATTCCTCTTGTCACAATTCAATTTCCTATGGTTCCTCACCAGGCTATAATAGCCTTCATAAGTTATCGTAAAAAAAATCACTTTATTTCATAACATATGAAATCAATTAGTATATTCTAAACTAATTTAATTTAATTAGATGCTAAGATCTCGATATTTAATTAATGATGGATTGCATTACGAATTTTTAGCAGTCAATTGGCTAAAATTAAGTGCATGACCTAAGCTCCTAAAAGTCGTTATTCTAACATCAATCGTCGATATTAAAGTCATGTGGCGAGCCATTCATTAATCATGGCCTTAGAAATAAGCTGCACAATAGCGATGCCACGGTTAGGAGGGGTAGTCTCAGTAGGCTAAGCTGATTCGAATTCGATAGTTATTTGAACTAAAGATGGATCCCTAAATATAACATCGAGCCTAATTGAACATGGAGAACTACGGCACATGGTCTGGGCCACATTATGTACATCGAGCCACATTTGTATTTTTGGGATAGGTTCCATCGCTTCATCTGCGCTCCAGTGTCGAAACAACGCGCTCCATTTTCCGTGCTAAGAGATCACCAGTCGGACGGTCACGATCCGATCGATTGTTCATCACAGCGCTAATTTTTTAGTTTCTCCTGTGAGGCTTCCACAGGGAACAGAAAGACACCGGGTGCCCCTTCCACCGCAGCCCCACCGCCGCCTCCGCCGGCGCCGCCCTCATCTCCCAGTTCCCGTCGTACTTCCGCAGGAGAGCCCTCCCCGCATCCAGCGCCTCCTCCCCGAATGCCTCCTCTCGGAACCCCACCGCAGCCATCCTCTCCCGCCACAGATCTCGCCCTTCGGCCGCCGCCGCCTCAGCCGTCGTCTCCAGAAACCTCGCTGCCTCCCCCTCCAACACCCGCCTCTCAGCGCTCTCCCTCCCCTTGAACGCCGCGCTCGTCGAGTCAAGGAACCTCCACAGCAGCTCTGCGTTCCTCGCGAACCCAGCCGGGAACCCTACTTCGCCGCCGCCGCCGCTGCCGTCGATCTCGCTCAGGACCACGAGGTCGGGTTCTAATTCCCGTATCGATCGGAGGAACGTTGTGCGATCGTCGGCGCTGCCATGGCCCGCCCGGAATTGGACGCAGACGACTAGGGTCTCGCCGACGGTGAGAGCCACGGACCCCGCGCCGAGATCTTCGGTGTGGTCGATCCGTAGGTTGAGATCGATCGATCTGGCGTAGCGGAGGAGGTGGGACTGGAAGTCGTACCCTGGCGGCGCCACGGAGAATGGTCCGGGAGGCGCCGCCCCGCCGGCGACAGCGAGGCGGACGAGTTTCGGCGCGCCGCCGGGGTTGCGAGCCAGCGCATCGAGGAGCGTTGGCCACTGGACGCCGTGGGAAACCCCGATGTCGACCACGTGGAGCGACCTAGCGTGGCGGTTGGGGTCGAGTGTCATGGTTTGGAGGATGGACGCGTTGGCGAGAGCGCTGGGGAACGCGAACCAGGGGCTGACCTCGTGGAACTTGATAATCGCTGATCGGAAGAGCTTCGGTTCCGTCGTGGCGAAGGTGGCCGCGGAGGTGCCACCGCGGTCGGGGATGGCGATCCCTGCAGCGGAGGTATGGTTGGAGAGGGCGCGCAGGCCGTGGGCCGCGAGCCGGTGATTGGCATCGCCGGAGAATGATTGGAGCTCTCGGAGGACGCAAAACAAGTGTCGGACCCTCGAGATGTTTGCTGCTTCGATGGCGGCAGCGCATGGATTCAGCAATTGCTCAGCCCATCTCACTTCCTTGCTCACGCCATTGCTTGAGCTTCCCGCGTTCCCTTTTCCATGGCCCTTCCTCCCTGTCGCCGCTGGCTTCTTGTTTGCTTCACCTTCCTCCTCAAATCCTCCATCACCTTCGATGGCAATCCTCTGACGGTTTTGGTGTGTTGGGTTCTTGTTCGGAGTGGTTGGGTTCGTCGATAATTTCCTCTTCTTGGAGAATTCAGCTTGAGGAAGTAATGGAGAGTTATTAGACGTGGCGAGAGTGGAGACCAAAGGATTGTGTATCATGTTGGCCTGGTCCTCTTCTTGAGTCCACCATTCATAGTTGGTGATTTGATCGGCAGTGTTTCCAGCGTACGAATCATCGAGGAAGGAGGAGAGGAAGGACACAGAATCCTCCAACCAGTCCAGAACATGATGGTGGTGGTGGCGATTGGGTGAGAGGTTTGGGTCTGGTCCTCCCTCGAAGGTCATGGTGGATCAGAGGTATAATACTCAGCGAGACCTGGGGTCTTTAAGCATTGACTTCAAAGAGCAAGCAAGGAAAACTAGAGGAAGTTGAGAACCATAGTAGGGCGGGGAAGATGGGGAAGAAAGTGAGCTGCAGGAGACAAAACAGAGGAGGATGGATTGCCAGACAGTTCAAAGATTTTGGATATTGACTTCACAAAGTTGGAGAAAGAAGTGGGGGCTTTAGAATGGGATGGAGAAGATAAGAGTGGTTAAGGATATGAGAGAGATGGGATAGACAATGGCATG
This sequence comes from Musa acuminata AAA Group, assembly GCF_036884655.1. Taxonomy (NCBI): domain Eukaryota; kingdom Viridiplantae; phylum Streptophyta; class Magnoliopsida; order Zingiberales; family Musaceae; genus Musa; species Musa acuminata. Next base: position 26,869,886 of record NC_088336.1, read on the forward strand.
GAAGTTCACAAAGTTGAAGGGGTTTTGAGCATTGACCAAGCAAGAGGTGGGAAAGGGAGATGGATGCTTGGAGTCTGCATTGTTAGTCCATCAGATTTGTATTGTGACTGAAGCTTATAAAATGGAGATGAGATGGTAGGAAGGGCGGTGGATTCAAATATTTTAAGTTTGTGAATGTTGTTTGTCATTGGAGTGCAGGCTTTGTACTTTGCTGCATTTCTATTAGAGAGTGTGAAAGAGATGGCTGTTGGTTGTTAGTTTGTATGGAAATTCATCACTTGTTCCCATCTGTATTATATATGTGAATGATTGAGATCCAAATGACAACAGGAGAAAGAAAGCATAATATTTTTGTGCACAGAGGATGAGTTTTAGGTCTGGATCAACAATTAAATATTGAAGGCCTTTTCCTATTGGATATAGGCTGGTGCATACAAAAAACGAAGTTCAACATGTGTCATTTACTGGTTGGTCAAGAGTGGAGATGCCCTGCACTAGCTGGACTCATGGTTAGATCCAGGAGTCCTTTGATTATGGTTTTGGTTGCCATTACAGCACCTTCTAGTATTCGTGAATCAAAATTTTATCATGGAAGCAGGAAAAATTGTAGTACTTGACCATTATGTTCTTGGTTTCCTTAGTGAAAATCTGCTGTCTGTCTTTAGATGGTATGTGCCCTTATGGCTGTTGACTATAATAAAGAAGTCGATGAATGTATGCCCTGTCGGCTTGTCAGAATTACTTCCAGTGGAGCTCGTAATATAGGCTTTGACTACGGTTTGGGTGCTGTTATTATGCTGAAGAAATTCCTCCGAGTGAACCCCTAATGCTGTATCCTAAACAGACACAGCAAAGGTTCCTTTTCTATATTTGAATCGGCTAAACTTTTATATGTTGATTGTCTTTTACTTAGGCTTTTGGCATCTTGTGTCTGCAAAAGGTCGAAATGGCTTCTGGGGTTTTGGTATCATATAAGGAAGTAAAGCTTATATATTTTCAGAAATTTTAGCATTTTTAGATGAGCAATGCATTAACATTTGTGAATTGACCCAAGAAATGACACTGCTCATCTTAATCTGTGGATCATAAAGGGAGAAGATGCCATTCACCTGCAGATCTGAGTCATTTCTAAGACTCTAAAGTATAATTTAGCGCTACAACAAATATTCATATTACATTATCCACCTTATTGAGTGTTTATTGGATCCCTATTCCACAATTACTTACTAGTACTATTGTTATTATATAATTGTTGTTGCCATTAACAACAGCAGAATTGTGATTGTTGTTATTATTAAGGACTTTCTGTTGTTCTATGAATCCGCTTATTTTTTTAGTGTCTCCAATTATTCTTACGATTGCTTCATGCTAACATGTGTCTCATGAAGACCTAGCCGTTTCCCATAATGTTCCTTTACTATTTTGCATGGCTTTATACTCAGCTTCTCAATTAGTTTATTCTTGATAGTTTTATCTATAATGTTATGTTCCATTATATTCTATTGTTTGTAATCTTGTGCTTTCTTGTTCTATAAACTTAACCAAGGGTAACAAACAAGATGCTGGCTAAGGTAGAAAACGAGTAGCCCAACATGTTATATAGAGTAAACAGGAATTTCATGTCCGTGCTTGACATGAGTGATGATTCAAAGCATAAATTTGAGAAACAAGTTTATCAGTTTCTCTCTGCTTATTGGTTAGGTTGATCATATTTGTAGTGTTTAGTCAATATCTAGGTTGAATTACTGGGCAGACAAATTGAACTGCAATTTCTTGGATGGCCACACTGTAAATTGACATAGAAAAAAGATGTCTGCTAATCGTCTCAAATTGTTGTTTCATGAACAAGGCTGATCTCTAACCAAAGACACTTAGATTTGATATGAAAGAAAGTTCTTCCAATAATCTTTATGAAGCCAATCTTAAATCTCAATGGTCAAATAGATGGTCTTGGATGAAGAGATGGCTCAAGCATGAAAGATCATAATGTGTGGCAGTCCAAATTGCTTTTAATGCATTGGTTTCATCAGAAAACAATGATGGTTATAGCCAATAGCTTGCAGTCGAACATAAGGAACTCCTTTTCTTTTGTTTTTTAAACATACAGACAACTCAATAATACCATTTCTCAAGAAGCTTTAGAGGCATATCTCTTTGTGTGCGTGTGCGTGTGTTTTTTTTTTTATTTTTAGTTTGGCATTGTAGCAAGCTAGAGCTAAAATAGTTATCATTGTTTTTCTCAGTGATGTTAGAGAAGGTTAGGAAATGCATGACAGACAAGGGAAGCTTTAACCTATTCCTAATTATCTAAACAAGAAAATAACTAATGGCTATTAGGTGAGCGGAGATCATCAGGATATGCCTCTAAGAAAACCTTATAAATATAGAACAATACAATTTGCCACTCTCTCATCTTTCCTGTTTAGGATGCCAGTTGCCTTCTTGTTCATTTGACAGTATTATCTGCAAGAAAACAAATTACTTGATTAGGTACTAGAAACATTCAATCTTTTATTTAAAATCATAAAAAGACTGGATAATTAATTGGGTATAGAAGAAAATGTAGCAAGTACTAGAACCTTTTCGACCATTTTCTCAATCATTCTCTTTTGTTGTGGATAGGAAAGTTATGTATTTCTTTCTTAATTTCTATATAATTGTGAAACATTTCTAGACAAATATACTAATAATTTTATATATATTCACCAAATCTGATGGGCCTTTGGCTTAGTTTTCTTTTACCTATTACTATTATAATTTACTCCTTTGTCATCTGAAGTTGATTGCAAGTGACCTGTCCTTATCAATAGAGTATCTTTGTTAAAATAGTGCACTAGTCCAACTTCATACCTATTATATATTGAAACTTCCAGTGGCTTCTGCTTTCCACTTTCACTTGCATTGTCTAAACCCCTAATCATGTAGCAGTGAGCTCAGCATGCATGCTCAGGATGATATGACCCTTTCTTTGTGTAGTTTTCCTTTTGTAAAATAGGCTTCTATATTTTTATCATCTCGAATGAGCTGAGCATGTTAGCACCTGATTTACTGTAATCACGCAAGTAGTTATGGTATTAATTTGGTTATCACTTTCAAATCTTACTCCAGGGAATCTGCAAATAGTAGTCAAACCTTAATTTTTGAAATGTACTAAACAAATGTTAAAATATATGCTTATGGTTGATGACCTATTTCTGGGACTTGAATGGTTGACAAGGGAAGGAAGTATGATGCGGACTCTATAATTCTTTTATTATATTATTTCAAACTTTTAAAGATTGATCTAGTTGTACCTGCTATGATTAATAGTGTCACAATTGACTCTACCAGTTCAGGTCTACATTCTAAGATATGCAGTTTATCTGGAGATTTTTGGCTGTTGATTTAGATGCTTGCCTGAAATGCATCTTAAAACTTTGTGTTCTATACTTCAAACTTCACAGAGATTTATATTTTTGATGATCTAAATTCTCCATCTGGGATCCATTTATGGGCCACATTGAGTTTGAGTAGCACTTTCCTTTCGCATACAAATGCATCAAAAGTTAAATTTAGATGTAGAGGCAATTTGCAATATGTACACGTTAAATATTCCAATCAGTCATTGCACTTTTGTAACTACGAACACATGTAGGGGGCATTTGGTTGCCTGCAACTGAAAATTTCTGTAAATAACACTTGCAGGTAGAAGCAAAATCTGCAAGGAGTAACTGCTGGCACAGCTGTTTGGATACATGCATATCAAGTTGCTACTCGTGGTTGCAAGTTGCAACTAAGGTAGAAGACATGCTATCCAAACTGGAAGATTGACTGGCCAGAACAGCTGGGGCTATTCTGCTATGATAAATGGTAACTTTGAGTCTGCATGATTTCAAAGAATTGGCAGGAGTTGATAATGTATGCCTTTAGTATTTTGGTGTTTGATTGTGTCACTGGATTGCGGAACTTACTCTCTTTGCCGTAGACTAATATCTTGATTTGGCAGGGATAAACTATTGTGCCGACAGAGTATATGGCAGGTAGATATGCTTTTCATGGGGCCCTGAGGAAATAGAGAAAAAAGGTATATGCTACATTGTTCTGGTATTTGTAGGTGGCTAATAAATTCGTGCTTTGGTGAACAATTATTATGTAGATGTGTGTTTGTACCTATGTCTGAATACGTCTAGGTACAGACGGATGTTGTTTCAATTAGCTTGTGGGTCACTCTTGATGGTTGATGCTAATCAAGTTTTCAGGATTGTGTTCTCTGCTTCACAAATTGCTGACAAATATTTATGGTGCTCTAGAAGTTGTGCATGATAATGGTGGGAGGGGGATCTACTACCATCGAGAAGGGGACTGTAAGATGACAGGCTCTTTGTTCCTTGTCTCTCCCAAAGATAACATGGTCATCCTGATGACCTATGAACCTCATGTGTCTGCTCTATGAGAGAGTAGGAGAATTGGTTTGAGGATACAAAACATTAGGCTTTGCCTTATAATATTTACCTAGCAAGATTTCAAATATAAGTTGGATTGGCATGTATCAATTGGTATTTGTTGGCCCAACAAAGTAGCAAAACCTGTATATGATTCGGAAGGAGCTCTGTGTTTGTACTCTTAGTAAGCTCGTCTTAGTTATTTGAACTATGATTCCCGCTCATCTTTGTTTAAACTTCCGCTGCTCTAACAAGGCAAAAAGGAGACAACAAAAGACAAATAAAACCTAGCCGTTAAGCTGACGCTCCAACGTTCGCAAACTAACTGATAAATTGCCACTTCCAAATCCCCTCAATGCATCGAGAAGAAGAAGAAGAAAGCAGCACAGGGGTGGAGAGAAATGGTTTGTGACATGAAGCTTAGGAGCTCCTCCTCGCTCCCGAACCTCCTCCTCTCCTCCCTGAACCTCCTCCTCCTCGTCCTCGCCTCCGCGTCCTTCGCTCCCGTCTTCCTGCTCAGGACTTCCCCAACCTCCTCCGGCTGGGCCCTCTTCACGGTCTCCTCCACCACCGTCCTCTCTTCCGTGCTGGGCTTCTTCTCCCAGCTGACCCGCCTCTGCTTCGTCACCCACGTCTCCTTCATCCTCGCTTCCTCTGTCGGTCAGTCGCTCAGCTTCCTCGCCCTTTTCCTCCGGCCCGAGCCCAGTCTGCGGCTGTTGGGCTCAGACAGGAGCGGGAAGGAGCAGAGGGTGCTGATGAAGGTGGAGGAGGCTCTGCTGCTCGGGATGTTCCTGGTGCAGTCGCTGGCGCTGGTCTCGGCCTGCGCGGTGCAGCGGTGGTGGCTGCGGCAGTACGAGGAGGTGGAGGCCGAGAGGGAGGCGTCGGCAAGGAAGAGGAGCCGGAGGATGGCTCGCGTGCAGGAGGAGGCCATCGCCAACGCCGAGGCCGTGGCGAGGGAGTTGGAGGAGAAGACGAGGAGGAGCAAGGAAGGGCGGTGGGCGAAGAACGACTTCGAGGGATGAGGAAGAGAGGCTTAACGTATTGTAGATTGTGTTTGATGCAATCGAGCCTTTGGTTTGGTTGATCACTATGGGGTGGCCACCAAATGCAAAGTTCCAGCATTGCGTTTCTACATAGTGTCCTCTATATATATATATATATATATATATATATATATATATATATATATATATATATATTGGTGTTCTCCTTCATGTTTGTGCTCTTATATGTTGCATTGTTACGATATATACTGATTCATTCAGAGAGCTCAAGTTCCAAAATGCAGGATTCACTCAGATGAAAAAAGAAGGCTAAACTTGATTCCATGAAAACAAAGGATGCCACTATGTGTAGACAAAATACAACAAGTAGCAGTATTTTTCTGTCAAACTATACTTGATTCCATGAATACAAAAGATTCACAGCTTGTGTTGAAGCTGACTTTTAAGAACATAGGAAGTCAACTGCTGGAATCAGATTTAACCTTCAAGCACAGCAAGTGCTTGTCGTCTGCCAGTAAATGGGGAACAGCCTTTTTGACCATCTGAGGTGGCGTACAGTAATGTTAAGTCAGGAGATGATTCAAGCTATCTTTGCAGTTAGAATTAGGATAAGATACCTGAAATCCAATTCGATCATAGAGTTTCTGAGCCCCCGTGTTGTTCTTGTGCACATGTACAAATATCCTGTGGGTACCTAACACAGCAAAGCTCGGGTAAGCAAGCACACTATAAACTGGCCTGTCATGTATAAGCATCCTTCTTCAACCATGACCACAGTTTCACAAGGACTAAATACACCTTTTGGCATAAAAACACTGAATAGAAGGTTGTGTTTTACCATATGAAACGGCTGCATCAATAGCTAATAATAACATGTTTGTCGCAATGCCTTGTCGACGAGCATGCTTGGCAACACATAAGTTTGCGACATATGCATATCTTGGTTGATCTGCTCGGTAGAAATTGGAGGAAGCTGGTGGCTTCAAGCACTCCTGATTAAAATTTAATTCTTGAGTTTTTGGAGAGAAACGAAAAAAAAAAAAAAAACTGATGAAAAAAGGGATTGAACATGTTGCATACTCCGGGAAATGTCTCTCCACAAAGAAGCTGTCGTACGCTCAAATCCAAGGTCCCAACTATGCTCTTCAACACAGTCCGCTTGACATTTTTCTCATCCTTCCTTATCTGAAAATTTTAAACACAAAAACAAAACAAATTTGAAGATGTGATCATTTGCAAAAGCCATTTCTAACAAAACACCCGTAGAAGTTGACAAAGTCATTTGTAAAAGGTAATATAGTCTCTCAAAAAAATTCCTGAATATTAGATGACAGGAACAGGATAAGTCCAAAAACTATATAACACATATCTCCTGTATATCGATTAAAAGTTTTTTGCAGATTTAAAAATTTCAAGTAATTCTCTGCCCATGGAGAAGCTCATCAGTTTTCATGAGAATAGTCAATTTTTATTATGTGGATCAGGAATAGTTTTGTGCGGAGTAATGTCTAGCCCAGAATTTGCTAGAATTATTCCAGTGGCCCTCCTATGATGAACAAAGAAGGATCCTACATAAGACAACATGGGTGCGGATCTCCTCGCATGGCAGTGATCCAACTAACGATTTTGATACCAGTAGGGACAGCTACAATCATGGTAGCTGCGCTGAAGTTGGCGTGCATATCACCCTTTCTTACATGAAGTTGGCTGAAGCCATTTGCAAAAGATAATAGTCTCTTAAAAATTTTCCTGAATACCAGATGACAGAAACAAATAATTCCAAAAACTGGCATAAATTCCAGAATTAAGGACCGCTTCCAACACATTAAGGTTCTTTCTTTCCTAAAGTCCTAACTATAAAAGGATCCTTATCTTAGTTATCAAAGTTAGAAATATCAGCAACAGAACTTCAAATTAGCCATATTATCTCAATCTTAACAAGAAATCTAGTGAGAAACAATCGAGAAACTGATTCCCCAATATGCCAAGAATATTGGGTCATCATGCAATCTTTATCTGCATATTGCAGTAAATTTACATCATGGATGTCTGGTGGTTTCTTTTGCTTATCATCTTCATGCATAGATAAAAATCTGTATAATGAACAATAGCATGCACCATTGAAATTAATGCACAGAGATCTCATACTTTAGTTCATGTCACCATCCTCCAACTTCATTGTTTGCTCTTCATTACAAAATTATCTTGTCAAAGAAGAAAATAAGCTTCTCTATAGGAATGATGATTAAATAGCTTCATAATCTATAGATCAGTACTTGTCAAGGTAGAACTGGAATTTTTATTCTCATTATAAGGTCTTCACATGTTGTGAATGTTGAAAATTTTCATCTCAGGAAAATTTTGAAGGAGAGATTAATTATTAGATCAACTAGATCGGCCGTCTCATCATTTAGCATTGTTGTATGATCAATAATACAGACAACTTCCTATAAAGAAGAAGTTCGGCTTCCTTTCACATTATTGCTACTTAGCTAGTTCATTCTCTTTCACCGAGAATTCATACATTCAACTAATGAAACAAAGTACCTCAGAAACCAACATAAAATTTCTTGTGATACAACTCATATAAGTCGATCATAGCCGTAAACTAAACCGTAACAAGACATAATGCCTGCAAATCAAACAGCAAGTACTACATAAATTTTGCATATACCGCAACAATGCAGACACACTTCTCCGCATGCTGCCTACCGCATCTCTTCTTTAAAGCATTAAATTCCTGCATCAGATTGCATATGAGGTTGCACACTCACTTTATTATACAGCAACATAAAGATTATAAATAACAAAACATATCACATGGTATATCGAAAGCCTCAAGTCATTCAAGGAAATATATCTATGTATGGAAAGTTTGGTTAACTTGTTGAAAGAACTTGATAACCTAGTACCTAAATTCATATATGTGCATATGCTCATAACTATCCATGTTAGTCAAGCTTTGGATATATCGTTATGTCAGGTACCTCATTACTAATTAACTTATAGGTTATGAACTTGTTACATAATTAGACTTTTTTTCTTCCAAAAGCAACTCCACTCCATCACAAAACGTTAAAATGAGCTTTATTGTTTTTCTAAAAATGTGTTTTGTTCATTCAATATCAAAGATAAATAATTTCATTAATGTTCTTCTAGTAACAAGTCCTATCTTGGACAACAGGTGGAAGTGTAAATATTGATATTTCCTTTTCCTATGTGTCCACTAGTCTTATTTTGCTCCCTTCTTAAGACAAAACACCTTAACTTCATAATTTCTCTGTGATACTCAAAACATCCTTTTTTTTTTGCTAATTTACCAGAAAAATGAGTTTATTAAGAATTAGTGAAAACGATTGCAAAAAAATCCCAAAACCATCAAGCTCAAAAATTCAAACATGCATCAGGGATTGAGCCAACCCAAATATGGTAATCCTGATTCACCAGTCCAAAACTGGCATGCTAATTTGCTTCGTAATTAGCTTTCCCAAACATGTTGGCCATCAACAACCATGATCCACAAAGAAAAGATAATCACTCGATATGGTACCTTTTTTTGTCTAAATGACCGAAAAGAAAACACACAAGCCTTGTTCCCAAAAGCATGTTGTTGGTTTTATCTCAAGATTCATGTGCCTCTTCGTATATGACACATTGTACAAAAAGGTTTTATTGGTCTGTTTCTTGGAATCAAGACTTTAGGAAAGGCAACAAGATTCAACAAGACTCATGTGCCTCTTCGTATATGACACATTGTACAAAATAATCAACAATCATTAGGAAAGGCAACAAGAAATTACCTAAAAGTCAACGAGACCACTTCGAGTGAATTTTAGTAACAATAAGGCTCATTTATTTGTTTCTATATGTAACATTTGTTGCTTTTAGTACCAAACTTTTCTAAGATTCAATTATGGCAAGATTTATACATGCTAAGAATGGATTTCTTTTAATACAAGGCAAGACATGTACATCAATTGAGATCACATTTCAGGAATTTTTAGCCACAGTGGATGCATCAAGCTTCTTTATTCAGAGCCGCATTGTACTACCTCTTTATAACCATCCTAAACTTAGATTCTCTGTTACAACTTTCCTTAATTTTTGTATGTTTAAAATAGTTCTATCTTTTCACTGCAAAGGTAATCTGCAACAGTTTACAAAGATGTCACATACATCCATGGTAAAATATTTCATACCTGATCAGCAAATTGGCGTTTGTAAGTCTCAACGTAGCTACATTAACACATTGAAATATCCAAAATTAGTGATATCAATCGCATTCTCCCATTCTTTTCCTCAAAAAAGGAAAAGAAGAGAAAGAACGAAGTTAATATTGGATGTGGATTTGCTAACCGAACATCTGAGCGATCCTCCCATTGACTCTCTGCCCTTAGCCATGCCGCCGTCTATCGTGAAGAAGTACCAAAAGTAGTAATAATGATGATGGTGATGATTTCAAGAAAGCAAAAGAGTTCCAATCTATCCTACAACCAAAGCTTGAGATTACCCAAAGTTCTTCATCAAGAAGGGCCTCCCGTGCAACAAAACGCCCAAAGGCCCGTCTGTGCTCGCAAGAGAATTCTTCATCCGAAGGCTGCAGACGGTCGAACCGAAGGTTTGATCCATTGGAAGAGGCCTCGATTCGAGGAATTCTCGGCGCCAGGTTAGGCTGACTGGAAGATGTCTCAAGCTGAGGGAATCTTGGGGCCGGACGAAGCTCAACGGAAACGCCTTTATCCTCTTCGGCCTCCGAGGATGTCGCCGACCCATCTTTCCTACAAATTCAACTCGAAAATTAACCCCCCAGAAAGAAACATAAACTCTCTTTTTTAAAGAAACTGATAAGAAGATCCCACTTTTAAGAGAAAATCGATTTTAACTCCAAAAAGAAATGTGAAAAGAGGCGAACCCAATTCTGTTCCTTAGTTCCAAGAAGAGCGCAGACAGAGCAGGAAAGGTCGTGGTTTTAGGTCTATATTCTTGAGAGATGGAAGAAGGAATCTACTCACGTAGCGGCGGAGGCGAGTCTTTTCAGGGGTTTGCGTCGATCTTGGACGCGCAAGAACTGAATCCGCCGGAGACCCGACGACGGAGTGGCCACCGCCGCCATCGCCTCGCAAAGGGAAAGAACGCTCTGAGTAGCAATCTTAGTTCAGAGAGAGAGAGAGAAAGGGAATCGTGAGCTATGGACGCAAAGAGAGAGGCAGGACGGTGGAAGAGAGGGTGAGAGACAGTTGTGTTGATGGTTGAGTTGGGTAAGGAGAAAAAGGCAGCTGCTCTCTTTCTCGCCCTTTTCCTCCTCTTGAATGAATGACCCTCCACAATTATCCATTTGTTTTTTTTTTTCTCTCACTTTAATTACTATTAAACTTATTTTTCCCAAAATTATTCTTTTTATATTAAATATTTAAATATTTTTTATATTTTATATATAATATTTTTATTAAAAAAATAATAAAAATAAGATAATAAAAAAGTATATGAGTCTGAGCTCAAGATGCCTTTTTATTCCTCGGTCAATGGTTAAGTTATGACTCATAAACAATGTTAATGTTCTGTTCCATGTTAGTGAGGCTGGTAAAAGAGAGTAATATCACCCTCATTAATTTTATTTTTTTAATTAAATTTAAATAATATTGAGTTATAATTATATAATTTAAAATATATATATTTATTATAACATTTCTATTAGTATCATATCGGAAATAAGTAAGATTAAGATTGACTTATAAAAACATGGATAACACTATTATTATCTTAAATATTTTAATTAATAATTTAAATTAAATAAAGTATCAATTAATCAATGAAGCTCGGACCATAACATTTATAATTTAGATTCTAAAAATTAGTAATAAAGAAATTATGTCAGCAATTTAAGAACAGATGGAAAGCAAATTAGTATGCAAAAAGGTATTATTACAAAAGGAATAAATTCGAGGTGAAATTTCTGAAAATTCGTGGAAAAAGAATTATCTAGTTGGCGATGAGGTCGTACGTGAGGAAAGCAGCGGCGATGCTTCCTCGGTGCGTGATGGCAACACACAAACACACAGTTAATCTTGCTTTGTTCGCATCACAGAAGCCAAGCAAGTCGACGGTTTCCCTTTTTAGTTAACCTCTTGTGGAATGAATGATCCACGAAGCGCCATTAATTTTGTCCTTTTATTGTTATTATTACTTTATTTCCCCTTTTTTTGTTATTATTACTGTATTTACTTATTTATTATTGTTATTATTAAGAATTCCGTTTTGGCAATCAGTTAGTCGTTGGACTAAATCTTCAGATAAATATTTTCTAAGATAAGAGTATATCATACGAAGAATTTTTCCATAATAACTTTATTTGATTAATATTTTTCTAGTTCGATGATAAGTGGTATTGATATGTTAATTGTCTGACACATCGATAACTTGAGTTCAGCTTTTTGAACTCACTTATCATGTATTTGATATCGAGGAGATGAGATTTGACAAATAGTCATATAAAGAATATATTACGAGCATATCCAATAAAAATTATTGGTGGAGGTTCCAAAGATTTGAAAATGATGAAATATCTATTATAGGGATATTTAGCAAGATACGACATAATTCTCGAATTGCTTACGTGTCAAATTGTCTAATCTATTAGTGAACATGATATTTAATTTTGATGATTTTTACCGTTTATTTTTTATTAAAATGATGAAAGATAAAGGTGAGATTTTGATCCATCAATTTGCTATTGAGATACCAAATAAATCAGGTTTTTAAAGAAAAATATATAATGAAAATCCAAACACTCAATTTGAGTCGGACATATCAAATTTTTAATATATAAAATTTATAAGATGTGATTTTGAATCTCAATAGTCAGACATGTCATCGTCAATAACCTGAAAGTTAATTATCTATCATTAATATTTCTGAAAAGAAAACTTTAATACCAAAAGTTATAAGGATGGTTTAGATTAGGAACTAAGTCTCAATCCAATCTTTGGTGGGGCCAATCCAATCTAATCCATTTGGCGTCTCGATCACACAAATCCGATCCACCGATAGGTGAGGAATAATGTTATTAGCTATAAATGGGATAACAAGATCCAACTCGACCCTCCTAATTATCGAATTTGCTCTGACCTTCTCATCACATAAACCGGATTTTGGATCACTGGGTTGACTTATTTCATTCCAAAAAGTAAACGTTACTCTCATTCCACCTCAGCTTGACCAGCGCAGATCAGCCTTCAAATCACCACCTATTGTTTGGGTCAACAAGAGTACATGAAAAGTCAACTCCGAGAACGGCTATAAGGACCTCAAAAAGATTCCTTTTGTTATGATATTAGAACAATATCGAAGGATTATGTTCTTTTTTTTATGATATTTAGAAAAAATATTTTGCTAAATATATTTAAGAAAAAAAAGATGTAGAATAATTTAACTATATATTATATAATATTTTAGATTAATTTGGCAAATCTTAAAAATTATTAAGCATAAAATTTAAAATAATATTATTAAAAAATATTATTGATGTCTAAATTAGCCTGACATTATTCGAATTCGAGGTGTTACTTGCATGAAGATCGAGATTGAGATAAGTTTTTGGATTTGATCTTTAGTAATCTTATATCTCATTTGAATAGTTCGAAAAAATATAAAGATTTGGATAGAGAGTCATTTGAATTTTATAAAAAATATATATTTTATTTTTCTTATTTGTAGATGGTAGATTTTTTACCAAATGTTTATATAAAAATATATTGATCGTTTTTAAAATTTTAATCCATCTAAATATATTTTTTATCGATTTAAATATGGCTGTCATTTTATTATTTAGTGGCTGAATCAGCCATGGAAACTCGCACACGGGCGTCGGGAGCGGACAACATCACCCCTGGAAATGATCATTGGTGATTCAGCCATCCTAAGTAGGGGTTTCCTATTCTAATTATAGAATGAAGTTAATATTGTCACGCGTTGGAAACCAATTTGGGACAAAAAGTAACTAAATTAGAACGCGTCGTGTTACCTTTTTGGCGTGTTTTGCTGACCGTCGGTGTCCGAAAGCCGCCGATCCTTCGTGTTGACCTTCCCGGTGGGTCGGCGTGGGGGAACACAGTAGACGATGTGCCCTTTGCGCTTCATCCTCGTGTTCCTCTCCGCGGCCCTCGCCGGGTTCCTCGCCTGGAAATCGATCCGTTCCTCTCCTCCCTCCCTGGTCTCCGATGATTCCGACGAGATCGACACCCCCCGTGGCGACTCCTCCATCAAAGCCCGAATCTTTCGAGCTGGAAAGGTAGGATTTCTCAACCAGTATTCTACCTTTTTCGTTTGGAGGGGATAGAGGCTTGTTACCATGATGATTTCTCGCGAACAGGCGATTGAGAATGGGTTCTGGGTGTTTCTTGACATGGCCAGCGGGCGGTACTTGTGGAGGGCGATGAAAGAAAGGTGAGAAGTTGGGCGTACTCGATGATTTGGGGGTTTTTTTTTCCGGAGTAATTGTTCCTTCTCGTGTTGAATTCGAACAGTGTTCCGTGAATCGGGTTGTAATCTTGTTGTTGCGTGCTAGAATTCGTTTGAAATTGTGGATTTTTGGTTCCAGTGGTTGTTGATTGAGATGTGTCGATTATGTCGTATCCACGTTGATTTAGATGTTATACACAGAGCATTGATGTATCAAACGATTGTTTGATTTGGTTATGTCACGGCACGTCTTCCACATTGAGTATGAACAATCTGCTAAATGGAATTACCAGTTTAATTGTCTTCTTTTACTTATGTGATGTAATCTTCGTATAAGAATGAGTATCATCTTGTACTACTGGCGTACTTTTTAGTCTGTCATAATTCATCAATCAGAATCTGGTCATACTGATTGATAACATCAGCAACAAACATGACAAGAAAATAATAGAGGAGGAATGAGCATGATGGTCGAAGGCATAGACAAGTGAGTTGGTTCAATATGGTACAGCAAGAAGGATTAGCAACCCTGTGCAGCTATATGCCTACACACTCGAGAAAGATTTCATGAAGCCAAATCCATTGGGAAGCAAATTTGAGAGGTCCATGAGGTCAACATGCCCAAGATTCTATCTTTGTTTCTTGATAGACTTTAAAGAGGCATCATTGCCTTCCTCTTTCGGTGATCAAGGTATCCAGAGAAATATTTTAGGGCACCTCCCCGCTTCTCTTTTTTGGCAGAGAATCAAAGAATCTAGGATGATTGTGTTGATTATCTTTTGCTTTATAGTAGATTTGATGTCTTGTGAAATAAAAGTGACAGGCTAGAAGTAGTGTACATAGAGTCCAGCCAGTGTTTTGATGAAACTTTTGTTGTGTCGAACTCAGAGGTTGGTGATTTGGTTGCTAAAATCAGTGATCTTTTTCTTTTTATTTTACGTTTAGTTTGACGACAATTACTATACGATTTCAAAGGTTCATTACTCGTACCTTTTTTCCCCTTCAGAAAGATGTCTTTTATATCATTGATTAGTACTAAAGGTACCATAATCAGATGTTTGAGGTGCTATTTCTATGTGATATCCAAGGTAAAGTTTTTCTATTAATTCCTTCAGTGTATATGCTATAAGAGGTGTGATTTTTGTGGCTTCAATATATTCCTGGCAAGCTTCTATTTTGGACTTTTCAAATTATAATTCAATCTGATTTTAGAACATTTAAAACTCTGGTCGGTAAAAATTGCTTGCCGGTCGGTTTATCTTGATTTTCGTTTGAATTGTGTACACATTGAAGACAATGGGAGTTAGAACTTAACTGTCATTTGGTTTAGTCTGAATGTTTTATTTGGATTGTGCACACATCGACTTTGAAACTCTTCATAGAGTTTAAGCTAGGAAAATATAGGGACAGATTGGTTGATTTTAGGTTGATCCATGACAGTGTACAGCTGAAATCCATGTGTTGAGTTGAAATTTCATTCATAAGCCAACATGAACATCAGAACCCCATGGGCGATGTCGAACATGCGGTTTACATTCGTCCTAAACGAATCGTAGCTCTTCCAGTAATTGCTTGCCATTTTTTGATGTGAAAAATGATTTCCATATCAAGATCATATCTGACTGTTTCTGTGTGAACTATCAAGCTAAGGCTTGAGGAACAATGCCACATATCTGTGTGAACTTTTATGAAATATTTACTGATATTATCTGTGGAGAAAGATGATCCTGTTTTGTTGTGTGTCTCATATGATGTCAATTAAATTGCCACTAAGCAAGACTTTTGATGGTATCATCCGGAGACAAATGACAGGCATGGAATGAGTGATTCCAACCTTCTAACTTACACTTGTTTTCTAGTGCATGGTAAGTGATGCTTGAAAACCTTTAGGGAAAGGATGATGTCAAAAGATAACAATCGAAAGAATTGGGATGCTTGTGCTTGGTTGAGGCACATGCCCTCCAGAAACCATGAACTGGCAATTTAGCATCATGTCCATGCCTCGACACACTTTCTTCTGGAAAATATTTGTAGCTTCAGTCTCTAGATTCTAACAAGCTGTTGTTGCCACTAGCCTATTGATGATAGCTAGCAGATTGCCCTATCAAAGTTGCAATAAACTATATACAATTTGATCAAGCATCCTTGACAGTCAAGTTCTTTTTGATTTTTTATGCTTGCACAGGAGGATAGTGAAGTTGATTTCTAGTTGACTTGCAGAGTAGATGAGGTAATTGGCGATCATTTGCATTTCAGATTGCTTTTGTGGGGGTTTCCTCCCCACTCGGTGAAGCATCAGATTCCACCAAAAGGAATCTTTTTCACACAACTGCATTAGTAGTCCTCGAGAATAGATTCTCATCTGTTCCAAGATAAAAAAAGAAAGTGGTCGTATTATCTTTAGGGGATTCCTTTGCTCGGTGGCATAAATGCACCAAGGGAGGCCCAGTGGCACGGCCCCAAGAAAGCAGCTGCATGGGGGGGTCGTCTTCTTCCACTCAGAGACTTGTTGTCATCACGGTGGGGCTTCTCGCCGTGCTGTCGCCGCTGTACGTGGGCAGGAGAGGGCGGGTCGAGCCGGACGACGACGGTGGCGGTGGAGCCCTGTCGCTGTGGCTCCTGCTCCTGCTACTGGTCTTCGTCATCAACCTTACGTGCTGCGCCGACCGCAGGATCATGAGGTTTGACCCCTATTGGATCCATAGATTTGGAGGGTCTTCGTGTGGGATCATTGTGCTACTTCTGGTTCTTGGAGTTGTGCTCAGGTGCAAGGCTTCGCTCGGGGGTTGATCCGGATGCCATCGATGGCAGCAATGTTTTGTGGAGGTGTCGATGTCTTGCTCGTTGATGATGTCGAGTGCGGTTTAATGTTGGGTTTTGACATTTTGTCGACCCCATGAATCCACTGTCCATTACTCAGCTGAATGAGGAAGCGAGATTAGTGGAAGAGAGGCTTCAATCTTTTCCTATTTAAGATGTGAAAAAACAGACATTATTTCTTTAATTGCAAGCATATGAACACTAATTCATATCTTTTTTGGTTGAAATTGTTGGTGATTTAAGCTAAAATATTATCGGGAAAAGAATTATTTAATAGTTTGAGGAAGATATAATTAGGAAAGAACGAATGATCCCTACAGAGAGTCCCACCCAACGTCATGGCGAACACCGCACATCCGAAGCTCCTCGCTCTTCTCTACGCTTCCACTGACACTCCGGGTGGAGGATTTCTGGGGACTTGTTGATGCAGTCGATGATGACCCTACCAACGAAGATTCATCCAAGAGCTTCTCCGAAACTTGCATGGCATCGGAGCATCCCTTCTCCTGTGGGCAGACAATTATAGGGTTCCTCACGAGTCTTTTGGGGGAAAGCTGCCGCAGGGACTAATTCTCGACCAGCAAAACAGCCCCACAAGTACAAGTAGGCAAGAGAGACGAGTGATGCGTGCAGCATCGGCATGGTCAATGGTCGGTCTCCCCAGGACATCCATCAGCAATGGCGGAGCCCTGTCTGAGCGTTCCATAAAAGTTCTATCTAATTGCTCGAGGGCAGAGGAAGCAGTGGTCCATGATTGGGTTGGCTTTTGGGTCAGCATCTGCTTTCCACTGGACGGGTCCAGCCTGAGGAATATAATCCTTAGCTCTCGTCAATGAAACGATGCTGCTTGCGAGTGACTGCAGTCTCGCTTCCACTTTGTCTTCAGCTTTCATGGTGTGGGGCATGTCTGCGGCTCTGTGTTGCAGGCCTGCCTTTTTCTGGCTCCCATGTACGGGATCACAGCCTGTGATGCTTGCCCTCCTTTGTGGCCGATGATCTTCTGTTTCACGGAAATGGGAGTGCTGTTGGGCTGCAGCAGTCCCTGCTGCGTTCCTCTGCTTCGGATTTGACAGAGGTAGATGATGGATTAACATTTAGTTCTGGGTCAGATCCATTGTCCTTGTTGGGGGTTGATAGTCAAACCCATCGCAAGAACTCCTGCAAACCATCAGATCGTTGATTCTGCCTATGCCCGTGACTCTTTCCTGCAGAGAAGTGTGTTTAATGTTCCATGGAGAGAAATAGAGACGATTAAACGCCCTTCTAGTGGCGTTGGGCCTGCGAGTTCCTCTCTATTCTCTGAGCTCGTCGCTTCCTTGTCCGGACGGCAAAAGTTGGAGGAAGAGCTTCCCAAAACAGCGGCAGATCATTTAGCGAGGAAACGGGAGGGGAGCAGCTACCGCAGCCTCCGGTCCAAAAGGGAACACCTGCAATTCCCTTGTGCTATTCCTTTTCAAGTGTTGACAGCGCTGTACGTGCGTCTGTTTTCAGAAGGAAGATCATGTCATTGTTCTAATGAGTTCAGCATCACACATGGCTTCCGATGCATCAGAGCCCGAATTCATGTGCAGGCAGGCCAGTCACCGTGGATCATCAGTATTAATTGGCCTCCGCAAACATGAGTGTCGCCTTCTGCTTCTCACAGACAAATAGGAAGAAGAAGAAGAAGAAGAAGAAGATATGGAACAAGCTGAAGCACCTGTTCAAATGTTCTTGCCTTCATGATGTAGGCTGACACTTGTCCATGGTTGTTACCATGGATTTCCTTGCACCTTCACACAAACAGCTGCAACCATGAACCGGTAATCAACGATGGCTCGAACAAGCGGACAGAAACAGGGGCAGGGGATTTGGTGCTTTCTCCATGGATCAATCTCCAGCGAGAGAGATGCAGATTCCGGGTGCGCAAACGATGGGCCAAATGGGTCCCGACCATTCATGTCGTCGAGCAAGCAGATATAGAGTGCCATGGCTGCCGTCCCCGCCACGTCTCGGAGGAGCGGCTGCTGTCCCAAATTGGATCGCAACCCGCATCCGACAACTTATCGGATCCAAAACGAGAGACCATGTCAGGCACCTCGGTTCGGATCTAAGTCGAGAATCCAATTTGCATGTGTTCGTTGTTTACTGGACATGCACGTGAGTGAAATATGTAGGATTAAACGCACCTTAAACTATGGATTTTGTAGGAAACATAACATTATAGCATGACTTGCCATTGTAATCCGTACCTTATTTATTGGTAACACATCCTTTTATCTTTTCTCACCCTTCTTCTCTTTCCTTTACTTGGGAAAGAAAAAGGTGACAGATACGAATGAGATTTTGAAACACAAAGAGAACAATGACAGTTACTTATACGATCACATTTACAGATTACAATATGAGACAATTTCGAGCTGAGTTGAGGAAGCATAGCCAAGTCACATCATGCCACATTTGCAAATGCCTTGTAACATCAATCGAAGAGCTTTGCACCATCATACGTAAAACTAGTTTGTCACTATGTATGACTTGTGTTCTTTTAGAAGTCTTTAGTATGGAGGGTTTTATCAAATAAGGTTACACTAATTGATTTTAATTGGGAAAAATATTTTAGATAAAAATCAATTAGGAGGATCATTTGTTAAAAGCCGAATAATAAAGAAGATACTCTATTTCTTTTCAGCTTTCGCTAACTACCTGTCAAACATCCCACGTCAAAGCAACCTTGGAAGCTATAAAGGGCCATCATTCTCCACTTCCGGTTCACATCTAAGGCCTTGAGAGAGAGAGAGAGAGAGCGAGAGAGAATGGGAAGGAAGCCTTGTTGTTCAAAGGAGGGGCTCAACCGAGGTGCATGGACTGCAAACGAAGACAAGATCCTTGTCTCCTACATCTCAACTCACGGAACAACCAAATGGGGATCTCTTCCCAAGAGAGCTGGTGAGACTTACCTACTCACTGCCCTTGCTCTCAATTAAGTTCAACGGTGCATGGCTGCCATGGGGTTGCAGGCTTGAAGCGATGCGGGAAGAGCTGCCGGCTCCGGTGGCTCAACTACCTGCGGCCTGGGATCAAGAGGGGGAACATATCGGACGACGAGGAGGAACTCATCATCAGACTTCACAAGCTCCTTGGCAACAGGTCAGTTAACTTTTGCGGAGAGTAATTACGGTAGCGTAGCCGTCCATCGTTACTGTGTCTTTAACATGCGGGCGATCGAGGCTCCAATAACTATTATCATCTGATACGGTTCGTGTACTTGCATTAAAAACCAGCTCATTTGATTTCGAGGCTAATTCTAGCTAGATCGAGATGGTCAACTCTGTTGGATCCTTGATCTGTGGTTTTCTTGAGCTTGTTCTGGACACGTTCTTTCTTGAATGGGGGACCGTAGATGGTCTCTAATCGCAGGAAGACTGCCAGGGCGAACGGACAATGAGATCAAGAACTACTGGAACACCACCTTGGTGAAGAGACTGCAAGGTGGGTCGTCACAGCTCCCGAGTAATCCAAGCCCCGCCACAGCCCAATCCAAAGGGAAAGACACGGCGGTCGCCACGCCGCCGCCGGTGACTGGCTCGAAGGTGATCCAGACCAAGGCATTAAGGTGCACCACGGCGTTCTTCGGCCAAGATACAGCCTGCATGCCTCCGCGCTTGGCGCCAGAAGAATCCGATGGCTGCTCCAAGATCCCTCCATTTGGCTCTTCTCTGGACGTGGTTGCAGCCTTCCCTTCAAGCTCGGATGCTTGGAAAGAGAGAGACGACGGCGTTCAAGTCGAGAACCCTGAATCAAAAGAAGCCGATGACGCCGCTAACATGGGTTTCTATCCGGACGACTTGATGTCCCTCGATGGAGCACTGATTGGAAACTGGATGGAGAAGGACCAGTTTCAGCAAGACAGCATGTTAGATGTCAAGCTTTTGGCTTCCATCTTAGAAGCTGACGAACAGGGGTATTGGAGCTGAGCAAAGGAGTCACCATCTCCAGTTTGCAGCGTAAGGTTTCTACATCGGGTGGCGAAACAGGGACAAAACATAACCTTGCTGCTGGTACAATACTGGAGCTGGAAGTGTAGGTACAAAGCAATCACGTGTGGTTGTTTCATCTTCAATCTCGAACGCTTTGTGCTTCGCTGTAGCAATAAGCCGCAAGAATTGTTCTCATGTTTCACCAAAGAATTAGCTCTCCTAGCAACAGTCATAGCTGCCCTAAACACACCGATGATGGTAAGCTAATAATTTAAATGGGGCAGAAGAATTTGAAGCCATCACTTTGTCTATCGAATATATTTGTCGGAAGGGTGCTTGTAATCATAGCACTCCACATCCACAACATAAAGTGGAGGAAAGCAAAAGGGAATACCCACCTGAAGAAGACGGCACGAATGAGTGCATTCATGACTTTGGATTGCTGCGAGGCGGAAACACATATATGGGAGGCGAAAGAGGGAGAGATTTCACGTAAACAGACGGCGCAAACAAATGCGAGGCAGAGAACAGTGCAGTGTATTTTTCCTGTATCTGCCTCCTCAATTATTGTCGTGAAGATGACTACGAAACTAGCAGAAAGCAAATGTGCCCTTTATGTGCAATTATATCCAAAAAGCAGTGTAGTTTGGATTCATTAGGCAGTAAAATTTCAGCCTTAAAATTATACCCACATAAATCGTGGACAATAGAACATTATATTGAATCCCAGGCAGTGTCAGCTTTCTAATAATTGAAGTGCAGTCGCAGAAAGTAGAAGAGATTTTATCCAGAATGGAAGTCACGCACATGGGATCCTCAGCAGAATTAATAGGGTGCATGGGAAGAGTCTGCAGGCAGGATGATGACAAAGGGAGCCTTTACAGCGTGAGCCTGTGCGGCCTAACCTTCCATGGACGAGTAGACGCAAATTGTGAGCTGCCCAAGCAGAAGTTTAGGTGCATTCTATGTGTGTGCGGTCCAGAGATCGGAGTCGAATTTTAGATAAACCGGCTTTCACGAACCGGTCCATTTCTCATCAAGATTGAAGCCCACTCTCTCTCTATGATTATGATGATGATTATTATTGCAGTAAATATAAGATGGAGGAAAGAGGAAAGAAGTCTCACTTTTGTTGTCGGTTTTATCCTCTCCCTCGAGGTACTGTGTGCCAAAATATATTTTTAATCATTGCTCTGATGATTTCTTGGCCTTTCATTGCAATCTTGCAGCAAAAACGAAAAATCTTAGATTTGTTATATACGTCATTTTGAGGAAATTTTTATAGAGACATTAATTATACAATTTAAATTTGTTAAACTTTAGCATTTAATGTTTTACAATTGTATCACTTATGTTATATAAAAATAATTTCCAATATTATATTTCCGAATATGTAATTGAGTATTTTTATTTTTATTTTTACTAAACCTATGGTTGGATCCATACTAAAATCATCACCACCTGTGTCATCATTATCATTTTCATACATCAACTGTCTCATTAAATACAATATATATATATAAATGATCAAATAATAAATGAAAAATTCAGCATGTAAGCTTTTGTATATACCATGATATGTTACAAAAGCTTGCCTGCACTAACAAGTGTGCATAAGACACCACTTTTTTGTGTTTTTATGTATCCACTTAATTCATTCACCTCAATAGATGG
The DNA here is from genome assembly GCF_036884655.1 of Musa acuminata AAA Group. Lineage (NCBI taxonomy): Eukaryota > Viridiplantae > Streptophyta > Magnoliopsida > Zingiberales > Musaceae > Musa > Musa acuminata. The sequence continues at coordinate 26,892,218 of NC_088336.1, forward strand.
GCAAAGAAATCAAAATAGCTTATTAATGATACTTTGTTCACCATCTTGGACTTGCAGCATTGTTTGGCTTGTCACAGACACATGATTCAAGGATTGATCATATGATCCACATACAGTCAGTCCACCTGAAGCCTGGTATGACCATGGAGAACCTGCAAAAGGAACGTGCCATGAAACTTGGTTAAAATTCTTGGCAGACTCACAGTTTGGCACATCTTAAAGATTTTTTAAATGGTTAATTCAGAACAACTGAACAACATTTAGTTATTGATAAAAGCATATAACCTTTTCGGTAGAAAGAGGATATCAAAACGGAAGTAGTCCAGAAAAAAAGGAGCATTCTATATATCGAAAAGAACCCGAAAAGGTCAAAAAGAAAGCAGCAGGTGAATTCTGCACTCTTGCTTATGTCAGATAAACAAACAAACAAACTGAAGATTTCAACTTAATAGCTATGTGCATATTTCCAGCTGCGACAATCGATGAGGAAAATCGAGAACCAACAGCTCCTGCGAATAATGTAGGATGGAGGACACAGCACCAAGGAAACGATAATATTTTTTTCCATGAGCTTGTGTGCACAGAGATGTCGGAAAGACTTCATATGAAAGATGCATCGAGACTCTGTTGAAGAATTCTTGTAATTGGAGATCAGATCATCTTCTGGTTAACAATAGGCCCTGAAAGAAGATAGGCCAAACTAAACCTCTTTAGATTGGCTGTTACCAAATTCCTATGCCCATCTGAATCCAGATGCCGGAGGTATTGGTTGAATTCAGCCAATACCCTTTCAGTTTTCTGATCATGGTTAATCTCAGAAACAACGTTAGATGCAAGGTCTCACATGCAAGACATAACAAGACCTACTGTTTATTCCATAAATTAATGTAAATATCGAGATTTATCGTGTGCATGTAGTTGTGGGACGTGACACACCACACATGAACTTACAAACCATATGTGATCCTTTCTCCAAGATCGAGGATCAATACATTAGATAAATACAATTTTATATTTGTCCTACACATTCTCTTGATTGTCAACCACCTGATGATACCCTTCTATTATCAAGCTCAAGTTCTACGCATAGCAGAAAAGAGCAAATGGATACTGAAGTGGGTTGGAAGGATCTAGCCAGTAACATCTTCCTTTCAGAAGGTCTTGTATCGTGAGAGATGGACGATGTTCCAGATGGGAGAAACAAAAGGGTGAAGGACACCTACCCTTTGCATTTTCTTCATCGGAAGATGCAAATCAGAAAATAGAAAGTGACTAGTTACAGCTCGTAGTGGTGTTGCCCCTAGAGAAAAGCAGGAATAGATCGTGGGCGATTGACGACATCATTATAATTGCATGGAGGACAGACAGCTTTCAAAAACAATAGGACACAATATACAAAGTTACAGACATTGATTGGTGTGGTTTTTCAAGGATAAGAAATCTCATGGAATTAAGACCAACCCCATGCTAAGCTGCCATGCCTTTACAGTTAATAGGTTAAAAAATGCTAGTAGTGAAAATGTGAAATAGCATTAGTAGAAACATTTGCCATATGGATCCTACAATGTATTAATAAAAAGTAGCATTAAGGTCGATTCATTTGTTGTGTCAGCTAGTAAATGTCCAAATAACTTCTAAAGACTAGCAGCAGCGAGAAACTCAGAATACAACAATAAGCCATGAAGTCCCAGTTATATGAGTGTGAGGTTGACAAGCTACATGGATCTTTTCCTATCATTGAACTCAGCTAAAAGTAACATCACTATTCAAACTAAGAGTCACTGACAAATTTATGCAAAGATATGCATGCACGTAAAAGGATAGCACATTAGAACAAAGGTAGAGTTGCTGCATTGCTATGCATGGATTCATAAGCTGCAAGGATATATAACCCTCATAGATAATGCAATAGAGAGAGTCTTATGCAATTTATTGCTCTTCTATTTAACACATCAGCAGCCCAAGTAATCGCTAATCGGCATTTTTAAACAATCCCCTATTCTCCAACCTATTGTTCACATTTATTTCTCCCATTCCAAAACTCTTCCAACTCGAGCACTGCTCTCCCCACCCTCTCAGCACTTTTCCTATGCATCCTCTCAAACTTTTCCCTAAAGTCAGTTCCGACCAACTACAATCAATTACCAACTTTATCTTGCCCTCTAATCCCACCATCTTGTAGCCCTTGAAAGATGCTATTGATGGCCTATAAACTAACATCAAAAGTTCATCGCCATTTGGTGAATCTAAATTCATGACATCTAAATTCAATAGCCCTTGAAAGATGCTATTGATGGCCTATAACTAACATCAAAAGTTCATCGCCATTTGGTGAATCTAAATTCATGACCACATAAAGCTAGTGGAACATGAACCACCCCCATGCCCCATAATGCACAAATCACTGGCAAAACCAAGCAGAGATCCCCAATAGTTGCAGGCAGTCCTTCCCCAGATCAATGGCAAAAGAAGACCCATGTAGTGACCCAGGCAATGAGAACGAGCACTACGATGTTCGCCAAAGAAATAATTATGCTCAAAGAGTCTTCAAAAATTAGAAATTTCCAGAATGTTTCCATCCAATGCACGTTAGAGTATAAAATAACTCAATAGTTAGAACTATTAACCTACCTCAAATCCATCATCTTGACTTAACCAAACAAATCAGGAATTTGCAATAAGGCTGATTTGCTAGCTCATACATAGTTTGGCCGATGACATTGAAAAGTTTACCCAAATGGTTAGGACAGTACAACTTCTCGTTATTGTTGCTGGTAAAAAATAAAACTTGAAAATATTGAAAAGTAAAAAAGAAAAACTTCCAACTTATTGAGAGCTGCAGAGCACTAACTAGGCAGAAGTTGACATTACTGAAGAGCGTGAGAAGAGAAAACGAGGCATTTGCACCTGTTTGAACAAGCCAATTAGTCACTGTCTATTCTATCCACCCGAAGCAACACCTAAGGGATAAATTGAACAATTTGTAGGCTGTCCGTGCACTGATTGAAAAACTTGGGCCACATATCAAAAGGTTAATAGCGTCTTAGTTAGCTCAGCAAGTGTCAGCTTGTGCCCTTAACATCATTACCTGCTGTCGTCGTTACTAATGTGAAGTATTATTACCAACTTAGACCAATTTTGCCACATGTTTTATGGAACATGAACCAAGTCCAAAGTCATATAGGACTCGACTTCCAACAAGAGTAGAAACAGATAGAATAGTTCATGCCTTGATACACATCAAGTGACCTATCCATTGTCGACCTATGCATCTTATGCAAGAGCAAAGAGTTTCTCTCTCTTTTTCTTTCTCTTTCGAATGTTTTCAGTCAGGTGGGCTATAAGAGCACACTACTGGTTGAAAGGTATATCAAACAACATATTTCTCAGTACGAAAGCTCTTCCTCTCACATATCTTCATCTTTGTAGCAGAGTAGTGACATTGAAGATTAGTGCAACACTCTTCACAAAGCTTCTCCTTCTTTGTGAAGATCATTATAATCAAATCTTGAAGTCTTATCCACCTAGTTTTTAATGAGAACCTCCAGATCAGCAAAATCTAATCAAAGTGACAGAACACAAACAAAAAGAAGATACCACAATTTTTTATACAAAAATGCAGGATTCAACATACGAAAGTAGCTGATGTTAGTACAAGAAAAATGAAACAGATTCTGCATACAGCAGTAGTTCATGATAGTAAGTTCTTTACCAAATTATTCCTGGAAAATCTAAGAAGCAAATGACATTATTTCTTCCTGAAATTAAATGTAGATCAGCTGCCAGGAACTGATTTAAATCCTCCAATCTTCAACTTCAATCCAATAACTAACATTTACAAATCGTTGCAATACATAGAGAGCACTCTCTCCAGCACGCCAATTTACAAAGAAACCTATGAATTGTGAAAACAAGTAGTCATGGGAGTTTCGAGTGAACCTCTTTGGAAGAAGAACCATCAAAGGGTAGCAGCAGGCGGTGGTGGCACCTCGAAATCAACAACAATGAAACTCTCCAGAAGCGGCCGCACCTTCTCCTTCACCGACTCCACCAAGTCCTTCTCTCCCGCATCCATCGCCTCAAGCTCCTCCAGGTCGCGAAACACCGCCAGAAGTCCCACGCCGTATCCCTTCGCCCTAGCCGGTGAGAAATTCTCTCCGTAGCTCACCTGCGTCACCGCCGCCGGCGCCGACAACTTAACCTGCGCCAGCGTCGCCGTTAGCTCCGCCGTGGCCCCCTCTTTCGGCTTCGCGAGGGTCAGCCGCATCGCCGACCCAGGGGGCGCCGCCGTCGGGCTGTCAAGGTCGGCGACCCAGTCCATGGCCATGATATCCTCGCAAACGGGGAGGACGTTCTCCTCGACGACGGCCGCATGGGTTGGGTGGGTAGAGTAGGCAGCAAGGTCGGCCTTGGAGCGGTAGCGACTGTGGAGGAGGTGCGTGAACCCGGTGGCGGATCGGTGGGGGCGCGGGAGCACGGGGCCGGCGGCGAGGTGCGCGACGACGTCGAGGGAGGCGAGGGATCGCAGGTTGGAGACCATGGCGTCGACCTTGGACGGGTCAGTGGAGTCGCGGACCTTGAAGAGGACGACGTGCTCGATAGTGGCGGCGGCGGCCATGGAAGCGGCGGCGGAGGTGGAGGAAGAGAACGATAGCGTCGCGGCGGGGCGGGGCGACGGGGAGATGAGAATAGGGAACGAAGGGAAGAGGAGAAGAGGGCTTTGAGGATGAGGGAGAGTAGTGGAGATAGACGACGGTTCTTAGACACGACATCTCCCTCTAGTTTTCTTGCTCCTCCATCCACTGGCAATCGTCGCCGTTGGACTTCGTTTGACGGCTCACGTTGATGCTTAGATGCTCTGCCGGATTAAGTCACTGTCAATAAAGTTTAATTCCGATCAGTTCTGGTGGTACTGCAGAACAGTATTGTTTATTCTGGGGGCGACGAGTTGAACCAAACCTGCCGAATCAGGCAGACCGGTTCGAACCCGATAGGCTCGGCCCGTTGTAGTTAACAAGTTTGAGGGTGACAACGTGCGGAATCGCCCGGACCGGTTCGGGGGCCATAGATTCGGCCCACTAGATTCGTGGGCCGGGTCGAGATAGCATTACAAAATTTTGACCACCTGTCAAACAGTATTCGAGTTATTTATTTTCGGCCCTGAGAAAAATACTAACATGATTTAGGCCCTGTAGAGTGGGATTGTCTGTATCATCAAACACCAGGAAAAGTCTTTTGTCCAAATGGATGAGGCAGATTCCAATAGAAGCTATTTTTTAGTTTTCACTTTATGAAGACCATTTTGTTCATTTATTTTCAGAAAAAAAATCAATTAAAAATATAAAAAAGATGAAAATAATTACATAGAAAAAAAACTTTCCAATGTTGAAGATGATAAATGCAATATTATTATAGTAGTTGAAAGCAAACATAGGAGGAAAAATAGGATAACAGCTAATAAGCACCACACAAAAACTTTGGGTTGAGGGGACAGAGATGATCTTTGTGTTCTTGCAATAATTTGATGCGCTGGTAATCGGTAGAGGACTTGCGCTGCACTGGCATAGCACGGAACACATGTCCTCCACAAAGGGGATCTGGACATGGCTTTGTCCTTGACACTTTGGTTTCTTCTGCAGTAGCTGCCAGGGGTCCTAAAGGCACCAAATGCCGTGTAAGACAGATGAGTAAAAATGCCATTTGGAAGCTGAAAGAAGATGATTGGGAGGATGAAGCTTTGGTACAAAACATTGTTATTTGTAGCGGGATACACGAGTCGACGCTATCGATTTGATATGACACCATTAAGAGGAGACCGAGAGCATGTTCTTTTTGGCGAGTCACACATACCTAACAAGGAAGACATAACTGGATCGAAAGGCCTTCACCATGGTCTATCTGATACGTTCTTCCCTACCCACTGTCATCCCTAAAGTTTGGTCAAAGCAGCACTCGATGAGCTAACAGGGGACCATACATACTTTTCATCAATGCAACATCTTTTGTTTCTTATTCCAAATACAAGTTGTCAGCAGGTAAACCACTGGATAAGCTTCCAAAGCATGCATGGTTAGCAGCCATGGTTTGGATCTGACCCATCTCATTCTTAAAAACTCGGCATCTGAGCAGGGAAGGAGCCAATGGAGGGAGATGACCCCATGTGGCTCTTCCTCCCGGCCGGTTCCTGTAGAACAAGCAGTATCAGAGAGCTTCTGGTCCACCTAGGAACAGCTGGCAAATCATCTTAGAGCAGACATGGGTAGAAGAGATAAGCACTGCTGCAGCTTTCAGCATCCAATCCCTTTGTCCTCTTCCTTGGCATCACTGATATGTACACCTACTTCGGCTATACTGTTGTATGCCTCCCTTGTTTCTGTGAACTTTACATGTTTGCACCTCCAGCCAAAGAATATACAGGTGACTGCCACCCAGCTAGAACAAACAAGTGGTCAGAAAAGCTCATCTACTCTCTTGTGAGATTCCATAGCTGTGCCGACTACGATTGGAAGCCAAACAAATGTCTAAAAGGCATCTACAGGATCAAAAGATGTCTTCGGCTACATGGAGGCTTTGATACTATTTGCAAGAGAAATGCACATCAGAGCAGAAAGAAAAAGAAGACACAGCAATTAGAGAAGATTAGACTGACTATTCCGGAGCACAGACAAACAGCTTTGCATCACATAAATGAGGGAGGAGATGAGTGACACAGTGATGAAAACAATGCAAGCAAATCTTATGTCATTCCTAGCCGGGCCGGTTCCTCTTGTTGCCGGGCTTCCCCTCGGAGTCGCCCTCCGACGAGGCTTCCATGGACCGGGTGAAGGAGAGTGACAGGTCAGCGTAGAGGTCGACGACGCGCCGGATGTTGTTGTTGAGCTCTCTGATCAGGCCGACGTTGCGGCTGAGGTTGTCGGGGATCTTCGACTCATGGTTCTGATTGATCTCGTTGATCAACAGCCTGTTCTGATCCAAGATACGCTGGACCTGAAGAAAGCTCTTCTGGAAGGTCTGGAGGACTTTGCTGTCCACTTGGGTTCCATTGCCAAGCCCCGAGAAGCTATCACCTTCCATCATCACCTCCCTCGTCACCCCTCGAACGAGATCAGAAGACAAAGGACCTGCAGATAAATCATATCAAGAGCAGCAAAAACAAGGGAATAAAAGGCTAACATAACAACAAGTAGGCGGGCAGGGACGAACATGCAAAGCAAGCAATGAATCTCTGGGTTGAAAGAAAGCACCTTTTGGTAGGAACAGGAGACTGCTATGAGCTCATACGGAAAGAATTCTGATCTAAGTCAGGATACTGTTTGGTTCATTCAACCTCACCTCTACAGTGACCAAGCCAAGGAGAACTAGGAAGGACGAAACCATTGAAGACATGGCGAGGATCGAGGAAGAGAGAGAAGGAGAGGAATCTCTTGGAAAGTTGTCAGGCGTTAGTAGGCATGAGAGACAAGGATTGTAAGGAAATCATGGCCTCAGTAGCTCCTTTTCAGAAAGAAAAGCGAGATCGGATGGATGGCGTGGTTCTTTTCATGTGATGGCATACAAAAAAAAACTGATCCAATTCCCCTAGAAAAGCTTTCTACAAAATCCATGTCGCAAATCTCACATTGAATCAATCAATACAAGAAACAAAACAAGAAGGAAAGGAAAACCTCATAGACGAACGACCGATCAAGTTGGACAGCAAAAGGAACCTTCCATGGTACAATAAAGCTTTCGGAGCGGTTCCTGAAACGGCAACCATGATCACAAACCACTGAGAGCAAAGGAGAGAAGCACAAAAAGATCGAATTTTGACACCGGATTCTTCACAATCCCCTCGAACATCACAATCAAACCTAATCAAGGAAAGAACTTTACGCTACAAAACGCATAAGAAGACAGACCTTTGTGCTGCCAGATTGATATGGAGATGGATACCTTGGAGATGCGGCAAGGGCGGAAGGGGGGAAAGAGGAACAATTAGGCAGGAAATGATCTGCTGCGGGAGACGACAACCACTTAGGCGATGCTCCTCTCGGCTTCGCTGGTCTCCGCTCCGAGTCGGTCCATCGACGACTGGGATCGCCCGCTGAATCTAATGTTGACTCGAATGGGAGATTCCACTTCCGCTGTCTATTTCCATGGTTAAGTGGGAGGCCAAGGGTCTTCTTCTGACGAAGAGTGGTGGCGACATGGGTTTACCGGCATGAGAACAATGCCGCTTCTCCTAGAAAATAATAAATACTAAAGAATCACTAGCTTGTGATCACATAATTTATGTCAATCACAGGATTTAACAAAGTGGATTGAGTCATGTCAATTAAGCTAAGAATCGTTCTTATATATCCATCCAAACAGGATTTGCCGCATCACATGCAGAATGCATGACATCGATTACAATATTAGTTAACAAACAAATCGTGTAATTGAATTTTCAGAATCTTAATTTAGATATTACAAGAATCATTCACCATTAGTTCAACAGGAACAGGTGGATTCTTTCTTCTGCTCACTGTGACTCCTCACTCTTCAGCAGTCCCAATAAGCTCAGCGAACTTTTCCTTCCAATCTCGAACCTTTTCCTCGCCGTTTACCACCTACACAGAAAAATACTAGTAAATTTAATTACTGCTAAGGTAGAAAATTCATATGGTGTGGTTATGATTGTTGTTTTCAACATCTTTCATGTCCACAAAGAATAATGAGTAATTCTATCACTTCTTACAAGTAATCAAGAGAGAGCAGGAGATAAAAAGAAGAAGAAAAAATCTTGTAGACTGGCTCTGTAAGCACCATCAGTGGCTTCAAAAGCTTACAAGGGCATGTAAGGCTCTTGGATTTGGAGCTAAAAGGAGAGAGACTGAAAGAGCAGTAGGTAAACTGATACAACCCAAAAATTTGCATTTGGAAAGGTGAAGCTTCTGCTGGCAATTCTAACCTACCTCGAAAATTAGTCCTTCCTCTGGCAGTGAATCAAGTGCCTCCACACAAACGGCTGCTGCATCCTCTTTGCTGAGTCTTCCCTTTGCTGCAGCACCCTAACACAAAAATACAAAACAATATGCTTCTGCGCGAGGATGAGTTATTTTCTCAAAAATTATGTGGGAAGTCAGCCTCATGGATCACATGTTCCGGATGCAAGTCTCAACATGATCACTGAAATCAATGCAAAATTATACACCATAGAGTCCAGGTACTTTTTTTTTATTTTTTATGATGGAAGTGCAAGTTTATTAGCATGCTGCATATCGAACAATTACGGCTATATTCTGTCATTTCTTTTCTTCATGGTCCATCTGATGATTACATTTATTTCTTCGGTCACTGGATGGAGAGACCTAAAAAGCAACCTGTTCCAGCTTGACATTTGTATGAGAGGAGCAGTGTTGCAGTGAAAGTTTGAGGAGAGACGAGAGAGATGACTCTGTTATCATTATGTCTCTAGCATGAACCATTGTCTACGATAATTAACTCAAATTGTCCTGATGTACCTTTGAAAAGCTGAATCCTTGCTTGCCACCAGGACTATCTTGCAGTAAGCCAGCTCTAATTATTGTGTATGGGATGCCAGACGCAATCACGGTTTCTTCATCTCTCTCTGCCAGTTTTCTGGCCTTGCTATTCATAACTGCTTGAATTCCGCTGCTGCCTCTATAAAATGCCAACTGCAGTCTGGTCAAAACTCACAGTGAAGATGGTGACAAGACAGAATGCATGAGCATGTACTTCATTAAGAGAAATATGAATGTGGGTAAACTAAGAACCTGAGATAGAAGAACAATGTGCTGCGCACCCTTTGTTCGCCCTATGTCAGAGAAGAAGCCATCCTGCAAAATAAGAAGAGTGTGGCAAAAATTTTAGTTTAGGTTATCAAACATCAACATACAATATCAACCAAGTGATGTCAAATATGTATAAAATCATATAAATTATAGAACTAGTTACACCATCTAGGATCTGATTGGTACTGCATCCTTTTTAAGTTTCACCATGCTTCTTGCATCATTCAGGTAATGTTCTTCAGATGAACTAATAGGACCATAACTTCTAACATACCGGGCTTCGGTCTTAGTGGTCAGTGGCCATAATAGGGAGAGATTTTGTATCTAAATTTTGTGGCACTGGCTCTTCAGTATTTTAAAATGAATTATATATACCTAGTGGGTGTGTCCCCCTCAGATTCTTGAAAAAACAGGATATAGTAACTCCATCACATGCAGATTTGATAATGCTCAAGATAAATTGGTTAAACATGCAGGGATCAGCATTGCTCTCGAGGAATATATAAGTCAACTACTATTCTTCAACTTAAACCAACTTTTGATGAATATTTGCTATGAAAGATACATAAATTATCCTGTTCTGTACAGAATTGTTAATGTTGGAGCCATATTATTCCTCCTGAGGTTAAATGACTATTTAACAACTTATATGAGGATTTTGCTTTGTGCTGAATTCGACCTTCAATAGTCAAATAAAAGCATAACATCTGATGCAAAGTAGAGTCAAAATACGTGACAGGAAAAATCTCTACATTGCAATGTATTTACACAGACTTTACAAATAATCTCAGACATTGGAAATGACATAATAATTCACATGAAGAATATCTAGAAGTTGTCTGTAGATGCATTGTGCTTCCAGGAAACCTTGCTAACATAACATTCTAGTCACAGCACAAATGATTTGAAATCAACATATAAAGCTGGATTTGCATACATTTGATGCACAAATTATTGCTCGAACACCTCTCAGAGCATTTGTCAGAAAGGTCTTGTCATTTAAATCTCCAACCATTGTCTACACAATGCAATCAATAAAACAGTACAATGTTAAAAACACAGAAGTGTCTTTTGTATGTCAACAGAAAGGGAAGTGTTCAGTACATAACTTCTGAAGGAAAAAACGCTACCATGAGCATGCAGGTGCTCACCTCAACATAAGTTCCAAAAGCATCGATAGCAGCTCGCTTATCCTTGACTAGTGCTTTTATCCGAGCACGTTTAAGAATCAATGATAGAATTACCATCTGATTAAAGCATATCATGAGATAACAAGTAACATGAAGAAATAATACATTGCAGCATGCTTATATGCAATTAGTACAACTCCAGATGTGAAATTAATTATTCTTACGTGCTTGTTGCAGCATCAATATTGGACCTTGATTTTAAACAAAGATTTAAATTATGATTTGTGCAAGGGACTGGATATGAAATAAATTTTTTTGATAGTTCAGGTTAGATGCCTTCTGCCACTAAGATTGTTCATGAGTGTGCTATAAAAATATTACATGGACCATAATATTGGTCTGGATTTCAATGAAGTAATTCATGCAAAACAAAGAAAGACCATATTCCTTCTGCCAGTTCTGAGTCTTGTGGATGCAAAATCTTAGATTAAGAACAAAGAAGTTGGTCACGAAGAAACATAGATGTAGTCAGATCAGCACTGGCCACAGACATCTTTCTCATAGTATCTTGATAAAGAATTTCAATGCTACCAAGAGCTATTTAATTCCTCCTGTTGCAATTTCATTTTGAAGAGCCAGTGCAGTATTTATTCATCTTTGATCCAGTAGGAGTATCTCTTTATAAAAAAAAAGGAAAAAAATTGATGGCTATCATGGAAAAGAATTTCTTTTTTGGAAATTGCACACACCAATCATCTAATCGAGGTATGAAAAATCAGGACACTCAAACTAAGTGACTCTGGTCAATGGTTACTTTCGAAACATTAAGCATCATTATGTTTGAGTATGATACATAATCATGATTGGACAAAGAGCTAAAATTCTTTTCATGTTAGAAAGGCCGACCTGACCAATTTCACTTTCACCATCAGTTACCAGCACAGCATCTCGTACTTCATCGATTTCTGGTAGCAATCAAGGAAACAGAGGAATGAAGTTCGTCACAAATTTAACAGTAACAAAATGCCACAAGATGTACTAGTTCATGTGACCTGAAGATTCATCCTCATTCTCAAGACCACCATCCTTTGGAAGTAGATCAGGTGCTCCATACCACTTCCTCAACTTAGGTCCACCTACATATGAGTTCATTTTTCTTTCCAAATTATAAGTGCATAGATATGCCATCTACTAAACAGATCTAGACACGGGAACTTATAAACCATCGATATATTTATGACCATTCAGATAACAGGGTTTATTGTGTACCCAAATGACAAAATAAGTCAATCTTAAATAACAAGACATATTAATATCTCAACAATAAAACAAACGCGATTGCCATAACTCTGCAGAGCATCTAATTTCACCTTTGATCTGCCAAAACACACTTCGCACCGTCTAAACTATGGCACGACTGAACTAGCCAATAAAGTTGGTGAACACTTGAAAAGCCATTGGCTGGATTAGCATCAAGAAGTCATTCACTTTCTAGTAATTCACACAAATCGAAGATCAAAATGATATTTAAAAGACCATTTGTCAGGAGATCTATGCAGTGCAGGCTAAGATAACCGAAGAACGGCTGAGGGGATGCAGCGTGTCTCACCTTCTATGTAGTCGAGGAGTTGGTCCGCGAAGCTGGTCTCCTTCTTCTTGGAGCAGCGGCAGCGAAGCGGAGAAGCGGTCCTCCTTTGCAGCGAGGAGAACAGCTGCGAATAGCACAGTAGAGATGGAGCGACAGGGTGGGTCGGGAAAGAAGATGGTGGCTTGGAGAGACGAAGAGCCACCGCCATCGGAGCGTGCGTGGAGATGAGGCGGGGAGAGGAGAACAGAATAATAACACCACGGAGGAGATTGGGTTGGGAAATTGTATATTACCATAATACCCATCATCTTCGACATCAATTAACCCGTAAACACTTTACGAAGAATTCCTCGGAAACCGTCCGTTCCCATTTTCTATTAATCTCAGCCGTCCGACGTTTCCATTAATAACTGAATAAAAATGTTGATTTAAGGAAATCATACGGACGATCGAGATTAACAGATAAAGTGCGATGGACGGTAATGAAGGGTCTTTCCGTAAGCCACGGCACAACATCTGGTTATGTGAGAGGGTCAGCAGAAGGGGAGTTCGAAACTCCGGGCGGGCTTATAAATTAGGTTTTTGTGAGAGGGAGGGGAGCGGCGGCGTTACTGATATCTTTCTTCCTCCGCCATGAGCGCGAGCCTCTAATCCGGCGAAGCATGTCTTATTCTTCTTCTTCTTCTTCTTCCGGTTCTTTTCTTATCATCTACCTTCGATTGAGCTTTTCTTGCGTTGCTAAAATTTTGGCCCTTCGAAATGGTGGGTTCTTGAAAGCTATGGAACGTTGATCCGTTAGGGTTTTTCCGTTGCTGATGATCGAATTCTTGGATTGAAAGAGCGGCAGCGATCCAATCTTTTCCCGACTCGACCATGAGCAGGCAGGGCAAGCCTCCAATCTTGCGAAGTCTTGTCTTTCGTGTGGGGTTTTTCTCTGTCCTCTCTATTACTGAGCTTTTCTTGTCTTGATAAGATTTGGCTCTTCTAAAATGGTGGATCTAAAGGAGAGTGGCGCTTCAAAGCTATGGAATCATCTTCCATACACGTCTTTTTCGTTGCTGATGATCGAACGCCAAATGTGTTGGATTTGAAGAGCGGCGTCAATTCAATGTCTTCTTGGCCCCTCCATGAGCAGGTCTGGCGAGCTTCATGTTTTATAAATCAAGTTTTCTTTTCCACGTCAGGTTTCTATTACCCATCTCTTCTTAATCGAGCTTTCTTGTCTTAGTTCTTTCGGCTCTTAAAATGATGGTGACCCTGAAAGTGTAAAGGTTCTTGAAAGCTTTTCTTTGCTGATGTTCAAATAGAGCTTTTCATTGCTGACAATCAAATGTCAAATGTTGTGGATTTGAAGTGCAGTGGCAATGCAGTCTACTTCTTCCTCCACCATGCTCTATCGGGTGAGCTTCTTTTCTTGCGAAGCAAGTCGTCTTATCTCAACATCTCCTTTTGGTTAAGCTTTTCTGTTTTGAGAAGTTTTTGGCTCTTCAAGAATGGTGTCCCTAGACACGATTCTCGAAAAGATTTGCAATCATTTCCAAACTGGGCATTTTAGTTGCTGATGGTCAAATGTCAGATGTTTTGGATTTGAAGAGCAGCAGCGATCCATTCTCTTTCTTCCTCTATCATGAGCAGGCTGAGCGAATCTCAAGTCTTGCGAAGAAAGTTTTCAATTTCATGTCAGATTCTGTTCTTTCTGTTTATCTTCAAATGAGTTTCTATTGACTTGATAAGTTTTGGTCCTCTTAAATGAGGAACGATTCGTGAAAGCTATGGAATCAGTTCCAAATAGGGATTTTTCATTGCTGAGATTGAATGCTAGATCTTTTGAATCAAAAGATTTTCTACCATTCTACATAATATCTGTCATTGTTGAAGTGTGTAAAGTTGGTTCAACTTTCGAATCAAACCAAAGGCCCATGATCCTGATTCTTGGATGTTGATCTTGATTAGATCTTGTAGGTAATATCCATCTTTGATTTTGCTGACCACACTGATGTGTTGGGATGTGATGGCCAACATGGCATCAATCAATTATGGATGTGGTTAGTCCAATTAGATTGTTTTAGTTATAAGAGGATGTTTCTTAATTGCTTGTGAAGCTCACCTACTTACGTGAGATTGGGACAAAGATTGATGACTTGGTGAAAGACACTCAAGAAGAAACCACTAATTACAGAGATTTTATAAGAGGCAGGGTCCAAAAATATTCCATGGGCCCCTTTAATTCACATGCCATATGAGCAGGTTGTCCGGTGAGTCCCTGTGCCTATATTTATTCATTTTGCATCTCCTTTTCTCAACAATTTTGTGGTCCTTTTTGTTTTTGTGACATTGAATTGCCTTTTTTGATTGGGTTGACACATGGATAAGAACTGCTTTTAGTGATGTTACATAATTTAGTAATTTAGAAAGAAAAAAAAATGAATAAGTGTTCTCATCTTCTACTGTGTTTGTACTCGGTGTAGTTCCTTCTTTAAATCCAACATATCACATGGCTTTCTAAGAGAGAAAAATCTGACAAAGAAAATATTGCTGAATGCGGAGCTAAACTAGCCGAAGTTAAGTCAATACAGCGAGATTTGATGATGGGCTTCTTCTTTAGAAAGGGTCTGGGCTTTCTCGATTTTCTTCAAGGTGCATCATGTGTCTTGGTATGTCTTGTGGAAGGACATGGTTCTTTATCTTCTTTCAGAAATATTAACCATGGCTTCCCATGTCTCGTTGAAAACAGTGGATTTGCTGCATTTGCTTCTGTGAAAACCTGATAACTGCCACAGCCAAATCAATATTCTTTCATTTTTGTTTAATAGTTGACTCAGTTATTGATAAGATGCTTTTACTATTTAACTTACATATAGAAGTGTCTGAAGACCTGCACTTTCATTGATTGCTATGAGTTGTTTAGTCTGGGCAAGTTGTAATTCAGTAATTTTCCAATGCATGCTTAAATTTCTTAGGTAATATACACTCAAAAGTTGGATCATAGATGTTGTTTATCCTTTTTCTTGATCATTTTTGGCTTGTTAATACAGTTGGATCTAGATATGGAATGCTGGATTCACTTGAAAAGTATGAGATTATGTCAAGCGGAGCTCTTGTTCCCTCGTTGTTCAAAAGGTGTTCAATTTTATCAACTTTAAGGTAATTCTTGATACTGCATGCTGTTCCAACTTGTAACATTTGTCATACCTTTTGTGGATCTCTTGTAGATAAATCAGTTTTAATTCTTTGGTGCTACATGTCATCTTTACAGCAGGTCGGTTCCCCATACCGATACTGTGTCTGAGGATGACAAGATTTTTGAACCCTTCCATGTATCCATCCACAGTAGATACACACTATTCTACTGCTTACTTTTCTGGAGGGATATATTTGTAAGAATGTATAGTGCCTTCCTGGATGGTTTGTCACAATCCTTCAATGGCTTGAGCATTATTGGATGTTTGAATTTGAGAAACATTAAAGAAAAAAATTCTAACATGAAACACTGTAGTTGTTGAGGTTCTATTGTGTTAATGGTGGTGGTGTTGTTAAGCTTCTCTTATTATCTGCAAACAGAAGACTCATTGTCTGGGGTGTCATCGACAGTTTGTCTTGCCACAACCCTTCCTGGGAAATATGAGCAACTTGTCCGACGTTTCTCTGGCTTATATCAATCAAACATGATATTTGTTTACTTGTAGTAGCAGATACGCGAAGTAATATTCACAATGCAACTTTTTTATTCTTTTCATTACTTCTGTCTTTTAGGAACATGTCTTAACTGGAACAGATAACAAACAGTATTGATTACAACATTGATGTGCTGCAGAGTTACTGAACAGATTGCAAACAGTGTGCAGAATTTCTGAGCCGAAAGGTTTGCATTGTTTGTCTGCATGATTCACATGTCACATGTCGACAGTGGAGTCTGTAGTTAATTGTAATTCGGTAACATCTACACCTACTATAAGATGAAAATTTGGGGAAAAAAAGGGAGGCAAAATAAAGGAAAAAAATTGTGGCTCAATGCATGAGGCTTCCACTGATGTATAGCGTGGGGTGGGTGTTGCCAAAATTATAAATGTGAAGCGGCTGATCTGTGTACTTGTGCAAATTTAGATATATTATCAATAATGCTTGAATACTTGTGCAGTTTTGCAGCACTAGCATACAGTAATGCTTGAGTCTAGACATGAAGTATTTCGTTTATTATTTTGTTGAGAGCATCAAGTAGATTCCAATACGGATTGTAGTACGTCTAGACATGTGTGATTGAATTCTGTGCCCGCTGAAATGCTAGAGAAGTATGCAGTTGGTAATGCTATTATCATTTGTTTGCTTACATTGACATGACAGAGCACTCAACATGAGTATTGAAGTATGGCTACAATTTTCATTGGACTATCAAAATGTCCATGACTACTGTTCACACTCCGGCTGATATGAGGAGGGCTGCCCATTTTTTGATGAGCTACACACCGCAGAAATAAGTTCCGATGGTGATAGAAAACTGCAGTCTGGTAACGACAGTGCAGAATGTGAATTGTAAGAGCAAGAAACGGAGGCAGACCTGAGGTGGTCCTTTTGCCTTGAACAGGTACCAATATTTGTGATCAGATAGTGTGACTAGTAAATGATTCTTATGCATTCAATGAACTCATTCATTTTTACTTCTCTTTTTAGTGCCCTGTCTAATATCTTCAGCTTTCTCTATCTAGTGTACTGCATAGATGAACCAGCAAGTATCACTCATGGTGTTGGGAAGGTTGATTTCCTTCTAGTTCCATGTTTTCCAATATATGTATATATATACATATATATATATATATATGTATATATATATATATATACACATATATATATATATACACATATATATATATACATACATATATATATACACACATATATATATATACATATATATATATATACACATATATGTATATATATACATATATATATATATATACACATATATATATATATACATATATATATATATATACATATATATATATACATATATATATATATATATATTACATAGATTTTTTGTCATCATCCTATCATGACTTGATATGTAGATGACAACCCGTTGGAAACAATAAATTGGGTTGATCTATCACATCATCACAAATCACAACATGACATTTTTTTTCCCTATTGAGACTTACGCATGGATTCCAACCGTGTAAAACAACGAGTTGTCAATTCCATCATGTCATCATAAATCACAATAGAAGATATTTTTGAATTATTAATGCTTTTTAAAAAAATGTTTTTGTAATAGTAAATGATTAGGGATCTCAACTTTATAAATAGAAAACCTTTGATGATGCCACCGGTGCACTCTCCTCGCTGTAAGACTTACGGTTTATCTCGAAAATTGAACTTCCTATATGGGAGGGACAACGTTGGAAAAGCTGTAGATGAGTTTCTTTTCTTTCATCCGGTGCACCCTCGATAACCTTCTATCACAAACAAAATTACAAATGGAGTGCATCATACAATGCACATATATCTTTATGTTTTATGTTGTTCTTATTTTTTTATAGTACATAAAAGATTTGTTCAGATACGATAATAGCATATAAAGAGTTGAATTACTTCATAGCTCATATTTGTTTAAAAGAGTAAACAAGTTAAATGTCTTGAATATTATTATCAAGAAAACAAAATATAATAGAATCAATGCCAACATGATGACGGATGTCATGCATGAGAATAACTGCTCGGAGAACATAGAGATACTGAAATAGGTGATCGAAAGGGACGAGAAAGTAACGAAGGGTCTAGAGGGACCTATCTAGCAAAAACCAAGGGTTGATTAGAATGAAGGTGGACTCATATGAGTGACATAGTGTCATAGAAATGGATCTACTAATCGCGAAAAATGGGACACATATGCAAGATGATGGATAGTAGAGTCATGGGCTTAATAGCACCATGGTACCGTAGAGACAGAACTTATGTGGAGTCATCGATCACTTGCTCTTATGGAGCAAGAGCACTTGGTTATGAAAAAAGTCGAGGAGGTGGAGAATGTAGAGGCAAACTTCAAGTACCGAATCAAGGCTGATGGGCAGAGGCCGAAGAACTTCGTCAGGTCGGTGTCAACGGGCTTCTTATCAAAACAACTGAAAGTGAGGGACTTCGGATCAATGCATGAGTGCTCAACTAAGGAACGAAGTAGGCAGTGTTGAATCTCAAATTTTGATGATGAAATTATTATTAGACTAAATGTGTTTTTGAGATAAGTTTTGTTGAAAATATTTTTATCACGAACTTGGATCATCAAAGGGCCAACTATCGAGCAGAAGAGTCAGACGTTGCATTGAAAAATTATTATTCCGAAAATTAGACGTTAAGCTAAAGAATTGGTCGACGTATTGGAGATTGTACTTCGTACTATAGATTCGAGCATCGTGTTGGAAGGATAAGATATTATGCTAAAAGATTGGATGTCATGGGAAAGTCGACATGCCAATGGAATGAGCGATATGTTGAAGAAAAGGATGATGTGTCGAAGGTTCGAACGAAGTGTCAGAAGAACATACTATATGCAAGAATGACATACAACTTGTCAAAAGCTTCATTAATGTGTCGTATGCGTGGTTGATTCATCGTAGTCCTGATCAAGGTCATTATAGGTCAATTTTAGTTAGTATTGGGTCGAAATCATGCCAACTTATTAAGAAAACCATTGGACTTGAACCAAGGCCAAATTGGGCATGTCAGAAGACTAAATCAGTGGCCTAAATCAGGCATGAGCGGTGGTACCACCTGAGTTAGTCGAAAAATACTATTTATACTTTTTTAACGTTTACGATGATAGTACCGCATATACCGACAGTAATACTACCTAGGCTAGCGATAATACTGCTAGAGCCGCTCGTTGTGACGATAGTACCACTTGTACCTCGAAATTTCGGAGATTTAAATTTTTGACTCAATTCTTGAAGCCTTTTAGACATATAAATACTCCACTTAGGCTTGATTGATCGAGTATCTATTTTTGAGAAAAAAAAGTATCGTAACTTTCATTTTAAGCATAGCTTTAGTCTCTCCTCTTCTTGAATTTGTTATAATTTTAAATTGTAGGATGTGAGAGATCTTATGTAAAAAGAAAGTGTGAAGGTTATCTCCTTAGCCTAAAAAAAGATAAAATTGTAACAAGAGTAGTTGATCTTCGCACGTTGGAAAAAAGATTGATATTGAAAGTCGATGATTTCGAGGGAAGAGGAATAAGGAGTGAACGTAAGTCGGGAAGACCGAATCACTATAAATTGATTTGTCTCTCTTTACTTACAACTTAAACTTTATCAATTGAGTTTACAAAACTTATTGATTTATCGATTGAATTTTAAAATCGATTAAAAATGTTATTGCACTCATTCAAATCCCCCTTCCCCCCTCCTTAGTGTCATTAAGATCCTAACAAGCAGTGTGCGATGTTGTACATTTTCTACTCAGAGGAGTAGACAAGAGAGATGATGGAGAAAACGATTCAATCTCAAAGGCAACCAAAACTATTATAGACTTGTTATAAGTCGAGTGAAATTTTACTCTTTTCAAGCAATATTTTTTGTATTCCAGAAGTTTGATGACAGTAAGAAAGCAAATCATAGTAGCTAACTTAACGCAAGGAGTGTAAACACTTTGGATGCTTCGAAAGTGTGAGAAAAGTAGACGAATGCTAATAACCAGCTCGATGCATGGAGTACAACCCTCGAGGAGGCAAGGAATTTGAGTAACCTTTGTCTTCTCAACTCTTATGAGAATGGACGAAATCAAGTACCCTAGTTCTCTTATTTATATAAACAAAGGAGCTTTAGTTCTCGAAGAAAGTAGAAGACAATAGTTATCAAATTCTCACCAATAGAGATCGGTTCTACTGAGTACTTATTGTTCACTTCATGTCTCAATAGAATGTCAATCGAAAGCGGAAGTGATGTGAACATACCTAGATGTGACAACTAAGTGGAAGAGAAATTGATGAGCAAATTTTACGAAGAAAAGACTTTAAAAACTTTAAAGTCTGCGGGCCGATGCTCATTAAAACTCCTACAAGCATTCACCGAATACAAGAAACGTGAGACGTTTAATAGACTGGCGCAACAATGTCTTTTCTTTCATCTAAAGGATCAATAGGAACTAACAAAGATCAGTATAACTCGACTGACCCCACACCAAAATTAGAGTCATTGACGAGTTGAAATAACATAACAGATCAAATTTTGACTACTCAACAATAATAATGGTGGATAGCTGAGAGCCAAGAGGCATATTGTAACTAGAGTAGAATATTAAAGATTCAGCAAAAGTGAGGAGATGCAATGTCCACAAAGGCTCCGATGACGACGACGAAGGAATAAGTTGAGACGAATATCACAGACAAAGTTGTAGATAAAGTGTTCGATATAATGCTTGTGTTTGTCCATGTCTTTTAATTTTGTTCATGCTTTATATAGCATATAAAGGCTTGTAGTAGGTTTAACAGTCCCATTTTTATTTGCTTTTATGGTCTTTTTAGGTTTGTAAATGTAAATTATGTATAGTTATCACATAGAGGCAAAACTACCCAGAAATAAGCTATCCAAGCAGTTATTTTGGGGGGTTTTCAGCTTCATAGAGTGATGCGAAGTGTTACCCAACATAGCACCCAAGAGCTACCTAGATGGCACATAGTTGGATTAGCCTTTAGGGTAATGTCTGGGGTTGATTCGTTATCTTATTTCATAATAGTATCACGTGGATACTTATGGAGACTTTTAACTGTGATAGACTACCCTAGACCCTTTGTTGCACAACCATTCAGAACTTGTAAAGTCTATATTTGTAATTTGTATTGCATATTAAGTGTTTGTTAAAAGAACTACTTATGGATCCTGAGATAAACACTTCTTCTAATATATATTCTCTTTTGTATGTCATTAAAAAATCATAAGAGGTTTTAGGGAGATTGACTAGATGGATACATAAGGGTACCACATGACTCAAGTAAAATCAACTAAATTTGTGATACATCAACCTATGAAAATATGAAAGATTCGGTGTCCTTGGAGCTCCTAATCATACTAATAATTATGTCATGTCTCTAATGTAAAACTTTGTTTTACAATAAAACTTAATAAGAGAAGTCCACAAAGTAGATGCATAACTTTAAGAAAAGAATTGGCTATGAGAGTTGAGCACTTAGTCCTAACTCCAAACCCATTGGTTGTCGATAGACTGCTTGAGTTGCTCTAACGATGAGAGAGAGCACACGGATTCCTCTCATCCTTGATGGTTTTCCTCGTTAGTGATCGCTTGTTAGATCGTTGTGTGTTGTTGGTTGCTTCATATTGTGCACAAGATTTAGAGTCGGACTATGTCGGATTGTCCCAATAATTGACTATGGACATTTGGGGCAAACAAAAATAATAACGAGGAGGGTGTCCGTCATGAAAACAAAAACAATTTATGATCGTTATCGGGAAATAATAAAGTTGTGCAACAAAAATTGTTATAAGCAATTTATGTTCTGTCTCTCCTTGAATTCGACCAGCATCAGTAACATTGAAGTCTCTTGAAGCTGTTGATCTATCCTTGCATAAAAACTTTTCTTTCGGGTTTCCATCAGAAAAAGAAAAGACGGTTACCATCAAATGTGGGGTACTTTTATGAACATGCATTTGATCACTCTTTCAACTACTTATATGGCATGAACATTTTAGGTTTGCTGAAGTGCTACCGCTCACACAAATGCATATGAACTTTAAAATGTGGTTGCTTTACTAATATTTACTACACACATAATTCCAGCACTTCAATCAGGACCTTTACAAGTGTCTTGAGATAATTGATTTAGTGCAAATAAAATTTTCCATGTTTGGTTGTCGACATCATCAATTTCCGTCTTTATTATATTTCATGTGTCTTTTCTTCTTTTTCCATCTTTGTCTTGCTTTATCGGATGAGGCATATTTGTCACTTAATTTCGTCACTTGGAAATAGCACACAATAATATAGTTTTGTTCATTAGGAAGTATCAATTGGGAAAACTTATTAGGAATGTTGAATGTATAAGGAATGGGTTTATATCCTTTTTAGTTTACACTCTTTTCTCTCTCTCTCTCTCACTCTCTCTTTCTCTCTCTATGTGTTACTAGGGATAAAAACTAAGTAGCAAATTTAAATCGATAGGGTGACAAAGAATGCCATCTCGCATGCCATACTGTGATGCGATATGCAATGCCTTGCATCGTTCTATGTTGTGGGGGCGATTCCAAGCAAAAAACAAAGAAGGGAAAAAAAAGAACGAGAAATAAACTTTGGATGAGTGGCTGGGGAGGGACCATTGCAAGCTTAATTTTGGCTGCATCGGATCTGGTGAAGGTGCAACCTTAAAAAGACGACCCAACCCCATGCAAGAAAGCGACAGCAATGCTCACCGAGAACGGAGAAAGAAGCCAACCACTAAAGGCTAAAAGCTAAACAAAGAGAGACTGAGAGAGGCATTGAAAGGACCTCACGGGATTCCCATCCACGTCAATCCCACATGAATTAAAGGCCACCCTCGAAGCAGTAAAGATGAGAGAGAGAAAGAGAGAGGATTCCTCCATGATGTGATCTCAACCATCAATCCTCTCATGTTCAGAACACAAGGAAGAAGATATGAGAGAGAGAGAGAGAGGGGGGGGGACTGAGGGCCAGAGACGTAAGTACCCAACCCTCCTCCCAAGGAGAGACCAAATCACACCGAAGCAAAGAGAAAGAGAGATGCACGTGGGCTGAGTTCACGCGTGCCAGGCGGTGTCAGGGAAAGAGGGCCTTTAAAGTTGGGAACCAGCAGGTGCAGTGCATTGTTACTATTTTTCTTCTCCCGTTGGATCCTCATCGTCTCCTTGCTTTCTTGCGGATCCAGAAACGGGTCGGATCTCAATGCAACATTGTGATCCGACTCGTATAATAAAAAAAAGACCCCCAAAACTAAACATAGTGAAATTGCAGTTTAGAAGTAAATCGGGTTCGGATCTGAAGTAATCGGGAATTGGGTCCGAAGCATATGCGGTCGTCCTGGGACGGAGGACAAAAGCAAAATGGAAGAAGAGAAAAGAAGGTAGGCGCTGTCTCCTTCATCCTTTACCTCTGCCCTCATTCTTCGGGATCGCCTAGCTTTTGTTCTTGTCTCCCTGCCCCTCTCTGTTGCTTCTCTGTCATCCCTCCTTTTCCCTCTCTGCCTTCCCCTCTCTGCTCCCACAACAGTATGCTTTTAGTTCAAGGTGAAGGAAAAGCAAGACAGCCAGGGGGAAACTGAGAGACGAGTCCTTTTTCACTTCCCCTCTCTTTCTCTCTCTCCATGCATTACATGTTATGGTGTCGAGGCTCAGTTTCTGGGACCATGTATTTGATGGATTCTAAAGGTTTTATTTTGCTTTCTACGACGGACTGCTAAGAAAGAAGAGTTCATCAAGCAATTGTTAGTCTTTAGGTACCAGTCCAGCTTGGATAGTTTGGAGTCTCCATAGACACCACTTGCGTAGTACTGTACTCTAATCCCACTGAAAAGCTGGAAGCAGTTGCTTATGTCTGCTTATAGTTAACGGTGGAGTGTCGCCTCAATTAGTGTATGCTTAAACACACGAGGTACAACTCTGCAAGCAGTACTTGGGTACGCCAGATATATGATTTGCACGCTCGTCTGCACTCATCTGCGACAGCAATGTGCAAACAAAGGGCATCTAAAGAGTGCCCACTTTGCTGGTTTTTTTTTTCTAATGTTCGATATCCGATCATGCTTTAGCCTCACACGATCTCATGTCTCTCTCACGCTAAACCTGGTGAAGACAGCACACTCCGCTGCCTCAGAAACTTACTTCCTCTTCCCCAATTCAAAATTCCTCTGGACCATCCTACGCTCTCACGGCCTACCATTAGTGCATCACTTGCCACCATTCATTCCCTGACCCCTTTTTTGCCCCCATGCGTGTTCTCATAGTTTAATCACCTCCAACCGAAGCTTAGTAGTAGGTGGTCAAGCGTTCGCCAAATTGGATATTTGGTTACGAGTAATAATGATGATGGAAAGTTAATATTGATTGTTTTTGTCGGGTCAGGTGATGTGAATGGTCCCCCGGCGGTAGCGTGTGGTCAAATCGTTCACCACGGCACTCGATAACGGGGCACCTTCGGCCCCCAAAAGCGACTCCGACCAAATGCAGGTCGAACACTGAAAGAAAAAGGTTTCGGGCATTGTACTGACCTGTGTGAGCACGATCGACCGCGGCACAAACATCTTGAGTGCAACATGACGAGGAGGCGAGTCCACCACTGTTTAGCCCGGTTGGTTCCTCCTGCGCTGTTGTATGACCACTTTGATGATGGACTCTTCGTTGCTTTCCTGTGCAGGATACATCTGCATCGTGAGCAATTAATCCAACCATATATGTCACTTTTGAAAACAGAAAAATGATTCTATGATCCCATATCCCACGCAACACAACCATATATGTCTAATTAATCCAATCGTTTTGGTGTTGCCATAATATGGCAATGCAGAAATAGATTGATTCGTTTCCTCTACTACATTTTAAGGTTGGGGGAGGGATCATCGACGTACCTGTCTTACTTGACGAGGAGCACGGAAAAATCTGGAGGAGGAAAAGGGTCGTTCATCACGGATCACACGGACGTGGACGACCGGGCCCCGAACCAAAAGAGCGAATGATAGAATTGCCACGTCAGCATGTACTCGCGCGTGAATCGTCCTAAAAAAGGCGTGCTGTGAGCGAGTGATCGCCACACCACCGCCCACCTTTCTCGTCTTGCTTTGTTCTGCTCTTCATCAATGGCGCTTCCCACTCGTCTTTCCTTTGCCTTTACCCCCTCCCTCTCTCTCTAGTCTCTTCATCGGCTCCTCGCGTGTAAAAAGAGAACATAGAGATAAGACCCCAGGGAAGAACAGGTGTTGGTGTTCTTGACGCTATCTACCGTAATGGAAGAGAGGTGGGCGAGGGGCAGAAATAGGAGCGGTCACCAGAATCCCTCCTTCTCCTCCACCCTCCTCGACGCTATCTACCGCTCCATCGATGAGTCCGACGGCGGTGGCGCCACCCACGCTCCTATCATCGTCCCGAAGCGCCCTCCGCCGCTCCTGCGGCCCCCGGTGGACCGGCGAACCGCAGGGGCGGCAGACGAGAGGGCGGCAACCCGTCGCCGCCCGTTTGTGCCCATCTCCACCTCTAGCTCCTCCGAAAAGTCCAGCTACGGCGGCTTCTCCTCCTCCTCTGAGCCCGACTCGGCGGCGACCCGGCTCAGGCCAATCCGGACTGCCGGGCCGCCGATCCGTTCGGCCCCTCCTCCGCCCGCAGCGGCGTCGTTCGACCGCCACGAGGAGGATGAAAAGAAAAAGAAGAAGAAGACGAGCTCGATCCGCGGCAGGCTTCGGGACATGAAAAGTTCCAGGTCGGCGGCGCCGGCTTCGCCTGGAGCTCGCCTTGCTGGCTTCCTCGGCTCTCTATTGTCGGCGGTGTCGGGGACCCCGAGAAGGCCGACGTCCATCGCAAGCGGATGCGACGACTCCGCCTGCTCCACGGCGTCGTCCCACTCGCGATCGTGCCTCGTCAAGAAGCCGTCGACGAGGGAGCGAGCTCCTCCAGCGGAGGGGGGGAAGCGATCGGTGAGGTTCTATCCGGTGAGCGTGATCGTCGACGAGGACCTGCGGCCGTGCGGGCATAAGAGCGTTTACGAGGCGGATCGGGCAGCGGAGACATCGTCGCGGCGGCCATCGTCGGCGGCAATGGAAGCGAGAAGGAGGGTGGAGGAGCTCCTGAGAGGGATGGAGGAGGAAGAAGAAGAAGAAGAGGAGACGAGCGATTCGAGCTCCGATCTGTTCGAGTTGGAGAATCTGACGGTTATCGGAATGGCAGGGGGAGCAGTGCACAGTGATGAGCTTCCCGTGTACGAAACCACCCACCTCGACACGAATCGCTCCTTTTCGCAATCTCAACGCTTCCTTCAAATATAAGGTGGTGTTTTATGATAAGAGGGCTTGAGCGTTTGCCGTTGGTCTGTTTTGGCTTCTCACTGTTACATAGTGGTTTCTGGGGGTTAAGTGGGGATTAATCACATATATCTCTGGTTTATGTCATCGTTATCTGATCCCTCTTTGTAGGATTTATTTTGGTTTTGTAGCTGTCAGCCAATAAAATCTAAATTAACCATATGTATATGTAGATTCAATCATTGTACATATGGAGGAGGCCTCTACTAGAATACAATCCGCTTCATACATTTCACCTATGTATGAGTGGTGTTTTTACCATATAAGACAGTCGATGGTCGGGGCACATCGAGACGCCAAGGGCGAACATTGTGGACCACTGATGGATGTCGCTCGCACCCATGGGGACCATGATGGGATTCGGTGTGCCGCCAGACCCACCAACCCGTGCCCATGGCTGCGTGCATCGCCACGAATCCAACACATCGAACTACATGGAATAATGATTGGGCGAGTGCGACCCAGGGGCAGACACACACACATATTTCCGGGGCCCCACCAACGATACCTTGCCAATGGATACAGAGATTGCCAAGCGCAGCCTGCTATGCTACATCTATAATTGGCATGGACCACAAGCCCGCACCCAAACAAAGGGGCATGTGCTTATGCACTATAATATCTGCTTCTCGGTACATGTCCCTCTAAGCCTACGAACCCTATCTATCTTTTCATGCATTCATGGGAATATTTCTTTATAGGTTCAGCCTGCACTCAATCATCACAGTCGATGAGTTGGTACATGAATGCATGGGTCATGAGAATCTCGTATGATCATTCCTATGATCAACCTTGTGTTAATTCGTCAGGCTGCTTTTTGAGGTGTCCGTAGCTATAAGTGGTCTCTGTCCCCGGGCAACAGTTATCTTAATCTGAGAATGATTTGATGAGTTTCCAAGGTTCCAACCTGGGAATTATCATCTATTGATTAACCATGACCACTGGCTTAGTCAAATTTATTCACATCATTCCAAAGGAATTTATTTGAGCCTTGTCATGAAGTCTTAGGCCCATTTACAGGTCAACACCAATCATCTCTGCTTCGCTGAGCTCTTCTGGTGTTAGTTACATGATAATATGTGAAGATTTCGCGCCAAGCTTGTGGCCAAGTGTTCTTCCATCGATCTCTGCAGGCGGTACAAGTATTGCAGGACCGACATTGTTCGAGGAAGGCCTTTGGTCGGGCCACTTCATGATGTGGAGATGAACCTCCTCCATCTCCTCGATGGCGGCCGCAAGCCTTTCTTTGATGCTCGTGTGATCGCAGCACACGATGCGCCCGTCGGAGGAGACCTCGGTGGGGAGGACTCCTTTCCCTTGCAGTCGAGAGACGATGACCAGGTGCCCTGTCTTGCTGGCATCACCGCAGAGGTTGCCGAGCCCGGCGCGATCGGCTGCTGAGCCTTTGAAAACGGAGCTGATGCAGATGAAGCCCTGCGCAAACGGTTGTGCATCAGGTGTTCGGCCTCGTGATTGATGAGGTCAGATTTAGTACCTCCTCGGTTCTCTTGATGTCCATTCCGAATCTTCTCTCACCTTCCTCGGGTGCAAGCACCACCGGCACCTCCGCGATGCCCGGCAGGAACCAGAGTCGGATCGCTTGCAGTAGCTCGACCGTGGAGGTATGCTTCGGACTCTGCTGCTTGAGCCAACTCATTTCTTTCCAAGAACTCTGGCAATTGCCTCCGTCAGAAGATGCAGCCTTTTGCTTAAGCATTGATTCGACATGCATTAGAGTTAAACATTATGGAAAAAGAACTAGAATGTAGTGCATGTTTGGTGTTCACTCCATCTATTACTTGCAAGAGAGTAGAGAAAGAGAGAGACAGAGAGGAGCTAACGATTTGCTCTGTTTGGATGTTGACGAAGACGAGAGGAGCTCCGGAGGAGACGGTAGATGAGAACCAAGCCATGGATCGCGTCATGGTGGCCTCGAAGTTGCGCTCGCTGGGGAAAGGCATGAAGAGGATGGAGCTAATCAGAGTGGAATGGCGGTCCGGCAAGTAGGTTTCCACCTTCTTCTTCCAGTCGTAGCTCACGCTTTTCTTCCTGACGAACCCGATGCCATCCACGTTAACCACCGTTCTGCTCATTTCTGCATGGGTGCATGCAACGGTACTGCATGAGTCATGATCTAAGTGCATGAAGTGAGAAGGCTTCGTTTAGCTCACCCTGAAGCTCCGCGCACCGCTCCAGAGTGAGATCGCCGAGCACTGCGACGTGGCGGTCGTCACGGGCGGCCATCACGGTGAAACGGCGATAGAGCTTGTGGCCGCCGTAGGGGACGACACGGGCGCGAAGGTCCAGCAGGCTGCTGCCTCTCTGGACCTTGATCCAGACCGACTCGGACCGGCGTCCCAGCCGACCGAGAACGGAGCTGATCTCCGACCGGCTCTTGGCGGAGGCAAAAATGGGGCTCTCCTCGTCGTCGTCGTCGTCGGCAGGGGCGACCCCCTTGACGATGTCACCGGGGAGTGGCATGGAGTCGTCCCACTCCTCAGAAGGCATCCCTGCTTCGACTCGTTTGACGCCGACCACCGTCCCATTGCCGCCCATCTGCGGAACAGCGACACCACCAACGGCTGCAATCTCTGATCTCTTCGATGTCTAAGAAGCCACTGCCGAATCGGCAATATAAATGCATCAGTCGACGTCAACGTTCGTGAGGAAAGAGGAGATGGGTCGGTGATAACAAGGACGCTGTTCCTATAGCGCCATAGCAGGCCTTAACAAGTCAAACACGAACAATTAGCTACGTCAACACCAATCTTCTTCACACGGCCCTCAAGCGTTTGAGTTGGGCTCGCATTCCTTCTTCCCTCTTCAAACCCAACATCTTCCTCCACAGTGTCAGGGATCGAGTTGGTGGTCGTCTGCAACGCTCGTGGTCCTCCTCTGCCGCATCAAATTGCTAAAGATGAACTGGGTTGCGACCACAATGAATTCCTCTACTTCAATGAGCTCATGGAGCTCTTCGTATATGCCAAGCGAATAGCATCATAATGGTAGGTTGTTGAGATGGAGTAATGCTTCCTAGTTTGCCGATACACAGTACATGAATGAATTAAAGGCAAAATTGTTCTTCTCTCACTAATTTAATTCTCCATCTGTAAGTCGATGTGACCTCCTTTTTTGTCATTTGGACGACTCGTCTCGTACTTCACCCATCTAAATTTTACTGTCACGCATATAACACATCCATACGTACATATATATGAATATGTGGCTGTCGTAGGATCATCGTGTCCTGCTCGTGTCCTAGCGATGCACCGATGTGGTCTCCCTCGAAGTCATAAATGATGCAGCTCGACCTGAACCATCATGCTTTCATCCATGAAGTCGTCGTCTTGCTTCCCTTGGAAGTACTGAGTGCAGGAAATAATGGGTGACAAAGATTGATCGATGGCCTTGAAGCAGACTGTAAGATGAGGTCGCACATCACGGTGTGGAGAAGAAACCGAAGGCTCGCAGGGTTCGATTACCGTCGTCTCTCCTGAAAAGGCTTGTGGTGATGGTAGAGGACTAAGTCCAAGGAAAAGAATGATCCAAATAGATCATGTGTGGCCATCAAGTGGTAGATTTATGTGGTTTTCTTCTTACAATGACTGACATGGGAAATTCGACAGTGAATTATCTGTATATGATGGTGATGATGGGACCTGAGCCAATTCCTCCCCTTTTCTTTCGCCAAAAAGTGTTTTTTGCTTGATTTGTGATGGCACAGATTAAGAGTTATTTGCAGTAGGAATTGACATCGACGATAAGGTAGCTGACGTGCTGTATGTTATCGCATTTGGTTCTTTGTGTTTGACAAAATGCAACTTTCGCTTGAAGCAATGGTGGTGTGATTGGGTGAACCAAACTTGATTTCATCATTGTCTTTGTCATCGTGAACCAAACGTTTCATCAAAGTCTAATCACAGGTCACAAGATGTCTTACCCTTTGATGGCTACATGAACCAGAGGAAGACCAACTAGGAAATGCCGAGGATCCATCAGCTAGCCAGCCATGAGAGGAGCTGCTCCATCCACCCTCCCTCCCTCACTGACATCCACATCACATGTGAAAGGAGGCACCCCACGTCCCTTCCTTTTTCTTTTCTGGCTTCTTTCAGAAGGCACTGCGATTTCTTTGAAGATGAGTTCAGCTTTGAGATCCCACCCTTCGGTGGTCCTCAGCTGAAATCTTCCTTCCCACAGTGCTGTCACTTCACGCCTCGAGAAGACCACCAAAGCCCTATGAGAGCATAACATGCAGCAGCCATCATCTTCCTCTTCTTCTTCTTCTTCTTCTTCAAGGGTCGAGTTCAATAATTGATGCAAATGTCACTGTCGTGCCATGCTGCGAATGGCTGCTGTATTCTTCAGCCATAATCTACGGAGACCGCATTACATCATTTGAAGTTCCTCAGGTTAATATCCCTACCGTTGATCGATCCAGCACTTGAAATTACATGATCATGGAGTACTCTACGACCTCAAACAGAACTGGACAGGCAAGAAGACGTAATGATCTAACTTTAGATTCGAAATGTTCTCCGTGGTCACGAACGTTTTGACCAAGTGCAAGGCAATTATTATTAGAGGAAGGACATGTATGGAGTGCATTTGAGCGCATTAAGGCGGCTTTTACGCGATCAGCGACAGGTTAGTCCGTACTCTCCCATCCAATCCAATCCAATCCGAAGAGGGGGACAAAACATGTACATCCTATAAAGAGGGATAAAATTGCTTGCATGAGTTGATCATCCTCTTCAGACATGTCATGGATAGAAATGAGATCTTTTGTTGTTCGGAAGCATACAGATAGAACGAGGTGGAATGGTCCATGAACACTGGTGGTTGTATTGTGTTATTAAGGCATAACTTAGGATGTGCCATAGTGTCACTTTCACGTGGTGGGGTATTTGAGAGACACAGAAGGAGACTTCTTTACGAGAGGTCCCCTTGGAGGGGCAAATGAGGTTTCAGGGCTACACGTCCATTTCACAAACCCAAGGCAGTGCAGATGAGGATAGATTAGAACAGTGAAGAGGGAGCATGAAGACTTGGGAGAAGGAATAGTTACAGCATGGGCCAGCAGGCATGCATGAATAAAGCAGACCTCTGCTGCTGGCACGTCAGAGAGAGAATTAAACTCATATCAATACTATCATCTCCATGTATATCTTCAAACACAGATAGATTTCTGCGCAGAAGGCCAAGGCTGGGCCTTTGCATCACCATAACTATGGCCATTGTTGGTTATTTGGTAATTAACTAGAGTTGTTCACACAATTAATCACCAAATGCTGTCTTGACCACTGCCAAAGCCATACTCTGCAACACCAGTCACCAGATATAAAGAAGAAACAGCTACAAAGAGGCTCCACAGCAGCCAGCGGCTAATGGAGTATCACATACGCAGAGACAGAGAAAGAGAGACCCCCGCCACGAGAGCTGGTTGTGTACCTGTCGTCCGCCTTGACTGCCGTTTACACATGCACGATATATATATATATGTATATATATATATATGTATGTATATATATATATATGTATGTATGTATATATATATGTATGTATGTATATATATATATATATATGTATGTATATATATATATATGTATGTATATATATATATGTATGTATATATATATATATGTATGTATATATATATATATATACATACATATATATATATATATATGTATATATATAGCTTGAAAGATGAATGATGAAGAGATTGGCAGAGGATGTGTGGTGATGTGATGGTGTTGTTGGAGCGGTACTTGGTTGTCAATTGACGAGCCAAAACCCACCGCCAGCAGCACCAGCAACAGCTGCTGCAGCTATCGTCAGTCGTCTCCGCAAAAGGAGCCTGCAGCCCCAATTGTCTACCCTCCTCCTCAACCTCGTGCAGAGAAAGGGTGATGTAGATGACCAGCAGATCACTCTCAACATCCAAACACCAGGACCAAAGCGATCGCAGCAGGTCTGGGGAAAAAAGTAGCTATTTCCGTTACCCCCCCCCCCCCCCCCCCCCCCCTCCCCCTCTCTCTCTCTTTCTCTCTCTCTCTCTCTTCTTCTTCTTCATCACTTGCAGCGCGTCCGGTGAAGAGAGAATGTCCTCTCCACTGACGCGTTCTTCTGTTGCTCTACATGGTGTCTATCCAAACTCTTTTTTGCCGTCCTTTCCTTCTGTCTCGATCTCTCTGCCTCTCCCTTAGACACAGAACCTGATTACAGTAGTCTTCGAGCCTTAAGGCCAGGAGGGGAACGAGAGAGAGAAAGAAGAGGAGCAGAAGAGCATAATCTGCTTCCGCAGCCTCTTTTCTACGTAGGAGACAGTTGCCTGCACTGGCTAAGTCCACAAGATAAGGCAAAGATGAACGAGCGCAGCGAGGGACGCGACTTCATGAGTGTGGACTCCTTCTCGCAGCTCCCGTTCATCCGCCCGGTCCCCAAGCCTTCCTCCTCCTCCTCCTCCTCCACCTCCGGCATCCGCCTGTTCGGCATCGAAGTCCCTCACCATCCCACCAACGAAGAGGACAACACCGAAAAAGACCACACCACCACCGTCAACGGCGGAGGTGAGAGCGCACGCAAGTTCGAGTGCCACTACTGCTATCGCCAATTTCCGACATCGCAAGCGCTCGGCGGGCACCAAAACGCCCACAAGCGCGAGCGCCAGCACGCGAAGCGGGTTCACATCCAGTCCGCCGCCCTGGCCGCGATCCACCACGGTCCGGCAGCCATCGACGGCCATCATCTCTACGGCTTTTTTAATTACCACCAACCATTCGGCCCGGTGTTACCCGCAGCCGCCCACTTCGCTGTCGACTCTCCTTCGACGCCGCACTACCCTGCATGCCACGCCACTAGCGCCGCCAGTGGTAGCTTCGGTGGTTGTTTCTACGGCGGGCTTGGTTCGGCGGCTCAACCCATCAACGGCAGCCCGTTGCCGGGACTCTGGAAGGCCCCTGGGGTCGTGCATGGCAGCGCGAGCGTGGGGTTAGTCCATGGGGACTCTCCGATGCCTTCACCTACGACAAGACGAGATCAAGAGCCAAGAATCGAGGGAATTGGAGGCATTATCTCAGATGGCAACGATCGTGGTGCTTCTTCCGCATCTTCCAAAAGCCAATTTGCTTACCAGCTGATGCCCGGCGTGAAGGAGAACGTGAGTTTGGATTTGCACCTGTGATCAGTAACACTCTTGTGGGATTTCGGATGATACTATGGCTTTGTTCTTCCTTAGTTTCTTTCGTCATGTTGTGGTGTTGCCCAGAGAAGTGGCCATCCTTTTATCGTCAGGCAAAGGAAAAAGAAAGAACAGGAATTCTATCTCTCATTTGGACAACACAATGCATCAAGAATTTTCACTGTGAATCTATAAACATATGATCTGCAAGAGTGTTGCTCACTCTGTAGATTTTGATCCCTGCAATCTTCAATCTTTGACTATATCCATGTAACTCTTTATTATTTGTCGATCCTTGTCTCAGGGAGTACCATTCCTGTTGCTTGTGAGTGTTCCAACTCTCTAATTACCTCTCTGAAAGGTATCTTTGCGACATATTGTTCATTTAGAGGATTCCAAGTAGTGAATTATATCACATAGTAAAAGACCTACATGTGCTCTTCTTGAATGAGCTTCTACTTGCACCTGTAATTATTGATAGGAACACTGAGATGCCAATGATTCCTTAATAGTTGATGACATTAGCTAGTTGTCTACTGAGAAAACAAGTCCATGAGACACAAGTGGCATACTCTGTTAGCATATGACTGACTGCATTGGTTCAGGAGCTGCAATGAGCTATACATATTGTCACCTTTGTACATGTGAGGTGAAAACAGTATCTTCATTCCTAACTTCTATTCCTTCTGCAAAAAGTGAAGCATGTAATGATCAAAGGCTACTTGCTTTCTTCAAAATGCATGAGGATCCTGACAATGGAACAATTGCTCATCAAAGCTCCAGTATCAGCTCAGTGCAGAAGGGTTCATGTGCCTTTCATTTCTCATGTTGCCCTGAAGAAATTATTCATTTGTTTGATACTGTAATACCCCTGACATGAAAATAATGAAGTAATTCGATGATGTTAATTTGATTTTGTACAACGTATCGAAGATACTTCTTGCATACTTGATCAGTATGACAATCTATATAGTTTCTACATCGACAAATTTCAGCTCTTGTATACATTACAAGCCCAAAAATTGCAGAGAAGACATTTAACAAATTCTAGCAGAAGTGATTTGTCGCTATAGATCTTTCCTTCATTTTTCCTATCTATCATAGACAAATAGGAAGCTATTCACATACTCATTATCATCCAGAAGTTTCCAATAATTCCCACTCTGGGACTTCTGCATTCCCTTCCACCCAACTGCAGGCCGGAACCTTCTTCAAACCTTTCTTTGAGATGTTGCTTCTTAACTCGGCCACATCGTTCCATTTTCCAGATAATGCAGACATATTGGCAGCAATCACGTAGTTTGATCCTAGGTCAGGCTCCTCTTCCAGCAGAAGCTTCAGCAAGTCGTCACCGATATCAAAAGATTTGCCGCTTTTCCTGCAAGCTCCGAGAAAGGACCTCAATATGACATTATTTGGAGTAATCGACATGTTCTTAATGAACTCATAAGCAGTTTCTAGTAAACCTGCTCGGCCAAACAAATCAACCATGCAACCATAGTGCTCAATTGTTGGCTTGATATGAAACTCATTTACCATTCTAGAAAACATTGTTTGGCCTACATCTACCATACCGAGGTGGCTGCAAGCACATAAAATGACGGAGAATATTGTACTGTCTGGTCTTACACCACTAGCTTCCATCTGGGAGAATAGATCAATTGCTTTTTCCCATTGGCCATGATCAACGAAACCTGCGATCATAATTGTCCATGACTGCAAGTCCTGCTCTTGCAAGGATTTGAAAACTTGGAAGGCTTCTTCTAAGAGCCCACATTTAGCATACATGCTGACTAGAGCGGCACCCAGGGCAACATCCAATTTGATGTTGTTAACCACTATGTATGAGTGAATAGCTCGTCCTGTACACGGACTAGCCAAATAACTGGAAGCTGAAAGTAGGCTTATTAGAGTAACTGAGTTAGGTTTAACATTTGCTGATCTCATTTCCAAAAATACCATTAGAGCTTCAACAGGATGGCTGCTGTAAATTAAATAGAACATCAAGGGTCAGAATTTGTCACAACTATTGTGAAAAAGAAAAAAGACAGGGATAAACAAAAAAACAAGAATAGAGGTTTATAGGTATTGCGAGATAAAGCATAGGATGCATCTAGGAAAATAATGCATGTCAAATGTTACATATGCTTCATCCAATCTTAGGTGGGGTATCAAAAGAGAACTAAAAACAATTTGATGCTAAAACTCCATGATATCATTGAATCAAAACAAAGGTGCTTACTGGATGGCTAAAGACACCATTGTCTCACACCTATAAATTGGGACAGGGCTCTGTCCATGTATCTGAACTCACCGATCGAAAAAAGCCTTTTAGTTCCAGTCGACTCAAAGAAAATATGCATCAATTGTATGATTCACATAAACTATGCCCTTTGAGATG
This sequence comes from Musa acuminata AAA Group, assembly GCF_036884655.1. Classification (NCBI taxonomy): domain Eukaryota; kingdom Viridiplantae; phylum Streptophyta; class Magnoliopsida; order Zingiberales; family Musaceae; genus Musa; species Musa acuminata. The sequence goes on from NC_088336.1 coordinate 26,928,328, forward strand.
AAAACATAACTCACCGAATGACCCATAACTTGTACCAAAACTTAATCTACATAAGAACAAACTGAAATTAAATTACGTCAAGCATGCATCTCCTTGAAGAGATGCATCCACTGAATGACCATAATCTGATTATGCCTTTCGTTGTCATATAGAAATATGTTATATTTTGAAGAGTGTTGATGGAAATATCCTCTTTGTATCCTCGAATACAAATATTTTCACAAACATAAATTCTTAATTACGATTTAATCTTCAAAAGAAATTATCAGGTTTAACCCTGATAATATGATATGTCCGCCGGTTTGGATTTCGCCCATCATCGACCGGTTATAACAATAATAGTTCAGGAACTTTAATCAAAGCGAAGGTTGAATAAAGAGCATACCTACCAAGCAAGATATCCTTGGATCATGGAGCTCCATGTGACGACGTCCCTAACACCCATTTCGTCGAACACTTCACGAGCGCATTTGGACACCCCGCAACAAGCATACATGTGCAGAAGAGTATTCCCAACGTATAAATCCAAGAAAAACCCGGCCTTTAAGACCACCCCATGAACCATCTCACCGACTCGCAGCACGGAAGCACGGCCGCACGCCCTGAGAACAAACGGATAGGATAAGTTGTCAGGGCGCCCGTTCCCTGCACGTCGGAGGGCTGAAAAGAGGTGGATGGCTTCTTGGGGGGAATCGGAATCGGCGTAGGCTCGGATAAGGGAATTCCAAGCGAAGAGAGGAGGAGGAGAGGCGAGGTTGGAGAGGACGGAGCGGGCGTGGGCCAGGGAGAAAGGCCAGAGGGAGGAGATGAGCTTGGAAGCGACGGATGGGCGGTGGTCGAGAGCGGCTTTGAGGATGAGCGAGTGGAGTTGAAGGAGGTGGAGGAGGGAGGAGGACCGTCGGAAGAGGGAGGAGAGGTGGCGGGAAGACCATAGCATCTTTTGGATGCGTTGGGAAATGACAGACGAGAGGTTCAAACAATAGAACGAGAGGCGTCAATGGACCCGATAACCCGGTTATTCAATATGAATCCGATCGCAACAGGACGCCGATCCTTCATCTATATGATCTTGTTAATAGCCTCGATTCGAAGCTATTCGGATCCAACATGATGCAGACCCGGACCCAGGAGGCCAAATCAAAACAAGAAACGGGTTATCGGGTTTTCTCTTCTCCCCACAGGTTTTCTATTCTTCTCTCTCGGAAACAATGGTCTCCCTCCCCTGTTTCAAACCAATGTCCTCTTCATCATCATCATAGCTGTTTCCCAGTGGGTTCAGAGCATCCAAAAGTGCATGTTGGAGTATGAGCGAACAATATTCAATCATATCTTTGCATCTTTTGCTTTTGTTCTTGTTTGTATGACAGTCTAATTTAATCTTAGATTGAATATTACAATGCAATTGGAAATTGCTTTTGTTCTTGTTTGTATGACAGTCTAATTTAATCTTAGATTGAATATTACAATGCAATTGGAAATAGCATATCGCTTTATATCCCACCAATTTATTCCATTCGCCTCTTTCTTCGAAACACAAAACGGACTGACATGACCGACACCATCTGACGGTCGATAGTAACACGCACAACAACAGTAATAAAAGGCCCACGACACGTGGGGACCGGACGGCGAATAAACGTGGCTACTTTCTTTTATTGTGGTCGAGATATTTAGTCGAAGAAGACGACGATGGAAAGGAGGGGACGGCAACGGGGTGGGGTCATTTGCCGGACGCCGCGGCTTTGGTCTTGGCGGCCTCGAGGTCGACGGCCTGCTGGAGGAGGTTGGAGCCTTGGTCGTCGTCCTCGAGCACGATCTGGAGGGGGAAGTCGCCGAGACCGTCGGCGATGGCGAGGAGGATCCGGCGCATCTCGGAGCGGAACTCGTCGCGGTCGACGGTGCCGCTGCGGTCCAGGTCGAACTGATCGAAGATGGAGTTGTATAGGGCGGCGACCTCGGCCGGTGGGGTGACCACGTCGACCCCGAAGTGGGTCTCCAGGAGGCGGAAGGTCTCGAGGGCGCGCCGCAGCTCGGCGCGGGAGAGGACGCCGTCCCCGTTGAGGTCCAGCGCCGCGAACCGCTCGTCCACGCTCCGGTTGAAGACCTCCTCGTCCCCCACGAACGCCCGCACCGTCGACCCGTCCAATATCACTACCCCCATCTCTCTCTATCTCGATCGCAGACTCCCACTCATACACACAAGCAGCGATTTAATTGTGTTGTATATGGTTTGTGCTTATCCATGGGATCTTTCGAGGATGGATGTTTGAAATTACGATAGCGCCACTAGTGGTCGAGGCTTTGGCGTAGGGTGCAGAGAAGGACTTGGTCAACCGTGTACACAGAATATTGCCACCATCCATATGGCGCTGAGATTCGTGTCGCAGCATACAAGTGAAAGGGATGATCAATTGAAGCTTATGAAACGACCAATTTAATAGAGAAATCATAATACTGTCAATATGCAACAGGCGAAGGTAATTGAAGAGACTGACTGGGTAGAAGCGATCAAGTCAACGCAATGGTACAACGTACTTGATCGCTCTGTTCAGATTTGAACTGCAGAATTGATAGTGTGGAAGAGTTTGGCTCGAAGACTCGGTTTCTATATTAATCTGTATGAAAATTTAGGTTAAATAAGATTCTCGATGCCATCTATCCAAACAAATCAATAGCCAATAGGAGTGGGTGCCTAATGTAAATTTTTTTATTACAAGTTAACGAGTGAAAATATTTTAGGATAAAAATGAATTGTTTCTCGATCGCCTAATTATTGACCCGATCCTCCTAGTGGTACTGTCACATGTTGAGTTATAATTTAAGGAGAATATTTTTCTGAAGTTTTTATTTTATAGTTAAAATGCTAAGCGAAAAAATCTCAACAGTCCTAATGATCATCTCATGTCAAAATCCCCAAGGTTTTGATTCTGTGAATTGAACGTGTTGTAATGGTTTCACTTCAAAGTTGCGTGTCATTTACATACTAGTTATATCTCCTCGATGGTTTAAATCGATTTCATATCTCTACCTGAGATATGTCCTAACATTTGTATTCACTGAACTACACACCTCTTCTCTCCAAAATGTATTCACTAATTGTTTACTCATACTAAATCCTGACTTGTGTCCTAATTGAACGGGGAGCATATTGTTAACCATAAGTCGATCCAATTCAATCTAAACTTGAGGATGCAAGGACATCCGAGAAACCCACGTGACAGTCTTATGAGACTATTGTTAAGGAAGATATCTAAGATTACTCCGTGGTGATTTTTAGGGGGCTTTTGAGTATCTGAGGTGGAATATAGTTCTTTGGTATATTCCTATATGAAGGGCAACTATGAAAGAAAATTTTCTGACCCTGACCCTCAAATACTCAAGTTAATTCTCGAATAATATATAGTGTAAAAAGATTATTTGGAGAGGAATTTGGCCTCTAGGCTAGTGTTTTGCTCTTCCTTTGGTGTTTTGGTCATGGGAAATATAGACCTGAACAACCTCCCATGGACTATCATTCACGGAGGCTGACTAAGAGGGGTGCAAACCCAAATGACATGAACAACCTCCCATGGATTATCATTCATAATAATTGTAAAGCTCTTCCTTTGGTGTTTTGCTCACGGGAAATATAGACCTGAACAACCTCCCATGGACTATCATTCACGGAGGCTGACTAAGAGAGGTGCAAACCCAAATGACCTTCCGTGGATTATTATCTACGGAAATTGATCGAGTTTCCATAGATTGTTATTGTCCATGGGAGGTTGATAGGAGGGGGGGGGGGACTCAGACATTATCTTTCACATCAGTATTTTTGTGATTAACCCTAAAGCTACTCCATCTACATTTTGGGGGCTGAGGTTGATTATTTAGCAACATATATCCAAAAAAAAGTGCCAGATCATTCTTTGGGGAGAAGTAATATGCTTGTTACGCTAACCCTAAAGCTACTCCATCTACATTTTGATCGATTTGTGTTCTTCTTCTTTCTTCCGTTCTCCTTCCGATATCGCCCTCGTAGACTATTACTTCAACACCATCCACCATGAAGAAAAGAGAACCTTCTCTCAACCCTTGCGATCGCATCAGCATGTTGCCTGACTGCTTGTTGATTCACAGACTCTCCTTATTGTCACTCGATTACGCCTACAGAACAAGCTTCGTTTCGAGGTGATTCCAGAATCTATGGAGCCATCTTCCTGATCTCGATGTCACCCCTAATCTCGAGATCAAGGCTCCCTTTTTCTCGTTCGTCGACAAGCTGCTCTCACTTTACGTGGCACATAACATACGCAGACTCCGCGTTGCCTTCTTCTACGAAGACGTCTCACAAGTCCAGTGTCCAAGAACTGGAGCTGGTGCTGTGTCCCCTTGACATTAGTACCCCGATGCTCTCTTTAACTCTCCTTTCTTGCACTTATTTGAAATCACTCAAGCTCCAATACTTCGACATCAACCTCGTTGAGCTCCATTGGTTTCAGTCCCTTGAACTGGTTAGCCTCAGTTACGTCAGTTGTGATGGTGCAGTGATCGGTGACCTGATCTCGGGCTCGCCTCGTCTCGCGATTCTAGATATCCGGCGTTGCGAAGTGAAAGGCGATCTTGATATCATCGATTTCAGGGGTCAGCTCGAGTGGCTAAGGGTTGGCTTGTGCAGCGATAAAGGAGTTCTTGATTCCAAGGTCGAGATAGCTGCTCCAAACCATAAGTTCTTGGACATCGCTAACTATATGCCTCGAGCTAGTTTTCGCTTGCGCTGCCCCTCTCTTGAGATAGCTGCTCCAAACCACCATGCACGCGGCCCATCACGTGCGGGCCGGAGTGGGGTGGTTGGCCCACCATGGGATAGAGAGGTTCTGATCTGGCGTAGCCTGCTTGGGTGAGAGCAGGGGATCCCCATAACAACCCATCATTAGTACATCACGAAGCCTTCCCACATCCTTAGTTGGTAGTTGGACTTATTTGCCCTCGTCTTCCTCGAAGTCGGCGCACCAAGAAACGAATTCTTGTTAGGCTTTTTGGGGAGGAGAAACCCAAACCTGATCCCGCAAGTGGAGTTGCTGGCGGCCCGAGTCGCCCCAGATCTCCGCCTCTTCTCCCATCTCAACAGCCCCTCTTGAGACCTCCGCACGTCGGTGGTGGTGGTTGGGGCCGGCCATGGCAGCGTCTTCGGCCCTCTCGTCCTTTCGCTACGCCGATAGCCTCGTGGTGGTCGGCATCTCCGTCTGCACGGCCTTCCTCTGCGAGGCCATCTCTTGGCTCCTGATCTACCGCACATCTACATACAAATCCCTTCGCTCCTCCATCGACAAGGCCTCCAAGAAGCTCGACACCATGAAGTCCACCTCCGCCTCATCCTCCTCCAAGAAACCCTCGTCCTCCTCGTCCTTGTCGTCGTCGTCGTCGTCTTCGTCCCGGGCCAAGAAGATGGACCGCGTGGAGACCAGCCTCAAGGACGCTACCCGCGAACTCTCCCTCTCCAAGTTCAAGTCCGGCGCCGTCGTCGCTGCCGTCCTCTTCGTCGTCTTCGGCCTCCTCAATTCCCTATTCGAGGGCCGCGTGGTGGCTAAGCTACCCTTCGCTCCCATCCCGCTGGTCCTCAAGATGAGCCACCGCGGTCTGCCCGGGACCGATCCCACCGACTGCTCCATGGTGTTCCTGTACTTCCTCTGCTCTATAAGCATCCGGACCAATCTGCAGAAGTTCTTGGGTTTTGCGCCCCCAAGAGGCGCGGCCGGTGCCGGGCTCTTCCCGATGCCCGATCCCAAAGCTAGCTGATTGTCTGATCCGAAGATTGAGGTGCGGACCGTGCCCCCGAGGCATCAAATTTGGTGAAATTGCTTCTCCTCATGGTTTTCTTGAAATTTGATTGTTCTTGCTTGATGTGTCTTGTGGCATTATTTCGATGAATCTTGGATGTGACTTTTAAATAATCACTTTTTGTGTATGTGCCAGCGATCTATTCTTGTAGCTTTTGCTCACTGTAGAATTTACCAATAATTTATCTGTGCATTGTTCACTTAATGATATTTTGCAGAAGTCTTTTCACGCTAGTGCCCCATATAGATTCTTTTATTTGGATTTTGTATCCTTTTTCTTTCATGCCTGCGGACCAAACGTATGATGTGATAGGGCTGTGTTGTTTTGAGAATTAAGAGAACAATAATAAAGAAGGCTACATCAATAGAAGACTACATGGATTTATTATTTTGGTTATCCTGAACAATTAAGATAGGGGTCTAGCATTGTGCAAACTGTGGTTTCAAATACCGGTGGGACTGGTATAGATGGTAAATATTGATCTCATCAGGAATGGTACATTAGTTCACTATCTTCCGGTTCTCGTTTTTATTATTTTTCAGCGATACTGGATGTTTCAGGTTGATTTACCACTGGAAACGATAACCATACTGATCTGACAAAGTATCAGTTTGGTATTAAACGAAGATATAAAGCCATGATGTGAACTACATTTAGTACGCTTGGTCTGACTGGAATTGTTACCGGATTGAGTTGTAAAACTGTGACACAAACTATATTAGCACATTTTGTGCTATAATAGAATGATATACAGGTACTCGATGGGCATGAAATTCTAAACACCTGGTTACATCTCTAGTTATTTATGTTCATATTCCATAAGGAAGTTTCATAGTTGCTGAACTTGTTTCTTTAATGACAAAGATATGTCAACCAACTCTGTCCATGTCCTATTGTTCAAGAATACAGTAAGTTTGTATTTCTTCTAGTTCAGGAGTCTGCTGGTTTTTGAAAAGTTACTCAATAGAAGACCAAACGTTCCTGCTATTTGAGATTAATGGGTACTCTTCCATCATCAGACTCTGCCTATGGTCCATAAAGCGAGATCAGTTATCTTCTAACGGACACCTGTTAGTTACATTTTACAAGTGTTGAGTATTTCAACATAGTGGGACTCTTATTGGGGTGCTTATATCTTTTAACTTTTTTTTATGGCCATGTATTGCTTTGTATCTTGTGGTCATATCTTTCTTAATGATAGCCCGATTGTCCATTTGACCACTGTTTTTTATCCATGTTTCATTGATCTTGAGCTTTTCCACTTCTCGCCTCTAGTTTCAACTGATTTCTCTCTTCCTCGTTCTTTATTTTTTTGACTGCATAGACTCCATTGACATACAAGTGCAACACTCCTCTTCAATCCTTCACAATGAGATCATCATTTATATTGCTAGTTGCAGTTGGTTGTTGGATATGTTAGATCTTGAGAATTGAATAACTTGGTAGGTAAAGGTAGAATTACTATAGTTACTGCAGGTGCTTAGCTTGACACCTATATAGTAAAAGCTCACAAGACATCAAGGATTTATGTATTGTTGCTTGCTTGGAAATATATGTGCATATACAAATATTACATTTGTATATGTGGATTTATGTATTGTTGTTTGAATATAGTAAATACATTTATATATTTCTTATGTAAAAATATTAATGATACATATCGTACCCCTGTTATCTAGCATTTATGAGTTTAATTGTTGTAACCTACTGTATATGTTCCTAGTGTTTCTAGATGTCCATCCTCCTAGTATAAAAATCTAGAAAATATTATCATATTAATTTTTTGATGGCATCTGTGTATTATCTGACTCAAAAATTGTGAAATGACTTGCATTGCATCTGTTATCCCATTACTGCATAGGCACTTAGGCTATCATTTATGTTTTAGACTAGATTTCTCACTTGAACTACATAACATGGTTGACAACTATGTTCCTGTATCTTCTATTCTCTATTTAAAAGGCTGCTCATAGGTGGGTGAAAAACACATCTCATGTACAATAAGTAGCCTACTTTTCCATGCGCAATGTCTTTTTACCTGTTCTTCTTGCTGAAATTTAAGTGAGGGAAGCCATTGATGTACAATATACTGATGGATTTTGATAAATACTTTGTGTCTGCTTCTATGTATAAATACTTTGTGTCTGCTTCTATGTAATTTGCCTGTGGATGCTTAGTAGTAATCCTATCTGTAGCTCTTGTGTACAGTTATTCAAACTTGAATGTGTCATCAGTAAAGTAGACCATATGAGTTTCATCTGAAATATGCTTTGTAGGATCATAAACAACAATGCAAAAGGTGATGGCTTAAAGCTATCCCATGCAGCCATATCATAATTGAGGACTCGTTTTTCTTTTAAAAGACTCTCGTTCTGCAATTAAGTAATTAGAGTTTATTAGTTGAAACTTGATATTGATGGCTCCTATAGTGAAACGGTATGAAACTGGCGGTATGTACCGGTACATGGACCACCCTCGTTTCGGGCGGCCCTGTCCAATTGAGTAAAAAAAAGAAACGAAAATAGTTGTGGGGTCCATCCAACTCGGTAGCAGCGTTCGCAAGCCCTCTTCTCATGTTCAACGTTGTTTCCACTGTAGCTGGTTCGCAATGCCACTGTTGCTGTCATTGCCGTTGCGTTCGTTCTTCGTCCCAGGTACACTCCCACCTCTTCTCCTTCTCGTCTTTTTTCTTCCTTGTCCTCCACCATTTCTTCTTCTTCTTCATCTTTTTTATTCTTCCTCCACCACTTCTTGTTCTTCCTTCTTGTTCCTCCTCTTCCTCCACCCATGCTCTTCTTCTTTTCCTTTTTGAAACGCCGATACGTACCGATGGTTCGAGACTCTTGCACCGATATTGACTGGTGTACTAGTTCAACCATATCACCGAAATGGGTCCAGTACTTGAAACGGCAATCCTTGGTTATGACCTCATGGTTGATTGGGTTGCTTCAAAGTTTGGTCAGATAAAGGATAGCTACATAATAGGGCTAAACTCCTTTTTTTGTTGTTCGCCATTAGTAAATGTATATTCTAAGTGGAGCATTGAGGTTAAGTTTTCTGGATTATACAATCCGATGCTGCATGCTTAGATTGGGTTTTCTGTTACTGTTGGCATTCTGGAAGTCAGTTGCTTCATGAAAATTGGAAGCTAGCATTATTGCATCATAAACTACTGCATTCTGATGGATGGTGACAAATTTCCAAAATCTTGTTGGAAGTTATCAAAAATAGATACTTTGGCATAGAAGTTTCTTTGGTTGTAGTTGTGATTCTTTGTGGGTTGAAGAAGTGTTTGAAACTAATGGTGGATCTGTGATCGTTTGATCTTAACTTTAAACAAATCTCCGTTGGTGTTTTTTTGTTAAGTAGAATATTTCTTGTTAGTGTTTTGATTGTTGCGATCTCTTGCAATTGCACTAAAATATCAGTTTCAATTGATATTTGCTATCATTTGCAGTCTATCGTCGAATTCTTGAGAAGGCGCATCATAGTGAGGTTATGGAGGATGGTTCTTTCTAGGTAACTCAGGAATAATATTTTGGAAGTTACAAAGGACCTCAGACAATTTTAGTGCTTTGCTGACAAGTTAAAGGAGCTTCCACTGGTAAAAGGATTGTGCTGTATTGTCATTATTATTTTGGTGAAACTTGATGAATTTGGTAATAACCTATTATGGTGATTGAGAGCCTGGGAACAATTATGGTCATTATTATTTTCCGTGCTGCAACTAGCAGTGACAATTCACAGATTTTTCATCATTAATTTAGATTTTTCATCATTAATTCAGATTTTTCATCAAATTACAGGTTTAACAAGAAATCCCTATAATTAATTATGATATCATCCTGGTAAGTTACTCCAAAGAAATAATTCTTTCTGGGGGGAAATAATTCTTTCTTGGGGGGGCGGGGTGGGGGTTTTCAAGGTTGGCTCCTGGGCAGCTTGACATGAATAGAGTGTTCGGGTTTGTGGTCGCATTCAAAATCAAGATGCACAACTGCTCGTTCAACCTCTGCAAGATCCTCGATCCTTATCTGCAGGGTTTCTCCAATTGCGTGGGCTTCTTTCAGAGGCAAATCTTCGGGAAGCTCAATGTCAACCTGCAGCCCCAAAGCTCAATTACTTGACGGAATCAAGTGGAAAATATTATCAAGACCAAAATAGCTACGATGTGAAACACCTTCTTTCTATTAATGAATGAGAAAGCAAATTATTAATAGTTGACGTAGAAGAAAATGACGTCGTTGAAGCACTTTCTCTCCATGCAAAAATTGATGTCGCTTTCTTTGAGATGATAACAGAAGAAAGAACCGACTAACCTCCACAAAGTAAAGGACTCCAAATGTATAAGCTTGGACGGTATCAACAAGATAAGTTAATTTCTGTAGCATCTCCGGTGAAGCCGACTGACCAACCAGTGAGATTGCAATCGAGAAAAAATACGCAGCACCCAAATTAGCCAAAGATGATCCTCCACAACAATAATGGCAAGAGATTTTTAAATACACTCAAAATGGCCGACACGTCAAGACATCAGATGATTGGTCACATAATGTACTATTTGATTAACCCGTGCATATCTTTTTTGCCTATCGTGTGTGTGTGTGTGTGTGTGTGTCTCTCTCTCTCTCTCTCTCTCTCTCTCTGCTTCAATATTCCAGAAAAAAAAAAATTTCAATATGGCAAATCTCAACGTGAACATCCAAATATATCTGGTAATCTCAACCTAACGTCATGAGTTGTCAAATCCAATAAGCTTCAACATTAATTAGCAGGAGGAAGAGGAAGAAGACTAACATATAATGCCAGATATGACAGTAAAAGACGTTTAAAGCAACTCCTGCAAAAGTATCAATATGATGTAACTGCTGTTTGTGCAAAAGAAATTGATGAGATGGTTAGGAAAGGGCAAAACCTGCGTTCTCCCAGACGGTTCCAGACCAATTTATAATCGTATAGATTGCAAGAACGATAGCCCCAGCAGGATCAATCCACCTGTAGAATAGATCACCAAGAATAGCAGCAGCCAGACCAAGAATATTGGTCACGACATCATAGTAATGGTCCTGCGTATCAAAAAGCCATTGAAGTTAACTTGATGCTTCATATGTCAACAAAACTAAACAGCTGAACCTTAGCATAGGCACGGACAATCTTGTTCCCTGAGGTCCTGCAGTAAAGCCACAGAGCTAGCTTTACAAAAGTGGCAGACAACATGATCCGAATACAACAGTTGCACTGAGGTCATGTTGTCAGACGCCTCCTTCTCAATCAACCGTTCGAGGGCTTGAATGAAAACTTGAAATCCTGATGGAAACAATTTAGGTAGCAATGTAACATCCTGACAAAGAAAATATATGTAGAAATATAATTTTTCTCCCATCTTGTAGTAACTTCTATAATTTTTTTTTCTTCTATTATAATGTTTTGATTTAATTTTACATTAAAAATAAATAAAAACATAAATTAACTTATAAAAATCTGATAAATATATTATTATTAAAATTTGATTTAATTCTACCTGAAAAATACACAGACTTACATCAATTGATGTCAAGGATCCAATGAATGTATTATTAGTTTTAAATATCTTGATTAAATATTTTAGGCTACTTAGACATCTACAACCAAACATCTTCTGTGTGGAATGTCATCCTACCCAACATCTACTACTTACAGAGGTAGTAACCAGCTTGGTAGATTTCTGATGCATACATCCATCGTTCCTTGTACATCTATGGACCATACACTGTAGTCTTTTTCTCTGGTCATGAACAGCACCAAAAAAAAAAAAAAGTCCAACTTAGATTTCGTGGCAAGGGGCAGTCATATCAGACTGTCAACTAGCAAATTCCAGGTCAAAACACAAGAATGTCAAGAATTCCAAAGCCAGCGGTCACACAAGAACTTCATAAATCAGATTCCAAGTTTCAATCACAAGAATGTCATATCGTTAATTCAAAAGTCAAATCTGAGGAAAGAGATATACCTAGAGTAGCCATGACAGCAGCAAATATGACGATACCAACTGGTCGTACGCGCAATTTGCCAATCAGGTATTGGTATACGTTTATGTTCTTCATCGAGAGGTGAGTAAACCAGAGGATGCCACCCGCCATAAGATCCAGCAGTGAATCAAGCGTCGAAGCAGCAATAGCTATGGATCCACTTTGTACTGTAGCATAAATCTGCAGCCATGACCCAATTCAGTTTGCTAATCGCACAACACACCCTCTAAACTAGCATGCCAAAATCTGAGACATCAGGCTATGAGAATTAATCACCTTTAATCCCAAGAGGGCAAGATTTGCATAGTTGGAGATCTTCATGGCAAACTCACTCTGTTCTTGCTCTTCAAGTTCCAGAGCTTCATCAACTACGCTAGGCACGTTTAATGACTCAATTTCCTCGAAGGATCTCAGGGTTACGAACTGTCTCTCGTAGTATTCTTTCTCCCCTGGAATTAAAACAGGGAAAAGTGTCTTCACCACGATCACAGACTTATATTTCTTCAGCAAAAGAGGGGAACTCTCAAATGCCAGTTGACGGAGAAATCAAGATTTGAACACCATCACACATTGTCAAGAACAAGAGCATAATATGATTTAGAGGATTCAGTTGGGGAATTTTGATTCAAGATTCGAAAGGAAAATAAGAACATAATATGATTTAGAGGATTCAGTTGGGGAATTTTGATTCAAGATTCGAAGGGAAAACAACAGAAAAGATTCCATAGATTGGCTGTCAACTTCTACAAGAACTCGAAATAATACGTAAATCATATAACAGAATGCGAAACCAATTAGAAAAACAAGAAAGACAGATCAATGTAAAGAAAGAGGAATTAATTTCAACAAATTATACCATCAAAAGAGGGGGCGGGGTGGGGGTGGGGTGGTGTCACGGGCGAAGGGGCTCAAGTCAACCACAGGTGACTTAGAATGGGCGAGAAAGATGGCTGGAATCACTTATCAGATCATTCAACAGCATTTACACCGAAAGAGAATGCGATCGTTAGGAAATCTGAGGGGATTGTGGTTGAGGATGACACGAACCTTCGATGAGGTCTTTGGTGAGGGAGACGTCGATGTCGAAGGGCCTCTCGGGGTCGACCCCCCTCTTCACCTTCTCCGGCAGCCTTGCAACGAACTCGACCCTCATCGAGTTCACCGAGTTCTTGCGCGGCACCCGGGAGGCAACTGCCTCCCCGTTCCGATCCCCGCCCGCCACTAGCAGCGGCGCCCTCACCTCCTCTCCCGCCCTCCCATCCTCCCCTCCCCCCATGATCCCTCTCCCTCTCCCTCTTCTTGATGACCAAGGATCCAGAATACCAGAGGCGAGAGGGCGCCGAGGAGGAGACGGGTAAGGGTAGATATGTAGGGTATAGATAGCGCTCACCATCTCACCGACGTATGCAACGCGAGCCGTTTCTTTGCTACCGTCACGCTAACTTCCTCCGATCCTTCTCTCTCTGTTCTACTTAATCTGGAAACGCCACTTCTCCACTTGTTATCGAAATCTCAAGTAGGTCCCATCGAAGATGCAGAATTTGTTAGGCCGGTATCCTGATTCCGGGGGAATCTCAAAGATTCCTAATTATATATGTGTACCTGAAACATACATGTGTAGATATACGCCACAAATTTACTGGTGGTCTAATACTATTATAGAGGTAGACAAGAGGGATGATAATTAGCAGATTAATTGTGGCATGTAAAAGGTGTAGGAGGTGATTTTAGACTCCAATTGTGATGTGATGGAAACAAAGGAGGATGTTTATGGTTGATTGATCCCTTAAAAAGTTGATCTGACAAATAATATGAGTTGCTTATTAAATGCAACTTTTTTTTGTATCATAATTGTTATTCCATCTTTCTGTCTTGTTTCAATTTATTTTATATAAAAATAAAAAGAAACAGGTGGATGGTGGAGATCAAAGAGGGGAGTGGAATGGATTGTTTTGATGGAATTATAAAGGATAGTCTCCATGGAAATTACATTCCTATTTATCTGTGGAGGCACTAAAATTACACAACTGGCTGTGACCTGCTCACCAAAGATTCACAACATTATCCACAAAGATCTCACAAGTTGTGTGATGTTTCTCCTGTGTTTGTGTGTGTGTGTGGAAGGATTCAATTCGATCATGCATGCATTCCAAGTAAATAGCCATTCTTACTTTGATCTCTCTCATGGCCAAGCAGGACCAAGAACACATCAGGACCAGTTTCTTTTGGAACTGAGTTAATGTTTGATGGATGCATCAATGCATCTATCTCTCACACCTCTCTGTTCTTCCTGTTGACAATAAATAAGAAGAGGAAACAGAGTGAGTGGTGAAGGTTGGGTTTAACTTTTAAATATTGTGGAAAGAGGACATCGACAAACTGACATTAATATCAGAAAGCCACATCTGTCTGTAAAAGATAGCCACTGGCAGATAAGAGCCCCACAGCATACATTGAGCTTATCTTATCTAGAGGATATACCCCAACACAAAAAATATATCTATATGATCCACAAGAATAATAATATACAAGTAAATGGGGTTCAATTCTAACCTCCTGTTCATGATGATTAAGGTCAGGAAGAATCAACATATGAATCAATTACTTCATAAGATTTAGAGAGTGAGCAATCTTATTTTCGAGATAATTTATTATTATTATTTTGATGAAGGATAAGTGATGAAGATGATATTTAAATTCAAGATTTTATGATAAATTATCGAAATCTTTCCCAGCTGACACTCTTTTGAAACTTAGATAGTAAGCCATCAGTTTTGCTGATGCTGATGCAGTTTATTAGACTTCTTTGAATATTTTCCTTGTTAATTCATGGCTGGGTTCGAAGAGAAGATTGTAAGGCAACGTGTAGAAGAAAGGCTCATTAAATGTAGGGGTTGTGTCAAATTAAGATCTCATTTTGCACGAAAGATTTTATTTTATATAGTCTTCTTCATTGTTGTCTGTTCTACTCCACCTAATATGTGATCAAAATGTAAAAAGTGGATGTCATAAAGTTGACATTAAATTCATCCTAAAAATCTTAGATTACTCTGTTTTATCAAAACTTTCGATAGCAAGTCATGCTAATCAAAGCCATTAGACATGCTAAGTGCGAGATTAATTGAAGTACGCAAAGCTTCAAAGATACATTTATCACCCACAATCTGAGATGTGAAATGGTTAGTCAAAGAAAAAAGAGCAATTTTGACAGCAGAATTTGCTCGATCGGATTCCATCTAAAGGTCTTTCTTTTTTAATCTCAAAATGAAGCAGAATACTGACCAAGATTTGATGCAATCCCCCACCGAGAAGATTGGAGGCGACCGAGCAAGGCGGTGGTGTGTATAATTGCTCAAAAATCGCCTACAAGAGGAAGAAAGAAAGAGAATGAAGACAGAGCGATAATTAGCGTTTCTTTCTGATCCGGCAGGAAACGTGAAGAAAGCGATAGGAAGCCAGAGGAGGAGAGTGAGCCAATTTGCTCTCTTAGAAATGGGGCAATTTGCTCTCCTAGGGTGAGCAATTTTGAATTTGCTCGATCGGATTCCATCTAAAGGTCTTTTTTTCTTTAATCTCAAAATGAAGCAGAATACTGACCAAGATTTGATGCAATCCCCCACCGAGAAGATTGGAGGCGACCGAGCAAGGCGGTGGTGTGTGTAATTGCTCAAAAATCGCCTACAAGAGGAAGAAAGAAAGAGCGATAATTAGGATTTCTTTCTGAGGAAACGTGAAGATAGCGATAGGAAGCCAGAGGAGGAGACTGAGCCAATTTGCTCTCCCAGAAATGGGACAAAACAGTTATATTCGTCGCCTGAGAGATTCGAACTCTCGCGGGGAAACCCCATGTACTTAGCAGGCACACGCCTTAACCACTCGGCCAAAGCGACGATGTTGTACTCTCATCTTTTAAATATATTATGACATATAAATCTATAACAACCCAAGGCGATCAGACTTCCTCCACAAGGAATTGTAGCATTATTTCTTGCAAGCCGAGCCATAGTTCTACTTCGCTGAGAAGGAGGAGACTTGGTAGAAGAAGAACAACCAACCTTCGACTACGGAGGAGGCAGCAGCGAAGTCTCCACGAATGCTTTCTCTGTTGTAAACCATGGTGAGACCACATAAGAAGTTGCAGAATACTTGTCATACGCTTACGACCACGTGCACTTCTCCGTCGCAGATGCCGTGCACGTTTTAATGTTGGGACTCCCATCACACAACCTAATCCGCGTCTGCCACCGCTCGCCACAATGATTTCTTGCCGTCAATGTCTCAAAATGGCTGACTCATTCCATATCCACGCATCGGATAACTATGACTGCTATCGTGGCAGTCAAAGAATTGACTTCCACACGCATTATATAACGGGGTTGGTTGGATCCTCTTGACTTACCTCGCATTTCTGCAACCCTTCTTCCTGGACAATTGTTTTGATCACGAGCATGACGATCGCTATGGATGGTGTGAGCGATGTGCTGATGAAGGTGGTGGTGTTTGCGGTAGTTCAAGCTCTGGTGTACCTCATCCTCACCAAATCCTCCAATGTCTTCTCCGCTAATCAGAAGCTGAGGTCTCTCAGCTTCCGGCCGGCCCGTTCGGTGAGCGTCCGCCGCTTGCTGGCCTTGCTCTCCGACATGCCTCCCGGCGGTGAGACCTCGCCCTCATCCTCGTCGAGGTCTCTCGCGGATGATTCATCGTGGACCGACCGCAAAGGTTAATACAATCCTGGGGGAGATGAAGATAAGTTTTCGACGACACAAACAACCGAGATTTACTATGATGATGATGATGATGATGATGATGGATCTAGTGGATTTACGACGAGATTGTTGCTGCTGTAATTATGATTCATTCCTGTGTTTCTAATGATCAGATGCCAGATTATAGGCCACTGTTTGGAGATTGTTTTATTACTTTTGTATCTTTGTCCAATGTCACTTGAAATTATGGTTGATTTCTAATCTTTCGATCTTAACTATTTGTTGAGTTGGTCAAGAGGAACCCCTATTCTTTATGCCAGCTTTTGGATTTTGGCTTCGAAGTTACAGACATTACAGCATAAACTTGCTTGGGAAGGCCTATTTGCAGCAACAGGGACGCATCACCTTTCTGATCGATCTATCATCAACAAGATGACAGGTTTCCTTAGAGAAGTAGGTCAAACAACTTATGTTAAGGCTTGGATGATTACAACGGCGAATTCTACTTAATAATCCTAAACATTTGGAACAGGTCATCGGCTTTGTCACCTTTCTTTTTGCATCGACTTGCAGTCATTAAGATAAAAAACATTTTGTTTGTGCTCTCTTGGTTAATATATTTTTGTCGATATACCCTCTCCGATACTCGCCTTGTAGTTTCACCAACTGATGGCCGAATTGGGTGGACCCCTGACCATCCACCAAGTCCGTACTTGGAGTTGCGGTCGGTATGTAAATGATTTGGGTGGGAGAAGCTGATAAAGAAGACGAAGGAATTCGCATCCGTTACTGTACGGCACGCATCCGGACGCTTGATCTACGTCCACCACATGCTATGATCCACGCCAGGACTGATGGACGGCAGGATTTCCACACATGTATGCTAAAATTAGTTTTATAAAACTACAAATTAATATATTAAACGAAAAAGAATTATATATATATATATATATATATATATATATATATATATATATATGCGAAAGAACCCTTTTCAAACTTTCAATTGCAAGTACGTCCATAAAGAGACGACCGACGCTTCAATGTCAAACGCACTCAGTACTCACCTCAACTCGATCAATTACGAAGGGAGACCGTCCGTCGGCCTCCGTCTTGTTCATTTTCTCTCTTAGGATAACCCACGACGGGCGATTCTTTCTAGGGTTCTGCTCCCCGTCGTCCCCATTTCTTCCTCCCCTTCCTCCCTTTGGAGCGGACTTTGAGCGCTCCGAACGCGAGAGGTGGGGACTGGGGCGGCTAGGCGATGGATCTGATCCGGGTGACGGCGCTGCTGCTGTGCTTCGGGGTCACTGGCGTCGTGTCGGACGCCTCCGACCACCGCTACAAGCAGGGGGACCCCGTCCCTTTGTACGCTAACAAGGTCGGCCCTTTCCACAACCCTAGGTGAGATTTCCTCTGCCTCCCTTCCTTTGTCTCACATTTTCTCCTGTTCCGACCGGTGTTTGAGATGTTCCGTGGGTATAAACGCTCCCGTCGTCCAAGATTTGCCGACTCTTTGTCATCTCGGGACGTGACTTGTGTTGAATTGGATGTTACTTGTGTCAGATCTGTGAAAGACTGTTCATTTATGAGACTTTGAATCTCGATTTATGTTGAATAGGTCATAATTGTATACACGTATCACTCTTCTAGCTTCATGTTCTCTTTATATGTTTTTCACAATCCAGCGTTGTGGTGAGGAGATTTTATTGGCAGAACAAATGCTTTCTTTGTTCTGTATATCCATAATGTAAGAAGAAAGTAACATTTAGTCCTGCATACGGGAACAAGCTCTGGAAAAAATTGCTGAAAATTTTGAAGATGGGATCGTATCGTCTGCAGAATGAAGGATGCTTTATTACAGCCTTGAGACACTTCTAGATGCATGAGTTATTAAACTCAATCCTTTTTGCTTATTGTTTTCTTTAGACCTTATGCTTATGTTGATTTTATTTCATTGTAGCGAGACATATCGGTACTTTGATCTGCCCTTCTGTGTTCCAGGTTGGTATCCGGGTTTTAGAGTTTACCTATCCATCTCATTCATGCTCTTCTACATTTGTCCCTGTTGATTTTATCCTCATGTTGTAAACAGAGCATGTAACTGAGAAAAAAGAAGCACTTGGTGAAGTTCTGAATGGGGACCGTCTTGTTGAAGCCCCATACAAGCTGGACTTCCGCGTCGATCGTGACTCTGAACCGCTTTGCAAGAAGAAGCTCACGAAAGAAGATGTTGCCAAGTTCAGGAGCGCAGTCACTAAGGACTACTACTTCCAAATGTATTATGATGACCTCCCTATTTGGGGGTTCATAGGAAAAGTTGACAAAGAAAGGAAGGATCTGAGCGAGTACAAGTACTACCTCTATAGGCATATCCACTTTGATATCCTCTACAACAGTGACCATGTGATTGAGATTTCTGTGCACACAGATCCCAATTCTTTGGCAGACCTCACTGAGGACAAGGATATTGAAGCGAGTTTCTTTTATTCTGTCAAGTGGAAGGAGACAACCACACCATTTGAAAAGAGGATGAATAAATACTCCCAGACCTCTTCATTGCCTCATCATTTGGAGATTCATTGGTTCTCAATTATAAATTCATGTGTCACAGTTCTTCTCTTGACTGGATTTCTTGCCACAATTCTCATGCGAGTGCTGAAGAATGATTTTGTTAAGTAAGCTTCTGTTCAAACTCTTCTTTTTTTCACATTATGTGAATTAAACAAGAATTGCAGTTAAAAGATTGTATAATAAATTATAATTAGCTAAAGCATTGTTTGTAGGTATTCCCTAAGTATTGAAAAATTATATGTATTAGTTTTTGTGGGTTTTGCTTGATAGGTACTGTAGATAACTTATGATGTTTTAAGGATTTGTTGACAGACACTCTATGTAATTTCCTAGATATTAAGTCATTCATTTAGAGGGGATTAACGAATGCTCTGTTTTCCTGTCTTTCATAGAGTCAAAACCATTTATGCGTTCATGTTTGTTGTGCTCTTGTTAAAGATATGCCCATGATGAGGAGTCTGCTGAGGACCAAGAAGAGACAGGGTGGAAGTATATCCATGGTGATGTCTTCAGGTTTCCAAAGAATAAGTCACTGTTGGCTGCTTGTCTTGGTTCCGGAACCCAGTTATTTGCCCTGTGAGTAGTGTTCATGAAGTTTATCTTAATTAATTGAGGAAGAATAGAATCTACTTTGACCTTACCATCTGAAAATTTTCTTTCTTAGGGTGTTTTGATATTGTAGATTAACTGGCACATATATATTGAAATTTCTACGAAGATTTAAGTTTATTGTGTTTGAAATCAAAATAATTTACTTATTTTGACCTGTGCAGTACGGTGTTCATTTTTATTCTAGCACTTGTTGGGGTCTTTTACCCGTACAACCGTGGTGCACTTTTTACTGCTCTTGTGGTTGTCTATGCACTCACCTCTGGAATTGCTGGGTATACTGCATCCTCTTTCTATTGTCAACTTGAAGGGACGAATTGGGTACTTCTATTATCCTTGGCATTGTTTCTCTATTCTTCTTCTTTTATTTGTCAATGCCTGCATTTTGTTTGTGGCAGACTTTGCTGTATGATTTCGTCTTACTATTGGGCACTTTTAATCCATGCTTCAGAACATGCAATACACATGTTCATGAATATGTAAATTCCTCTTTTGTGGAATGTGCTTTTGTGGAATATGTAAATTGCTGGGTTGTACATTTCACCTTTATTGTATGTGCAGGTAAGGAATGTGCTTTTGACTGGATTCCTCTTTTGTGGGCCTCTATTCCTTACATTCTGCTTCCTTAATACAGTCGCAATTGTGTATAGTGCTACTGCAGCACTACCATTTGGGACTATCGTTGTCATTGTTCTCATATGGACACTAGTCACTTCACCTTTGCTTGTTTTGGGTGGAATTGCTGGGAAGAATGGTAAAACAGAATTTCAAGCCCCTTGTCGTACAACAAAGTATCCTAGAGAGATCCCACTGTTACCCTGGTACCGGAGAACTATTCCACAGATGGCAATGGCTGGTTTCTTGCCTTTCAGCGCAATCTACATTGAACTTTACTACATATTTGCCAGTGTGTGGGGTCACAGGATTTACATCATATATAGCATTCTCTTTATAGTCTTCATCATCCTCCTCATTGTCACTGCTTTCATCACTGTGGCACTGACCTACTTTCAGCTAGCTTCTGAAGATCATGAATGGTGGTGGAGGTAAGCCATTCTTTTCTTCGCTTTAACTCCCTCAGCCAAATGTTCATGCCATTTGCATTCATAAAATCATGCACATGCTCACATTTTCTTTCAGAAATATTCCATGCTGCATAGTGCAATAGAAAGCACAAATCTTTCATTTTGTGTCTGTATTGGGAGTTGATTGAGGTTATGCTATTACATTAGCAACATCCTCTGTTCTCATTCCTGCTTCAGACAGGCTTGTATACACAAGTTGCACAGCCACCTGCTAACTGCTTAAAAAGGACTCTGTGAAAGTGCCATCACTTGGCATGGAAAAGAAATTTCTATACCTTCAAATTATTTCATCGTATTAGTCATTAGTATTCTGCGAAAACTAAGTAATTCCAAAAATATAAGCTCGAAACTTATATGCTTCTTTCATTCTCTGATTTTGTTAAAAGAATAATGGATTTAGCAACACACTTCTCATTCTCTGTCTTTATTTGTCGTCATTTTTATGTGGAGTTGCTTTGTTGGATTCTTATCATTCTGGTATCTCTGATGATCTCAATTTCACATGTTTGACAAGCTGAAATATTTCTCTACTTATATGAGTTTTCCTCTCATTCACGTGTTAATACTTGTATTGTTTTCGTGGAGCTGTTTTCTTCCCTTTTATTATTCTCATATATCTGCTGGTTTTTGTTTTTCTTTGCCTCTAAAGTTCCACTCAGTTACTATTCATGGAAAATTCAATAAAAGGGGTTTCTCTAGTGCAAAAGTCTTGTTAATGCAAAAGGGTTTATGTTGTTCCTGTTCTGAATTACCAGATAATTGTTTGGCTTCATTCATAAATGAAATATTACTATGTGAAATTTGTAGACATGAAATTTGTAGACATGTGAAATTTCAGCTGACCTTCTCTTTATTTACCAGGATAAAGATTTCTGGCATATTTCATCCCTTATCAAGGATGTTCTTGGTCCATCAGTGTCTTTTACCTAGTGACATATACACAGTCATCTGGATAATCGAGTTTATTTATATAGTTAGATAGTTTTTTGACCTCTGGTTGGTATTCATTACACAACAATATATTTTATTCTTGCAACTTTTACGTGCATATTATACATGTGAGACAAAGTAAATTATGATATCCAAGGTCAACTCTTGAGTATAGCCTTTTGAAAATGTGCCCAAGTAAAACCACAGGTATAAATCAACAGTAGGCATATTTATGAGAAGTACTTTGGTGTAATACATACTTCAACCGTTGAAGTGGTCTAATTTAACACATCTTCTCCTGATGCAGGTCTTACCTATGCGGAGGATCAACTGGCCTATTTGTATATGGGTATTGCTTTTACTATTACTTTGCACGCTCAGACATGTCAGGGTTTATGCAGACATCTTTCTTTTTCGGGTACATGGCTTGCATCTGTTATGGGTTCTTCCTAATGCTTGGGATGGTTGGCTTCCGCGCTGCTTTGCTTTTCGTCCGCCACATATATCGATCCATCAAGTGTGAGTAGCTCATTGGTACCAGATCAGCTCGAGAAATGGTTGCATGCAGAACGCACCACTCGACATGCTGTCTTGTTCCGTGTGCAGTATGGAAGCAGTGCCGGTAAGTCTTAGATTAGGGAAGTTGTTCAAGAAATAGTCGGTCTGTTTAACCTTGCTCATCTTTCTTATTTTCAAAAAAATGTATCACATTATCTGCGACTCGGACAACTTTTTTGTCACACATGGATGTCTAATGAAATCAGTGGCATTGGCTAAATAGTTGTTGGGACAACTTTCCACAAATTGGGATGAACCATTTCCTATAGAAAAATGATGGTATGGTTGCAGTAGATTGTATACATTGATTGACCCATTCATTTCATTTGAGGGTAGTCTCGTGCAGGTTTTTTTTTTTTTTTTTTTTTTTTTTAAAGTTTACTTCTAATATTAATATTTATGGTCATGAGATTTATTTCTCCATTCATCCGCAAGATTTAATTTGGAGGAAAATTCATCCATGATTTTTACAGTCGGTTTGATGGTTTGGAAAAATTATTTGTTGCTCAATGAATTGATCCTCAATATATCCAAAGACATTAATCCAGTGGACAGTGTCGAACATAAAAATTAAAAGAAAAACAATACGTATCACTCATACATGCAAGAGAATAGAGTCTTGTAACTTTTAAAATAACAAAAAATTTATTATATCATGTGATATGATATAATATCATATGACTGTGAACTTGAATTCAATAGTTATCATTAACAAATCTCAAATCCGATAAGACTATTGGATATAGAATTGTTTGATATCATTTACACAACAAGTTACTCAGCAATAGAGAGAAAACACATACTCTTGCAATCGAATCCAGACAAAGATCCAAACTCGGATAGGTAAGTACATATTGATTGGATATATGAAATTTTAGACAACAGAGCTAAATAATCTGTCCAAAAATATATATAAAAAAAGAAAAAAAATAAATCCAAACTCGAGGTTATATTTTGTGACAGCACAAAATCTGTCAGAATATTAATGTCTTATTGAAAAGTAAGCCTTGTATCAGACTTAAAGCTGCTTGCCTTTTGTGTGTCGGTCAATGGTCGGATCGATAAACACCGGTCGAAATAACATTCCAAACTTTTGAGAATTTTGTTCGGTAAAATGTAGAGGGATTTTAAATCCGGTATTCATCCATAGATCGATCCATATGCATGACTTTAGCCCATTTCTTGTTGTTGTTTGACGAAGATTCATGAATACTATTATATTGATGCAGAAGAAGTATTAGATGGAATGAGATATGACATACATATATTAAGAAGAATCCAAACAGATTGTGGGAGGAACTTTGGACGAATTTGGTTAGGCTATAAATCTCTTGCCAAAAAACGACAAGCACACTCTTTCACTAATTTAATTTTTGGTGGGACCAAAATGGAGGAGAAAATTTCATTAATGTCAAAGTATAAAGGATGGCCATCACATGGTCAACCCTTCCATCTCCTCACATCTATGAATCACACTGGATGGATCGTTTAAGCCCGATAAAAATCCAAAGTCGAACCGTTAACCCGAAAACATCAAAACAATCATATCCGATCGGATCCGACCAATCAAACAAACAAATGACCGAATAGATTTGACAGCCATTAGTAGTAAGTCATGGAAAACCAAGCAGTCACAATATACATATTAGAAAGGACGATCCAACACGACAGGCCTCAAAAAAGTGATCTATAGATTTGATCGAGTGGATCGGGGCTTGATCGGATCGATTTAGTTGCGGAAATTGAGAACAGAGAATAGTTCATGCATATATGGGAATAAAGTTATGCCAAACTACACTTCAAAACCACTTATAAAAGGGAAAGTAAGATTTTCTTTTAGCAATTCGTAATAAAAAACTATATCTTTGAGAGATTATCGTAAAGCATCCCCTCATTCGATCATTTTACCTTTACCTTTATCACGGAGGTCATGACAAGTTTGATAGGACAGAGGAGAGGAGAGACAACGTAGGATGATGATACAAGACGAAGGTGAAAGTGTGTCCGACGAAGGTCAGAAGTAAAATTATTATTTACGAAACAAGAAATACTTTGTGAAAATTTTTAAAAATTACGCGCATTGTGAGAATTTATCATATATATATATATATATATATATATATATATATATATATATATATATATATATATATATATATATATATATATATATATATATATATATATATATATATATATATATATATATATATATATATATATATATGCAGGGCTTTCATTTGAGATATGCTTTTGTTTGTTTATGGAAGATTCATGTATATTGCATTGATATGAAAAATATTAGATGTGATGAGAACACTATATCAAAAAGATATCCCAACTGATTGTGGAATGAACCTTAATGAATTCAGTTTGACTATAAATAGCTTGACAAACCTACAACCATACACATCGTTTGTTCCTTTCCTTTCTCCTCTTAATCTCTTGCTTCTTTCCCATTTTTCTTCTCGGAGTGCTAATGTGTTTGTTGTTCGCCATCCATCACTAATCTTATCATGATGGGTAAGTTGGGATCAAAGCTCCGAGACAACACTTATTTTTATCAATGTACAGGAGATGGCTGCAATAGCATTAACACCGTATCTTGTCGTTTTTTTTTATAAGGTAGGAATGTTTTTCTTTTATCAATCCTTTTCACATCTAAGTTTATTCTTTTATAGTTATTGTGATCTTGGAAAAACTCAAGTTGAATCTTTATTGTAGATAAAAGATATGAAAACGAAGGAGAGGAGCAAGAGAAGAGATACCATCGACGTACTCGCCACTACCTCGAGAAGAAAAAAAAAGAAAAGAAAAGAAAAGGGAGAGATGTTAAGAAACCCTTTGGTTTCAAAACTTAGGTTCTTTTGAGTAAAGAATGGAGAAATAGTTAGAGAGAAAAGAAAATTATTGATGGAGCTAAAGTAAATCGTTTCAAAGGTTTTATTATGAGTGTTGTTGTATGACTATTGTATCGTTCCATAGTTGATGTATTTTATATTTGTATCTCAATGAAATAGTGATAATAAAATATTGGTGGCTATGTTTTTTTTTTTCCAATTTCATTATCACGACTAAAGATTTTGTTAGCTATGATGATAGCTTATGATTTTGCTTAATAGAGTTGTTTTAAGTTAAATAGTTTAGATGAACTTTGCATGTTGTAATCCTCGATCAATCTATGTGCATGTTGTAATCCTCAATCAATCTATGATATGTGTATGATTATAGCATATGATTGAATTTTTTTTTTCTCAAATCTATATAAATATGTATTAGTTCTCGGAATGAAATCATCCTTTCATATCAAATTTTTTAATTTTTCATAGTATCAAAATATTCTTACTTCAAGATTCCCTCTTCCTCGTTCTCTTTTTTTCGTTACCCTATTGATCTATTGGTGACTACTATTTCATTTCCTCACAAATCATTGATCAACAATTGAAGGCAGATAACACCTCTCCCTAATGATCTCTTCTACCTTTTGATCGAGTAAAGGGATTTGGGAAGGAAGATATTGCCATCTTCTACACATTCTAAATCAGATCATCGGATGAGGCCTCCGTGCTCTACTTCCTATTGCACATTGACTCTTCAATGGTTGATCTTGCCACTTCTTAGTTGATGCCTTTGTCGATGGGTGATCTCCATAATTTATAATTTCATATATATGATCTCCTCTGTCACATTATTTTTCTCTTTTGTGCTTCTTAGATCTGATCTCCTTTATTAAATCACATCCTCCCTTATCAGATCTTCGCAGTTGATTTTAAAATTTTCTTATTGGATTATAGTATCTTTTCAGCATGTCTTCTTATTCTACATCTAATGCTCTAATTATTTTATTTTTAAGAAATAATAGTTCATCTTAACCTGCAGAACTTATCTCAATCAATGTAGTAACTATAATATCCTTCAAGCTCTATAAAGGCGACAACTATGCATTTTGATAAACATAATTTACCAAATCTCTTCTTTGAAAATGATCTATTAGGCTACATCAATAATTTTCTTATTTGTCCACCAGAAAAAATCCAAACACCAAGAGAACACATCCCGCTAGCAAATCTTGATTACAGGTTATGGTTACAATAAAATTATCTTATTCTATAAATCATTCAAACATCAATCATTGGCTTTGTAGCACTATTAATCTCTTTGTATAATACTACAATAGAAGTATGGTCCAAATTACAATCTATCCTCTCGAATCGCTCTCACACTTATTCTAAGTCTTTTATCTACTATGATAAAAATAATATAAGTAGAAATTACTATTATTGATTATATACAAAATCTAAAAGTTATTATAGATGACTTGACTTAAATATATCATCTCTTGAGTGATGAAGAAATTATTGTTCGTATTCTTAATGGCTTAAAAGATGAATATAAGAACCTAACAATAGCAATTTGAGCATGTGACTCACTAGTGTCATTTAAAGAACTATATGATAAGTTGATTGATTATGAAATATATCTAAAATGAGAAAAGATGAAGGCAAGACCAACTATCATATCTCAATTCAATCAAAAATCCATAGGAAAAAGTAATCAAAGCAACATAAACTTAAATAAAAGACCGAACAAGATGCTTCCTTGACACATTGGTAGCACATAGAGCCATCATCCTCTATTACACTATCAACTTTTCAACTATGGTGGCAATTTCAATCTAAACCGTTTAGAAAATAGTTTCAACAATAACAATCAACAATTCTATGATAAAATTGGACACATAGTAAAAATTTATCGATCTTAACCTAAACCTACTACTACACTCAACTGGCCTCAACCAAATATTATGACTACTCCGATTGCTCGTCTAGGTAATTTGATTATCGACTTTGGTGTTTTCTATTATATCACTTTGGATATGTAAAATTAATTCATCCACATCGACTATGGAGGTAACGAAGACATCATCATTGATATCAGTAATGAAATCCCTATTACTCACACTGGTTCCACAATATATAATTCACACATAAATATTTTTACACTTAATAATATTTTATATATATCTCACATCAAAATAACACATTTGTTGAGTTATTTTCTAACTCGTTTTTTTGTAAAAGATCTAAGCGAGAGCATTCTTGGTTCTAGGCTAAAATAATCTATAAGTGGCCATTAATTTTATAAATCACTCTTACTTTAATTGTTACTTTAATAGATGTATGATATTATTGCCTTGGTCATTCATCATCATCTATTCAATAATAGCTAATTTTTTATTACTCCCTTCCAACTTTCAAATCAAGTAAAATTGTAACTCATTATGATGTTTGTTTTAGTAATAAAAGTCATATGTTATCTTTCATAACGTCTTTCTTATTTTGTTCCAAACTACTTCAAATTATTATTTTTTTAAAATATCTTTCATATCTTGCTTTAAACTATT
Organism: Musa acuminata AAA Group; assembly: GCF_036884655.1. Classification (NCBI taxonomy): domain Eukaryota; kingdom Viridiplantae; phylum Streptophyta; class Magnoliopsida; order Zingiberales; family Musaceae; genus Musa; species Musa acuminata. The sequence goes on from NC_088336.1 coordinate 26,956,022, forward strand.
TAAAATTATTTACATTGATGTTTGGGGCCCTACCATAATCACTTCCATTAAGGAAATAAATACCAAGCTCTAACAAATTACATCTTCTCATATGATATATAACAACGAATAGAAGTACCGACACATAGTTGGAACTAATCTCACTCTTTTACACCAAGCCTTCATGCTACTAATTTTTTTGTTAGTAGCCTTTTAAATTATAGTCTACTTCATTAACTGTATGTTCACTCTAATCCTACAACACTAGTCACCATTTGAAAAACTATTTTATAAAGCCCTAAACTTTCGAAAACTCATAGTATTTAGTTATTTATGTTATCCCTAGCTACATTCGTGTCCCTAAGCTTCACACAAGTTAATATCAAGATCTAAGCCGTGCATCTTCATTGGGTCCTTCATTGAATATAATATTCTTTGATGTTATGATCCTCAAATTTAAATAATTTTTATATCACATCATGTTGTTTCTATTGAGTTCATTTTTTTTTTCAAAATCTTGCTCCTTCAATAAAATGAACTACTATAATCATTCATCATTAGATTCATATGAGTACACCTCAAATCTCCTCAAGCACACTTCTTACCACATCAAATAGCCTATAGACTTGTACTCCTATGTTACTCTAGTCTAACAGCACCTCACCCCTTTTTGTAACATATCATCTATTTCTCCACCAAGTCTTTCTATAATGCCGGATGAAGCAATGCCCTCAACACCTTAAAAGATGTCATTGTCCTCCCTTTGGCTAAGTGACACCGAAGTACATCAGTCTTATCGGATGTGTCACTAACTCTTTATTTATTTTCATACTTTTAATATAATCTAATAATACCACCGAGCCTAGATATCATATAACAATACACACTAAAAATAATATTTTTAAATAATATCAAATCTTTAATTTATATGCTACCACAAGCTTTTCACCTAAATCTACTGAACCTACAAGCATTACTCAAGCCTCAAAATCTTTAAACTAGTGCAAAACTATATATGAGAAATATGATATCTTACTCCATAATATCACATGAACACTTGTACTATCTCATCTCACACAAAATATCATCAAGTGTAAGTAAATATTTTGAATTAAATATAATTTAAATTAATTTATTACTAAATACAAAATATACTTAGTGGCTAAAGAGTTTATTTAATGACAAAGTATTGATTTAATAGAGACCTCTAGTCCAATTATTAAACCGATGACAATTGGACTCACCCTGAGTACGGATATCACTTAAGGCTGGCATGTATGCTAACTAAATGTTAATAATACTTTCTTACAAGAAGCTTTACTTAAAAATGTCTTTACGTAATGACCTCATGATTTTATCCATCCTCAATATTCAAGTTATGTTTATAAACTATAAAGAACTATTTATGAACTTTACCAAACTTCAAAAGTTTTGTATATAAACTTGGCTCATTTTTTATATCAATCAGCTTTGTCAACTCCATACCTTTTTATTCATATGATAACAAAATAGATATAATATATATTTATTGGTCTATGTGAATGATATTATTATCATATATAATACTTTCATAGAGATCAAGTAAATCATTAAGCAATTAGTAGATAGATTCTCCATCAAAAACCTAGATACCTTAAGCTATTTTCTAAGAGTAGAAGTAATATTTATATCTTCTGAACTTTTCCTTAAGCTATTTTTTAGGAGCAGAAGCAACATTCATATTTTCTAAAAAATATTTTAAAAAAAATTAAAATCTATTATCAAAGATGAATATGTAAAATACTAAATAAGTCACTACTAACTCTCCACTCAAATTATATGATGAGAACCGTACTACGAATCTTATACAGTAACAATAATATTTGGTTTCTTACAATATTTATCTTTTATACATTCAAACATTGTATATGTAGTCAATAAATTATTATAATTCATACATTGATCTTCTATTGTGCATTGATCTATACTAAAATATATTTTATGATATCTTAAAGAGACTCTTGATCATGGGCTTCTTTTTTATAAATACTTATCACTTCTCTCCATGCCTTTGTTAATGTTGATTGGGCATGCATCACTGATGATAGAACATATACGTCAATCTATATTATCTTCCTTAGAACAAATATGATCAGTTGGAGTTTCAAGAAACATAATATAATTGCAAGATCAACTACTAAAGTTGAATATTGAGTCATTAGCACCACCGTTATAAAATTCAATCGGGTCACCGATCTGTTACATAAAGTTACATCACTTCACAATCCACTTCTATAATATATTGTGATACTATTGGTGCCACCTATGTGTGTCCTAACCTGATATTCTGCTCTCGCATAAAACACATTATAATCAACCTTCACTTTGTTAAAGATTAAGTTGTAAGATGTCAACTACGTATTTTTGTGATAATGCGATAATGTCTCATGTTTATATTTTTGACCAACTAGCAAGCTCTCTCACAAAACTTATAGCTCATAGGATATTTCAGTTGCATCAGTTCAAGATTGGCATCCTTAATAGAATCTCAATCTTGCGGGGGTATGATAGAAGATAAGATAGAGATAAATATGAAATGATAATTTTATATTCCTTATATGCTATAATCCTCGATCAATTTATGATTTAAGGATCAATCAGTATCATATATGTGCATGATTTAAGTACAAGAAAATTTTCTCTTTCAAATCTATATAAATATATTTTACCTCAATGAATAAAATTATTATTTTATAATAAAATTATTAATTTATCAAAAATAGCATCCTCAATGTTGATATCATATCATACCAACGTACGTATTTTGTAGGATGAAATAGTGAATAAAAGCATCCTCTAATTCTGATTTGTCTTTTCCTTTTCATCATTAAGCATTGTGCATGCAAATAGTGGGAGATCATGATTGTGCTTGCGGAATCGGAGATGGAGTTGTTGAAGCCAAATGATTTAGATGCTTCTTCTTCTGGACATAAAATAATTCGGTGGTCCAAAGGAAAAGACCTCCTGCAAACACATCTCCAAAGTGTTTTGTCCACTCAATTTGGTCGGTCCTCAATTCTCGGATAGTCCCGTAAGAATATTACTGTTCATAATGCTTGATCGAGACTCGGAGAGACCACAGTACATACGGGGAAGAACTATTAACATTCTTACAAGTAAAACCCACCATGTCCCGGGAAGAGACCTCCCACCGGTAGCAGCTCTGAGTACTGCAGCGAGTTGTTGCTGTGTCATACTTGTAAGGCTAAGGCTCAGCCGACACAGGTTGATCCACTAGTGTTGACGTGATGCCTGTGTCTCATATGGGAAAAGATACTCTTCCATCAGCTTTTTGCCAGTTGCCACTCTTCCATGTCAGTGACATCTATGCATCAGATAAAGAACATGTCTTTGTCTTCTCTAACGTATAATACCATCGTAATCATAGAACAAGGAAACACGAAGCCTTTTGTTTGGAGGAAGACAAGACTCCCAAACCTAAAATAACTCAGTACTCAAATATTAAAGTGATTCTCTCATCTATATCCAAAAAATTAAATAATTAAATTTATTATTTTATGAAATTAATTATAATGAGATTTAAAGTTTATGGTTTATGATTTTGGATTAAAATTTAGGGTTTTGAATTTATAATATTATTATGTATTTATATATGACATTGTTATGCAATAAGATATGGAATCAATCCTAGAGGCTCTATGTTGAGTGATCGGTCAAAGCTTATAATTTATATTTTACATTATTTATCAAGTACTTATTGAAATATTTATTTATGGAATCTTGAATTAAATACTTCAACTAATTAATTTTCTCTTTCGTAGGTCCTTAAAGAACCATACAAGGTTTTAGAGAGATTGACTCTTTACGGACGAACATGCAAGGGTGTTGCATGACTTAGATAAAACCAGCTAAATCTGTGACATATGATATGCGATACTTATTAAGGATTTTTTTGTTATAATAGATCACTTTGGATCCTTTGTTATAAGTCAAGTGATTGCTAAAATGTCTACTTATGATAATTCGAGTTAAATATTTTCTCTAACCTATTTTCTCTTATACAAGTTCTCAAGAAACCACACGAGATATTAGAGAGGTTGACTATTTATAGACAGACATACAAGGGTACCGCACGACCTAGTCAAAACCAACTAAGTCCATAACATATGTGATACTTCTGTAAACTTTTGATCACGATGAATTATATTGGATCTTTTGTCGCATAACCATTTAAAGTTTGTGAAGTCTATATTTGTAATTTGTATTACATCAAGTATTTATTGAAATGTCAACTCGTGATATTTCGAGTTAAACACTTAGGGGATCATAAAAGGCTTCAAGATGGTTAATATTTTATGAACTAACACATATGGTATAAAGTACAATTTCATTATTTACCTTGTAAGTAAATTTTGAATAATTTATAATTTTTCTCTCTAAAAAAAAAAATCTTCTCTAGATATCCTAAAGAGAAGTATTCATCAATCTTACTCTCTAAAATATAAAAATCCATGAGATATTTATTAAATAATCAAACTCTAATTGTCATAATTTTCCCCCCTCCCCGGAGAGCTCTTTCTTGTAAAGTACTTTTTTATTAAATAATCAAACTCTAATTATAAAAAAAAAATTCTCCTAAGAAAGAGTTCTTTATTAAATAATCAAACTCTAATTATCAGAATTTTTTCCCTCCTAAGAACTCTTTCTGCACAAAAATTTCTTATCCTTATATGGCACTGAAATGCCCTTCAATCACAAAAAGAAAAATCTAATGCTAAAATTGACGAACTTGGACTCAAAAGAAGGATGACTGCTCTCTCGGTAGAGCTCATACGGACCTGCAAATAACTAAGGAAATGTACCATAAAAGAATGACAGAAAGATTTCAATATACAACCCCATACGTTTATTTTGGGCATGAAGACATCACCCAACGTCGATGTAGTGAACAAAGTATTCGGGCTACGTGCTCCAGAACTTTGGTAAGTGGTGACCGACATTAATGTCGTCTCGCTTGATTCCGGTCATGAGCGATGACACACAGCTAGCCGATGGAGGTGAGACCTCGGCGAACGCTGAATCGGGCTTCGGTTGGAACTGCTTCCTGCAAGCATGACAAGTCATCTGGAGCAGCAGTAGGTTCATTTGCTTCCTTGCATGGTCCCTCAAGAGGTAGGCGTTCTGGAGATCTGCTTGCGCCTGCTGCCGGATCCTCCTAGCGTTGGCGAATTCCTTTTCCGCCAGTTCGACTTGCTTCATGGCCTGTTCTCTCGCTTCGCTTGCCATTGCCTGCTCCTGGCGCTCGCAGCCTGCCTTCGACGAGGGACTAATGCTGGCGAGTGCAGTTTCGCTCTCACGAGGGCCGAGAGACAGCTGCAGCTCCGCGGCTTGAGCCCCGTCCGAGACGAGCGTGAGAGAGGAAGTAGGGGAGGAGGTGGCGTGAGATTGGTGGGTATTGGATGTCGGAAGTAACTGGAGCTCGAGATTGTGGAGGAGGCCAAGACGGTGGTGGTCGTTTGGCGCCGGAGCACTGGCATTTGTAGCGGCCGACGGAGTCGTGCTCGAGGCAGTCCAGGAGAGGCCACCGGCGCCATTGCAAGAATCTTGGTGCTCTATGAAGCTTTCCACTCTGCAGTAGTTGATCAATAGAAGAAGAAGAAGACATCGATGTCATCAAGTGCTTTTAAGTGTGATGAATGGCTTCGACGCTAGAGAAGAAGACATTAAACCAGTCGATTTATTACGCGTTACAAAGAAGAAGATTGTGAGAGGAGGAGCTTTGAATTCTTGGATATAGAAGCTGGCATTGAATGGTATGGCAGACATTCACATCATCATCATCATCAGCTTCATGAGCACAAGAAGTATTGGGAGGTGTGTGCAGAAGCAATAAAATGATGAGCCTAAATTCACACCCCACAGAAAGCATAGAGAGGCCAAAGAAACCAAATCTCAATATCTTTTTATCTTCATATATAGTATATAAAGTAAAATCCTCAAAGATCCCTATCTTAACTCCAAGAAATTAAAGTAAGGTTTTCGTGATTAGGGAATTTAGTGTGAGTTTCTGAGATCACTCCTACCACAACCACATTAATTAATGTGAGGAACTAAAACCAAGAACTCAAACTTCGAGTCTTAGTCTTTTTGAGGGTTTTAGCACCCTATAGAGATATCAGTGTTGTAGAGAGAGAGCAAGATATATATGGTAAGTAAAGAACTCAAAGATGGATCTCCCACAAAGAAGAAAAGAAGGAGAATGATCTTTTCCGAGAACTTTCGGATGAGTTTAATTAGTAGCAGATGGGATCGAGTATTGGGCGTACCGAGAGAAGACGCGGCCGCAGTCGCAGGAGTGGCCGCGGGTGCCGCAGGTCTTGAGGTGCGCCTTGTAGTCGGACTGAACGGCGTAGGCCTTGGAGCACTTGGAGCAGACCCACTGCTTGTGGTTGCTGTGTTTCCGCCGGAAGTGCTTCTTGATGCCGACGAGGTCGCCGAGGGCGTGTTGCGGGTCGTGGTGCAGGCAGCTCGGCTCCGGGCACACGAACACCCGCTTCCGCACCGCCGCCGCCTCCCGCTTCAGCAGCTTCCACGGCACCTTGTGGCGCCGCCGGTGCATCTGCAAGTTCTGGTCCCTCTGGAACCCCTGGTTGCAGATCTCGCACACGTACCGCTCCGCCTCCAGCAACGTCCTCGGAGACAGGGACACCACCTCCGCGTCAGGATCTGACACCGTGTTCGCAAGTTGGATCACCACAAACTGTGCGAGGAATGACGACTACAAGTTGTAGCATAAGGGTCACAGTACCTGGAGTGCCTGCAGGCCTTCTTTTTCTCTTGCTGGAACTGCCATCCTCCAAGCAAGAGATGGAAGTATGCGGCGGAGTTTTCTGAGGAGAGCTTAACATTTTTTGCGCTTCTGCTTCCAGACTTGCAATGGGCTTTTGCTTACCTTTGGGATCTAAGTAAGGGTTTGGTGTTTGTCGTAATAGCTCATGATAGAGAAAAGAAGGTATAGTGGGGAAGGGGAATGAAAGAAAAGGCTTGAGAAAGCAAATAAAGAGAGAACAGGGATCTCTCTTCCTCTCCCACTTGCTGTGTTCTTCAGCTCCGGCAGCTTTCTCACAGGGGGTTTACTCCATGGATGAGCTAGGAAGGAGAGGCTTGAGAAACTCGAGAGAGAGAGAGAGAGAGAGAGAGAGAGAGAGAGAGAGAGAGAGAGAGAGATGAGGGGATGAAAGAGGAAGGAGAAAGAACTTCTGAACAGGTCACACTCCTTGAACCCACCAGAGAGGGTTGGGTGGTGACATAGAACAAACATACTCACAAAGAAACAAAAACATACATGATTTCATTTCATCATTAGAATTCCCATCAGCATTTTGCATGAATGAATGCACTTCTGACCCCTCCCTTTCCTTCACTCACCCTTTCATTCCCGCAAAGCATGGATGAATGCTTAAGCCGACAACTCACATTCACCGAAGGCTTTCTTCCTGTCCCAACTTCAAGCAGTCAAACCCTATGTAGTAAACCTTCCTCCACACTTCCTTTCAAGAGAAGGCAGCATCTCTTAGCTAATATGGTTGTGCAGAATTCACATAGTTCTTGGCCAAGCTGAGTTATGGGTTTCGTTTCTTTTATCTTTCTGAGAGATCGAACCATGTGTTGGAATCATATCCAACTTTGACAAGGGAAAAGAGGCTCAGCCTCTGCACGCTTGACGGAAGGAATGGTGAGATGACGTGAGGAAGATTCTTCGCACATGTGAAGATGACTGTTGCAGGCCATATTCCATGGAAAGGCTAACTTGGAGTTCAAAACCTAATCATCACTCGCTAAACTAAGCTTCTTTCAGGATCTCATGTGCTGTATTCCCCCATTATAACGCACACCTTCCTTCCTTTTTCTCTCCTTTGCAACACAGCCTCAAGAAAGGCGCATGCGTTGTTGCCAACGAGGAGAAGTGTAGGGCTCGAATCTTCACCTAATTAATCATCATGGGCGATGATTAGTCCCCATGTTAGTGGTTACATTGCCAAGGATGTCGAGCACGTATGTTTAATCGACTTAATTCGGCGAGGATTTTTCGACACTTTCCCTTCCAATGGATCATCCCATCATTAACAATCTTGAGGAAGAATCAACGTAAGCGGATATCAAGAATTAATGGGTTCTTGATTCCATGAAACAACAAGAGGGTGGTGGAGGAAGACCGAGGTGTCGAGAAGTACGGGAAAGAGAGTGGTGAACCGGAGAGAGAGAGAGAGAGAGAGAGAGGGGTTGGAGACATCCCACTGACCGATTTGATTTAAAGCGACGATCATCACCATCACCATCGTCGCCTCCTTCAGGTAAAAAAAGGGTGGTCAAACCGCACACAAACGCCATCTTCCACTTCGTCCCCATCCTGCCAAAAGAGAAGGAATCGTCCGTGTGTGTGCGCGGGCGCGCGCGCTCCATGTTTCCTTTCACCTCTCGTCTTTCTCTCCGCCGCTGTTCATCCGCACCGCCTTCGTCCTCCCGCTGCAGCGGGAAACCCTGTTACACGACGGGGGACTGTTAGTATCAAATTGATAACATTTTTGGTTCGACTTATTGCGCATCAAATATCGATAACATCAGATAATCTGATTATCCAATTTAGAGAACACAAGAAATGATGTATTTGAATGTGTGTATAGGAAGGATTAAAGAATTGCGTAGATTAAAGACTTAATGAAGCCTAACATATATTGCGAGGAATAAGACGAGAAACGCACGTGAGAGTTTACTTCTTTCTATAATTTGGCGTGCCGGCCGTCACGCACTTGCACAAATCGCTCTCTCTCTCTCTCTCTCTCTCTCTCTCTCTCTCTCTCTCTCTAAATGGAAAAACTCGTGTGCAACCTATCATAAGCTCAGGTAATATTATAATCTCAACGCTACCTTTCACCTTGTACTATGTAGTGGATGGATGAGGGGATCAGAACTAATATTTACAAGATGTGGAAGAAAACAAATAGCATTCAAAATAAAAGACATTTATTTTGAATATTCACATGGTAAGCTTACATGCGGAATTATTTAACTTAATTATTAATCATCGGTGAGCCACCAATTAGTGATTGAAAATGAGAGCGAGCGATAGAGAGAGAGAGAGAGAGAGAGAGAGACGCTTTTTCCCATTCCGTTGACGTTTACAGTCTTTCGCAGTGTATAATTCACTGCTCCATAATGATATGGTGAGTAGTGATCGCTAATAATGAGTCAAAAGGAATCTAAATGTTATGAACGGAGGGTTCCTCCTCTTCCTTTTTCTCCCTTTGCCATGCTTTCGGTACCTCTCCCTGACCTCTTCTGGCTGACAAGTCCCTTTAGGAACGAGTCCCCATTCCATGTGCCACCATCCTTCTCACTCCTTGGTGGTGGATCACATCGCACGACGGACAAAAAAGATGGAACAAAAAGTGATGTGAGAAGTGTCTCATGGAGTGTTTGTGTGTGTCACACTGGAAAGAGTTGATGATTAAAGGTTCCACAGCAACACAAAAGCTTGTGCATGTTCAGCAAAGACAAACCAAGGTGCTCTGTGGAGTGAAAGAAAAAGGGTTATGGTGTTCTCAAAAAGGATGTTCCTTGTGGAACATTGCTCCATATAATTTATGTGCTCTCCTTCACCCCTTTTTAAGTAATGGCAAGCAAATAATTCATGGAGCATGGCAGGCAGAGCTTACGGTGGGTTTTCTCTTGCCTCGTGGCAAACCTTCACTTGCAAAAGAACACAAGGAACCAAACACGCACCATGTGATCCCTGCATCTTGTTGAAGGCAAAAGCCAAGAAGCCATGGAACCTTTGCCGATGGCTTCATCTTGTTCCTCAAGGAGCAGCAAACCATGTATCAGAACTCATCTAGCTTCACCAAGCTACCACATTACTCAGAGGCGACGTGAGATTCCTGGGCTTTCTGACACAAACAATATGAAAGCCTGCAGTGTTTCCTAGCTTTTGTTGGTATGCTTATGCTTATGCTTATGCTTCAAATTATTCCCTGTTAAATACTCTGAAATGCCAGAAACAATTTCTCAAGGACATCCATCCAAAGTGAAACTGCAGAATTAGGGCACTCTGTTGCCTGGTATCAGCTTCTTCTTTGGCCCTGTACATACATGTAAAGCAAGATTTAGCCAACTTCATGAAAACCATCAGGCAAGGGAACATTGTTGTGAATGATTCTTGCGACCATTGCTGAATCATAAATTCAATAAAAATCAAGTTAAACTAATTCCCTCCACCATCAAACTTATATGCCACAAAAACAAGACTTTGATCATAAAGCAGACTCTGATCCACATCAATGCAACCACCAAAGTTTCAGGTGGCTTAAGCCTTTATGAACAGGTTGAGATCAATTGAAGCTGATCTCAAGTTAATTCCATCATGAACTAGTTTGACAGCATGGGCACCACTATTGCACATGGCAGAAAAAAGATTTCAATCTAATATCATCATGAACTAGTTGACAGCATGGACACTGCTATTACACACATGGCAGAAAAAAGGACAATGATGAGGAAAAGAAACCAAGATTTTTAGTCTTCAGCCACTAATTCAGCAAAAATAATCACATCGACATCCAGTATCCAGGACTTGGCAGAATTCCAATTTTATCTGTTACTAGCTGCACAATGAACCAAATATCAATAAAGCACGACACCAAATTGAAGTTTCAGTGCTTTCCACCAAAGCCCCTAGACGCGTGGAATATTGGTTCTAGTCATGTGCATATTAGCACAAGCAGCTTCAAGGTTCAAAAATTAAGGGCATTCTGAGGCTCATCTTTTTTTAAATATCCATCAAACAGTCCTAAACTTTAAATTAAACATCAGCAATCGGTTTGTACCAGATATTATCTATATAAAAAATCATATAGGAAAGACGAGCACATAGTGAAACTATCAAAGGGTATGACTGCACGGCAAGGGCTAAAGTAATCAAACTAATAACTTATAACAAAAAATTCTTTATCTATTATAATTCTTATTATACTTATCAAACCATGCCATTAGACAGAAAACTACAAAGAGTGTCATTTTACAATCTGATAACATTCTCGGAGAAGGATAGATATTCATCTGGCCACAATAGTAACACTCGATGAGTAAATGAACACATCATCATCATAGTTGAGCTGAATCGTGCAATCAAAACAGTTTTCTATGACAAAACTGAAGTGGGTAATGGAAGATGCAGAAGATTACAGCAAGAATGAGGAATACAAATTAAATTCGTAGAAGAAAAATGAGCCATATCATGACTTTTTACCAACTTCTTAACTGTTTAAAACATGAACCCGAGTAATAAAAAAATAATCATATGCAAAAGCACAACAATTTTAAACAGATCATGAAGAGTTCTATTTCATAAAATATTCCTTTCAGAGTTAATTAAGAACTTATCAATTTGACTACATGCAATCCAGGTGTGCATTCATAGTCATTATGAAAACATATCAACTGTCAGGCAGAATGACAAATGAAACTGTAAGCATTTTACTCAGTTACAGGCTTACAGGTAGCTTTATCTTTAAAAATGTCACATGCCTTCCCAATAAATCCGAAAAAAAGAAAACTTACCTACATATCATTTGTTGTTTATGCAAGAACAATCTATAGCTGTACTTGTGGCTTTGGTAAAGCATCAGTCTACAATTGAAAACAGAAAATCCTCACAAGAATATCATATTAAGCAAACATGATGGCTCCAGGTTCTGATCATCTTCTTCACGCAACACATGGATGTCTTTCCATAATAGAAAGATGAAACAAAAGTCACTTGATATCCTGGATGCATTAAACTGTGGCAAGATATAATCAAAACTTAAAATGCCAACATAACATAAGATATTTTCATGAAAATTGGGTTCCTGTATAGCATTTTAGTTGAGCAGGCTCCAAGGAATAATTGATCAACTTCTTACATTATTTCCAAGTCGATTACCATGCGAAATAGAAACATCCAAGCTGCAGGTTCCATTTCCAAACTACAAAGATATTAAAACAGAGAACCCCAAGCCTAAAATGCTTTTCTATTAAGAATAATGAAAAAGTCAATTAGTACCATCAATTTCCAAGCAACTTAAGTATAAATATAATTAACACCTAATTTTCATTAGAAGCATGTTAATATTCATACAGTTGCAAATAACAATTGTTGTCCCTTTTAATTTAAGATCTTATATCTGCTACAATTCAACTTATAATAAAAAACACATGACTATAAATTATTACATTATGATTCTTTGACCAAGCCAAAAAGCTAGCACAAAAAATGAAAAATTACAGTCTCTTTTTCAACAAGACAAAAACATTATTGAGGATCCTTAAAAGTCCAGGTTAAAATAAAGTGCAATAATTTAGCAGAAAACTTAAGGTGAACACTAATAAGAAAATGCTCCAAATGTTGCAGGGAGTTTAATCCAGATTCCAAGTAAAAATGAACAGAGGTTGGGGAACGGGGAACCAAGCTAAAAAATATATGGAGATTATTTAGCAGTTCTAAACTGGCTTGCTTCATGGGATATGAACAAATTACATTGTTTGCCAATCAAATTAGAAGTACAGAGAGAGAGCAAATCACTTGTAGCAATCAAATGAATGTAAAAATAAAAAAAAAAATCCCAGGTCTCTTGAATATTCAAAGTAATGTGACTACTGCTTCTTACATGGTCTGCAATAGCAACAAGTCATATTTCTCAACTGTTTGTGCACATCAACGATAAGGACGCTCACCCAGACCCCACATTGGTGGGAACATCATGCACTGAGTATGCCCCGTGCCCGTGCCCGCGCCCAAACCCCCCACCCCCCCACCCCCTCCCCTTCCCTTCTCTTCCCTTTTCTTTCTTTTTTTTTGTTTACTTGTGTGCAGCAACATGAATTCTTCTGTCCTTGATCTCTTGCTTAAAAGAACCTTTAGATCATATTATTAGATATAATGACTCTTGTCCTTTGTCATGAAGTATTATAACACTAGATTCTCAAGCAGCAGTTACATCACGAAACAGATAACATATGAAGAAAACAAGGCTATAATTTCTTGCTAATAGACATTAAGGAATAAAATAATATACAAATATTGCTGATAATGCACAATTTAAAAAGAAAGTCAATTTAAAGATCAGCACTTCCTTCTGAACAAAAGAAACAAATGGAAAAAGGAAAACAGGGATGGTTTCAGAGACAAATATCAGTACTTCTAGAAACAGGTTATGTACAGGCATCTGTAAGGAAATAGGCTAAGGAAGAGATAAAAGATCAGAGAAAGCAAAATTAGATAAATAACTTCAAATTAAAATTCTAGACCTAATAATACAAGTATGCCAGGGCTGCAGCAGTTTCATATGGCTCCACTTCATGACTAGAAGACAGCCCTCCTCACATTGTACATTGACTGACAATACTCTTCTTTGCAGCCAATACCTGGGTGAAACCTATCTGAAGTGCACTCTTTGCTACTGTATAAACGTCTTCAGAGGTTGAACCCTCCTTTGCATATTTCACAGCATCACGATAAAGTTCATTGTACCGAACACACTCGTCCAATACAAAGCCATTCTTGGCATCTTTTGTCCACCTCTTCAATATGTAACAGTCTGGAAGTGCACGAACATCAACTGTTAAAAAGACCCTCAATATATGCCTACACAAGATACCAGCTGTCTCAAACTTGCAGCAGCTACAATTTGTTCTTTTGTTTGAGAAATCATAAGTCACAATAAATGTTGTAGAGACATCCTCATCTTTCGTAACACTATACTTGCTAACTAAGCCATCCTCAATTTTCTCGACAAAATAACCTAGTGATTCAACAAATTCCTCCTGAAATACATCGAATATTGTTCGTGTATATATGTCTGCTACTTGTTTCAACATGTTGGATGGAGTTCTCAAAATTGGTCGGGTATAAGATGTAGCTAAATCTTCTAAGGCCTCCCTTTCATACCAACCTGTCATTGCTTGTTCAAGCAAAGAAGCAAGCACTAACAAAGATGTTTTTGTATTGAAGTACTTCTCAAAAAAACTGATCAGGCTTTCAGGTTTTTGACTTGCTGAAATTTCTGCTGTAAATGCATCTTTCAGATAAACAGGGACCCATTTTTGTCTAATGCTAAACAAAAATTTTAGCCATGAGTTATCACCAAGGTCATACTTCTCAAGGATAACCATCCAATTCGACTCAAATATATCAGTTGTTTCAGACTTATCTAAACACTTTTCAAACTCCTGTTTGAAAGTATTACGTGTCACATAAACATCGGACAATCTTTCATTGCATTTATTTAATACATGCCGTTTGCAAAATCTGTGACGTGTCTCAGGGAACACCCTAGAAATCGCTGATCCAATAGCCTCATGATAGTCAGTGCTAAGAGAAACTGGATGGCGCCCACACATTGCTATGATCCAGTTTTCCAGAAGCCAAACAAATGAAGCTTCTGATTCATCAGTAAGCAAGGCGAATCCAAAATTTACAGACTGCAAATGATGATTCACACCGGTGAACATAACAAATGGAACCATGTTCTTATTCTCCTTAAATGATGTGTCAACTGTCACAGCATCACCAAAACAATAGTAGGCCATCTTAGCTTTTGCATCAGCCCAGAATGCATGGGACAGACAATTGTTTTTGTCAACTTGAAACGCATAGTAGAATGTGGGATTTTCAGCTTGCGTCCTTTTGAAATACTCCAAAAGACTTTGAGTGTCTTCCAAACCAAAGACAGTCGGGCTTATGTCTCTTGCCTCAGTCATAAAGTCACTGTCACTTGAGGGAATATTGCTTAAGTCCCCAAATTTTCCAAGATGTGTTTTTGTATTAGGAGTTACTGACTTTTCACGATTAAGTGCACCACTTTTAGCAAGGACGACTACTTCACTATCGGATTGGATATAATGCACTTTGCTTGGTGCAACTGCCAGATCATGAGTGTGCTCCAAAATAAGCTTTGAAACAATCCATTTACCATAATCTTTTTTAATTACCTCAAACATGGCCTTGCAACCTTCTCTTGTAGGAGTCTGGTTTCTCTTTTTCTTGCTCTCATCATAACTGTCTTCATGTGGAGTAAAACCCTCTTTAGTACACACGAAACGACGCATAACAAAGGTTTCATCCCTTGTTGAGCGACGAGATAGTCTGATTCGGACATCAAATCCAACACGACTAGCATAGGCATAATAGAATGTCTGTGCAGCTTCATGTGATGGGAACTCCATGCCCAGGTAAGGATCTGCATTACCATATGCCTCTGGTGCAACATAAAGGACCCTACTGGGTGCTGCCACCACATGATTGTGCTCCTTCACAAGCTTAGTAACCACCCATCTGCCATAGTATTTTTGTATTACTTCAATCATAGCATTGCAACCTTCTCTAATAGTTGCACGCTTTCTCTTCTTCTTACCATCATCAAATTTCCCTTTTCTTAAATGGAAGCCCTCTTTGGAACACACGAATCGTCGCATAATGATGGACTCATCATTTCTTGAACGCCGAGACTTGCTGATACGTACAGAGAACCCCACACGACTAGCATATGCCATATAGAACAACTTTGCAGACTCCTCTGATTCGAATTCCATACCAACAAAAGGCTCAGAATTCTCTGAGTTCTGTTGATGGGAGGAAAAGAGATTCCCTGCATCAGCCAACTGATTGCTGACATCAAATGCCATGTGATGTTCAATGTTGTCATCATTGAGGTCCACATTGTTATCTTTAAGTGATTCCTCATCCTCACTTGAGGTAGTCTCCATGGACCTGAAAAATTATCATACCGAAAAAATTTATAGCAATCAACACAACTTCGACCAGAATAACAAAGAAGGGAACCAGCTACCAAGATTTCATAGATAAGACAATAAAGAGCAAAAAGTCCACATGTTATTTATCCACCCATTTTGTTCCTTCTTGGTCAATAACTATGAAAAATAGCAACATGCAATTGATAACGATAATACATGTGCAATATTGATAACGATAATTCAATTGGTCAATAACTATGAAGAGTGAGACAGGTAATGATAATACATGTGCAATATTGAATATGTTGCAAAACTGATGCAAAATGGTATTAACCTTTGAAGGAATCAGTGGATAAAAGGTAGTCAATGTCGATGCGAACACTAAAAAATGCATTGGCACAATAGAAGATAAACATGTCCACACACAGAATTTGTGTGTCAAACTAACTGATGTATAAATTGATTATTGCCTCCCAAATTAATCCCAATGTACAAATGAACTATAACAACTCTGGAAAAATGAAAAAAAAAACCTCCAGATGCTTATAGTTTACCAAGAAAAAAATTGTCCACAGCTTTCACTTTGATGACCTTATCCCGGGCTATTACTTAGGAGCCAACAAAATATTCATCCATAATCAAAGGAACTGCACAGACCTGGACAGTTCACAATTGACATAAGCCACTTCAGAAACCGAGAAACATATAAGCCTCGCACATCTCGGAAGACATGTTGCCGAGAGATGCAAAATGGTAACCAAAACTCCATGAAAGAGCATTTAACAAGGCCAACCGTCATCATAAAAATCCCTGATCCAACCATTCAGAGGTTTCACTAATCTACATCACCAGTCATTCCCTGTGAATACCTGGCACTTTATATATCCTCCTAACTACTTAGAATGTCTATAGATTACTGATTGGGTGTGTTTGCAGGGAATATAAACATAATACATAAATCGGATAATAATATATTAGAGAAGATACTTTCTCTATAGTTAACAAAATACACAGAAAATGATGCCCAAATGATAGTTGAACATATTAAGGACCCATTTCAACATGAGATAAAAATAATTGTTTTGCTTATGCTTGGATGAACACTGTGTCTTTTTCTTTCCTGATAGGTTGCTGAGGCCGTCAATGATATCAACCTTTAGCGAGAACTACGAAATTCAGCACCCATATAGAACATGAGAAACATTAGAGGAAAAAAGAAAAAAAAATCGGTGATATGTGTCGGTAAAAAGATTCAACTAGTACGAGAAGAACCGCTTCCCCTTCAAACGAAGAAACAAACAACAAAAGAAAACATTTCAATGGTAAAGAAACAAAAAAGATTCATACTGACGCGGATTAGAGTGGAAAAGCAAGAGATGATGCCAGAGAAATCGTGGTAACATCCCCTCCCGAATCTTCCACTCACCCTCTCCATTCTCTACCTCGGCGACACCCCAGCCTCACATAAAGAAGTTGCACGGCAAGACGATCGTTAGAGATAGAGAAAGGGGGGAAGGAGGTGGGCGTACCGGCAGGACAAACTATGAACCGCGGAGGCCGAGGGGGCCGCCGGAGATCCACGCGCCGCCGTTGCCGGGGCCGGCGAGAGGTGCAGGCGAGTGCAGGAGGAGCCCTAGCCAACTACAAACTTAAGATCCCGAACTCCATCGGCCGCTACCGCAACTTCTGTTCCGAACCCGAACGAAACCACGCCTAATTTATTATCGGTCGCTTCAATGAACCGGTCCATCGCGCTGCAACCAGTGGCCTTGCCCAGCCCAAACCGGACCTAGACAGCCGGCTCGATAACGCGGCTCGGGCGTCAGACCGGTTAATACTCGTACATGGCTCCAACGAATCATCTCGAGCCCATTTAGGTACTCGAACCCAGCCCGATTCTGATTTGGACATCCATTTTTGATAAATATTATCTCAAAATAAATTAAGCGAAAAATTAATGAGCAAATTTTCGAACAAAATCTCAAATTTTGAGAAATTTTGAAGCACCCATTTCCAAAATTTTTTACCACTCTTGTACACATATCTTTATTAAATATATCATCATCTCTATCCACGCTCTTGCCTCCCTATACCATCCTTATTTCTATTGATTTTTATTCGATCCTTTCTTGTGTGTTTTGTCCTCATCGTTCTTGCTTGCGATGTAAGCAGCTAGCATTATCGCCCTCACCTTCTTGTATTGCCCCTATTGAACCAATGCCTTACCTTTAGCGTCTTCACCCACATTATAGACAGCCAATACTATTACCCTATCTCCCCTCTCGTCTACTCGTTGAAGCTACTTTTGTCTGTATGAATCTCGTTAATCCTCATTGAACTTGTCCTTGCCTTATTGTGTGTTTTGCTTTCATCGTTCTCGCTCGCAATATAAGTAGCCAGCGTTATCGCTCTTGCTTGCCTGCATTGCCCCTATTGAACTAGTGCATTGCCTTTAGCGTCCTTGCCCATATCATGGACAACCAACATTGTTACCCTACCTCCCCTTTCATTTATATGTTGGAGCCATTTTTGTCTTTATGAATCCTGCTAACTCTCATTGAACTTGCTCTTATCTTTGTGAAACCACATTGGCCTTTGTCGAGCTTGTCCCATCTCACTCTCACCCGTAGTACAATTGGCTAAGGCTTGACTATTAACAATGGAGCCCAGAATTGAAGCATAAGGGCAAAATTATTATTCATGAAAAAATACTTTGATAATTTTTAAGAATTAGGGCATTTCGCGAAAATTTCTCAAGACTAAGATATTTTCTTATAATTCGTTGAAAATGAAAGATCCCTGTAGCTATCATAAATGATATTAACTTAGTTTATGTTACTTGAGAGAGAGGAGGTGGGGGGGGGGAGGGAGAAGATTAATTATAAAAAGCTTCTGATGAATGAACATGGAGAGGGATGAAGAAGGATGGTTGCAGAGAGGATTAAAAGCTCTAGTTGGCTGAAATAGTGCTGAGGCCACGAGCGACAGGTTAATTTGTCTAGCAAGTAGACAGTTCTTGGTAGGAACAACACCAGAGGATCAAAGCTGACCGAGTAGGTATAGCATATTTACTTTTCGTTTTAATGCATTAGAAAACCGCATCTGGAAGTGGCATCATGAAGAAGAACCAATGCAGAGTTATGTTTGATGTCCCACATCAAGTATATGTCTGTCAGGGACTTTATTGATTTTCTGCAGCATCAACACCATCTTGTCACCCGAAGCTCCCGATCAATTTCCGGGTGCGGCATCTGCATCTGCTGTTTCCTGCTCATCGTGCCAAAGATTTGAGATGTGGAAATGCTTCTCAATTTCGGAGCAAGTCAGTTTGGAGAAGGTTTGCTTATTGATACATGAAAGTTCAGGGGACAGAAGTCAATACCCGAACCTACACCCTCTTGCTGCACGAAGAATGGAAAAGATGGAACACAGGAAAAGAAAAAGCCTACAGCTTTGACAACAGAGGAAGAGGGAGAAGGTATGGTGCGTTCTTGACTCCTTCAAGTGCTTAGCTTCTAAATGTAAGCACTTGATTGGTTTATTTGACACGAAGACCGGAGTTGTCCCGAGACTTACAGCAGCAGCAGCAGCTTCCATGCTGACGGAAGTATTGACGACCAACCAACAAAACAAGACCGCTTTAATCTTCTTCCGAATGCGACAACAAGATGCCCTCCCCATCTCATCAAAACTTGAAGCAGCCACTGGAAATTTTAGAGAGAGGAGGGAGATCTTAATGGTCTTCAGATTATTAGACGCTGGGGCAGCTCAAGGCAGCCTTTATTTGATGAATCGTATTGCTTATCGAGTTGTTCACTGTGGCTATTGACTCGAAGCTCAGTTTAGCACCTGGAGAGCTGCTCATCAGCATTTGGAATGCAACAGTAACCAGCGACCCTGAAGGCCTTCCCGTTGGACAAGAGCTGGTTGAAGCTCCTCCTCCCACACCGAATCTGCCATCAGGTAGTATGGTGAAGCCCGACGGCAAGATGTGTATGTAGGATGGATCCTCACCACTCATGATAGTGTTCATGGCCGGTAGATCAATAGGAGAATACACCACGACCGAGCCAGATGCATCAGTGCAGCTCTCTTGGAGTATCAACATGTTGTGAGTGTAGTTTAATCCCTGTTGTTCACCATCAAACAAAGAAAACTATCAAAGTGATGATAACTGAAATGAAGTAATTCACGCTTGATGCAAATTGAAGAAGAAGAACAGTAATGAATGATTTCCGTAATGTGATGACACACTACCTGATATCTATAAGGAAAGGAGACGATTAAGAACTTACACGAAGGATAGAGATTGCGTTTCCTTGATCTGAACCGTTTGTAATGTGAGCAACCTTTTGCAGATTGTTTCCGATCGAGAACACGTCCCACTGAAAGCAATCATATAAACAGCAAGTTAGATGTCATAAGTGATTGATTACAAGAGAGACAAGCTACGATCGATGTCTCATGAAGTTGCAGAGCGACCTGAGGTCGGTTTTGTTCATCCTTCAAGAAACTAAAGACTCTGTCCCTGGGCAATGGTAGCCATATTGATGTAGCTGCACTGAGGACAACACCATGAGGCAGGGAGGAATCTGTTCTGTGAAGAGTGACTCGGAGATCATCATTTATCCCGGACAGCATGGTCCATTTATTCCCCACAGAAGCACTAAAACTGGCACAGAAGTCCATCACCAATCTGTGGGCAAGCTTCATCATGCTCTTCTTAGCTTCGACCGAGGGAACCGCTGAGACCCACAGTTGAATTCACAGTCAAATAGCGTATAAACCAGTCGGTCAAAGTGCTTCCATGCATTTCAAGCGGTTAGCCATTACCTCCTGCAATGTCCCTGGTAGAAAGTCCAGCTGACATCAGGCACGCAAACCTCTGAGACATTCTCTGTAGAGTGGTGAGCCATCGATTTGAGCCAAAAGAAGTTCCACTGTTTACTAGATCTCGGAAGAGTCGATGGATTGTGTTCTTCTCTTGGAACTGTACGTGCTCGACCCAACTTACCTACATCGAAGATACCAAGAACATCCTGTTAACTAAATAAGATACAGCAATGTCGAGAGTATCATCTACAGAATTGGATACCGATCACCTTAGAGTATCCATTGGGCATAGCCTCAATCAAGCAGCCAGATGGAAGCTTGCACGACAGGGGAGAAGGGAGATGACGACTGTCCATAGGATAGTTGACCGAAACATCAGCTATCACCCATAAACAAGGATCGATTTGCTGACAATATCGTAGGAAGCAGAAATGCCGTGTAGGAACAACCGGCGACAGAACCTGCAGTTCCTCATACATCTACGTACCTTTGGGTTAGATCAATATAGACGAGAAAAATCAGTAGCTTTGTATCGATCGAAGGTACAGAAGAACATATCATTACCAATAGTAGAGATCCGCTCCTCGTTCCTGACGTTCCAGAAGCAAGAACATCGATGGTCCTTGAATTGGAAACTATGGTCGGAAATAACTCCATCCACTTGCTCTGCGATTAAACCGAATCCGACGCGATCGAAACATGATAAAGGAAGAAGAAGAAAAAAAAAAAAAAAAAGTAGTCATTTAAAGCAAGGCTAATGCTTACAGAATCCATGAACATATCAACCAGTGTGGCTGCGTCCATGATCACTAAAGCTGAGCCCCTCGATGCCTCGGTTCGCGTATCTGAGAACTTGAACTGCTGCTGACTCGGTCTCTGAAAGATCCTCTCGTAGGTTTCAGATTGAAGGACCTCTGTCCCCATACTTGCTGACTTCAGCCAGAGGGGTTCATTGGTCTGAATCAACTTGACCACTTCCTCCAAGGCAGCAGAGGCCATGTCCATCATAATAGGTTTCTCGAGATCAGAAATAGTTGTGGGAGAAGGGTTCGATAAAACAGAAGAGGAACTCTGGCACAAGAGGCCGAGATCAAGGGAAGAGCTAATCCCTGGATTATAGTAGGTTCCTACGGACACTTCAGATTGTGAGACCGATAGTCGCTGACTCGAAGGAAGTTGAGTGATAGGCCTGCCTAAGTACCTCGATGCAATTTCTGAGAGGCGATCTACCTGCAGCAGGACATTAGCATCAAAATTTTCATTCCCTTTACGTGTGTGTGTGTGTGTATCTAACAATTCCAGGATAGGATAAACAAATAAAATAATTCACATGAAAAAGAAAAGAAAAACCTGAATAGTTTGGAATTTGCCAAGCAATGCGAAGAATATTAGATCCCGGTTTAACCCAAAATAATGTTTCTTTTGGGAATAAAGAGAAATTAATGAACGTGTCAGAGTTCTAATCAAAACCAACAGTGGCTCGAGTACAGATCACGCGTTGGTTTGTAGTTAGATGAAATGCTGCGATAGTTTCCGTCACAGGGAGACCAAATTAATCACATTAGCATAACCTCTCCCTTTAATTACATGAAGCAAAACAAGTTTTATGCGAATAAGCGGTGGAAGGATTCTGATGTTAAATGTCGGAGACATTAAATGACAGTGAAAAACTATAATCAAAGTAGTTAATAATTCGACCTCATTAATCCCAAGAGCAAAGAAAGGTGATTTATGCTAATATTTCATTACCCTCATAGTTCTTTCATCCTAGCATTAATTAACAAAATTGAGTTCATTAAAATAAATAAATATGAATTTAACATCGAAGTAGAGCTTATCTTAATCTAAAATTTACTATCAGACGAAGGATTACTCGACTGCGACTTTCGAAAGCCAAAGTCTACACAGGAACATGCGATGACAAGATCCCATCGTAAGGCAGCAGCTCAAGTACCTCTTCCTTCAGGCGTGTATTCTCCATCCGCAGCTTCTGCTCGTCGAAGAAGGGGTTGTCGGGGGGCGGGCCGGCGCCGCAGGACAAGCAGACGGCTCTCTTGAGAGCCTCTTCCATGGTGATGTTCTCGCACCGTATCTTGTCGTTCTCAGCCCGCAGTGAGCAGTTGTCCGACCTCTCGTGCTGTGTCTGCAAAGAAAGATCAAGATTTGATCAACGAGAAAGATCACCCCACTGTAAAATCATGGAGAAGAAGGGGAATGGAAAGGTTGCCTTCATCAGGGTCCTCCTGTTCTGGAACCAGAACTTGATCTGCCGGGGCTCCAGCCCCAGATCTCGGCTCAGCTTCATCCGTTGCTTCTCGTCCGGGTGTGGACACACCTTAAACATCCTGACCAACCCAAAAGCATTCAACCGATGCAGGCCACGAAAAAGCAGCCAGATCAGAGGAGAAAACAATGCAAAAAGAGATCGAGAGCGTACGCTTCGAGCTCCTGAATCTGCTGGGATGTGTGCCGGTAGAAACGCTTCTTCCTTCTCTGGACCTCAGAAACATCTCGCTCACCGACCGAATCCATCCCCTCTATTCCAACCTCTCCTACAACACCTCTCCTCCTTGCCGCTATTTATAATGACAGGAGCGTTCGCTACAGCGCCTCCATGGCACTGGGACCCATCCCAGCGAGGCTGACAGGTGGCACCCGGCCGAGCCAGTTCGTGCTTACTCGCTCGCCATTCTCTATTCCGATTTCATCTGGGTTCGGCTCTGAAGCCGAATAAGGAAACCGGCGACGCGCGCGGAAGAAATCTCAAAAGGTTCAGTCCGCTTGACCTCCTCATTAACGCACAGCGATCATTCCCGTCTCTCTCTCTCTCTCTCTCTCTCTCTCTCTCTCTCTCTCTCTCTCTCTCTCTGTGTATTAAAAGCTCACAACTTTACGAATTATACCGTTCGTTCCTTTGCGGAGGGAAAATACTGACGAAGGACGCGAGTTAAATGGTTTTGGATTGCCTTCTTCCCGTACTCTATCTCATCTTTCGCCTCCTCTGAAGCGGCAAAGCTTTGAAGGAAGACGAGAAGCGGGACGCAACTCTCTCTCTCTCTCTCTCTCTCTCTCTCTCTCTCTGCTGTTACCTCTCCAAAGCTCAAGTACTTTCGAGCTGATACATACACATATATAATAGAATTGGGAGGTAAAAAAGAACACGGTGTAAACAGTGATATTGTACTACTCGGCTTAACGTAGGTAGGATAATAAATTGATGTGATCCGAAGAAGACACCATGGAAGGACTTGGCATCTGCAGCATCAGCGTGCTCATAACTCACCAGCCATCCTTGCAAACAGGAACATGTGTAGGGTAAGCAAAGCACATTTATGGTTGCATTGCACCTCGCCATTCGGATTCAGCTGTTATGGTTGGTGATTCCAATTTATGATGACTTAGCTAGCACCTTGAATGAAAAGGCCAGTGTTTCCATCATGTGATTCCTCCTCTCCTTCTAACCAAAATCAAACAGCCATGCAGGGGTGGGAGGTCCTTCCCCACCATCAATGCTTCTTGATGCCCAGCCCAAAGCATACAGTATGAAAGGATTCAGCTCCTGGACATACCTGGACTAAGCTACTCTCTACTACAGTGACACTGATGCCTGCTAAGGGGGTGTATCCCTTTCATGATTGAGCAGCTTGTCAGGCTTTAAACTCAAGTATCATCATAAGAAGGGCCAAAGTTTTTGTCCATAATAGCATTTCTATTGTAGCTCAAGGTAGCCACATGACAATCAAGGATATCATTGGCTTTCATATGAAGTGTCAAAATACTCATTGGAACATTTCTATCTATATATATTGGGATACTGATTTATGGATCTTTCCATTCTAGAAATAGAGGGATGAACCATTTCTTCTAATACATATATATATATATATATTAAATTTGATACTGTTTAGTTGATCGTATATTTTATTATTATTATATAATCTATAATATAATTTCATATTTGATCCCTTGGAATTCTCAATGATAAGTAGGATAACGGTTTTCCAAACTGTAAGACGCAAACCTAAGCTATCGTGACTTTAGTAACGATATAAAATTTTCTCGTAGATACGACAAATTAGATATATCGGTAATCCATATATATTCTCAAACTTAATAAGTTCAAATGTAGTAGTCAAGAGAGTAAATTACAATGTAGACATTTATGTAGTTCAACTTTTGGAAAAAAATAATCAACTATAACGATAACGACAAACTATAACATCTTAATTATTTACGATCGGATACATAGATCTTTCATCGTTATCGAAAATAATAAAAAATAATATCCGTAGTTAAAGTAAAATATTTTTATTTTTATTTTTTATAAATTTTCTGAAGTCTCTCTTTTTCTCCTAGTGATAGCACCGCTAGTACATTTAATTTCTAAGCAATGTTTCTACCTCTCCTAGTATTATCAGTAAATTATGAGCATTTTTGTTGTTTAGAATAAAAACAATACCTTCTGGAATAATTTTTTAAAAAAACTTTTTTTTGACATAATTCATTTTTCATCTAGCACTTTCAGCTTCTTCTCTCTTTAATCCTCAATCTCTCATCTCCACCATTTTCTTCTCCAATTCATCTTCCATCTTCTTCTAGCTGTATCCAGTTCAATTTTTTTTTAAAATCTTCTTAATAAACTTTAATTTCTTCTTCTTTTCAGCTTCTTCGTTTTTGTATATTCAATCTAATCGCTTATAGCTTTCATCATAGATTCCCTTATCTTCCCTCTCATTACCTTTTACCTTCGGTCTGTTAATTTTCTTCTATATTGGAGCTAACCCCTTCTCATTTACTTTTATTTCTTCTTCTTTTACTCCCTATCTTTCCTTATTTATATCTTTAAACTTTTGTCTCTTATTTCTTCTTCATGAGTTGGCGATAAAAGAAAAAAGTTGGTGCAATTTTGTATTAATGTAAGAGGCTATTTTCGTTAATTTTTAGTTTGTTAAATCAAATGAAATATCTAATATGTTAAGTGTCTTAATTTTGACGGATTTATATATGAAATTAGAAAATTTTAGAAATTGTTATACGAAATACACTTCAACTTCTAGTTAGAATGTTTCACATCAATAATCCAAATAAAAAATTATCTGATTAAAATTATCTGAAAAAAAAAAGAACTTAGTCAAAGCACATTGGAATTGTTGGCCATGACATCTCACGAGGCTTCTCTTTCTATATTTCCAAAAATATTGTATCAACAAAAAAAAGAAAAAAAAACAATATTGTGATGAAAAAAACAGATGCAAACCACGTGAGGTGTTAAATGTATCCAAGTAATTAAAAGAATGACATAATGTACTCAGAAGAATTGCATGCATCACAGTGTAGTATTAGGATTAACAAATCGAGATAAACAACATATAAATATAAATAATCACAGTTCAAAGTGAGATCTTATGGGATGTTGTACTAATAAGACTGTGGGCAATGGGGAGAATCAATGCATGCACGCACTGCTTGCGTCCTTTCCTAAAGAAGGTTGACAGCTCTCCGGAATTCATTCATTCATGAATCTGTTTATCTTACGAAACCATTCATGTCATTTCGCCTCACTCTCTCTTTTCATTATATATATATATGCTAAATTAGGCAAATGAGGTGCAGTCTCTTTTGTTTTATTAGAAGGATGAAAAAGAAATAAAATTAAACCATTCCTATTGTGATTGAAATTAGTTAACTATTTAAGTTATTTTATTACGAGAAAATATAAAAAAATATTTTTAATTTTTATTAAACATGTGATCGGATCAATTGATTCACCGGTTCTAATAGAGTCGATGTCGGATCTGATTTGAGTATCTGCATCGGAAGCGAAATAACTTACTAAATTAGGATTAAAGTTTTCCTTTATCCAAGTTTAATTTTATAGATTGAAAGAAACATAAGATTCGATTTACGAAGTGGAAATAGACATGAGGCCCACCTGATAGTGTGACATCTTTCCAAAGTTTTGCTTCGTGTACTTCATTCTCCAACCATAGACATGGCCACCACCAGAACTATACACTGCATGATAGGACAGGCAAAGTGGGGGCTCGAGGCTTGCATGAACTGGGTGGGGTTCAGTACTGATGTTGAAGCTGTTCCCAGCTGCTGAAACCCTAGCCAGCTCAAGCCTGAATCAACCATGTTCTGCATGCATCAAGCTGGCATTTCCATTACTATGAGGGCGGCGATTGGGACCAAGTAGCTCACCTGCATCCTTCAAATCAAATCCATCAGTCTAACCTTAATTGATAAACCTAATGTACCTGTGGGTTATTCCATTTGTTGATGGGGTGACCTCAACTCTCTCTCTCTCTCTCTCTCTCTCTCTCTCTCCATTCGCAATTCTATGCTTTCATATCCAATTTGGATGGATACAGTTTGCTGGAGATGGTTCTAAAAAAATGATGTATCAGATAACTCAGTGTTTTTTTTTTGCTTTATATGAAAAAAATGATATACAATATTGTTAAGGTATCATATTAAAAAAAATATTTGAATCAAGAAATCATTAAATAACTCTGAGATGTTTGAATTTGACATAGTTAAATGCATAATAATATCATGATAATCTTGGATCACTATATCGAAGCATTAACTTTGATCCTCATAGATATTAAACTTTGAGGTATACGCATCTTTAATCTAATTAATTTATCTTTAGATTTGATATTAGATTAAAAATTTGAAACTCGATTCATTAAAGGGGCTTTATTACTATATCTCAGCATGAAGATTTAACGCTCTTGCTCTTAATCAACTTATAATATCTTTAGAAAAATATTATGATAAGATCCGAATCACCTTCCGGATTGAACAATCAAATTTTGTTATGTTAATTTCGAGAAAATTAATTAATCATAGACGAGAATCAACATGAAGATTCATTCTTGTTCATCTTCATGTTGTTTATGTCGCATTTGTTTGAAGGACGATCTCTGGTGATTGAAATCTCACTATTCGCACTGTTGTTGTTCATTTTATTAGGATTCAATGGTCTCCGTGTTGTCTGTGGTCAACTGTGGCCATTGATGATGCTTAGGGTTGCGTATGCTGCATTTATTTTCCTTTTATTATTTGCAGGCATAAGACTAGATATGGATGGAAGATGCCATCAGAACCGTCAATTTCATCATATCTATCGATCGTAGTCATTTATTTGTTCTTTCAACACCAAATGAATATAAACAGATATGACACAGTTGACTTGACCAATCCATTTTAAGTGGGTGGCTGAGATCAAAAGTCACGTCAAGATGGACGGTTCTACGCACGGTCACGTACGTAATATTGCAGCCCCAATGGCCGTGCGGTCCTCCTGCTAAACCCCAGCGAGGGTTCAAGGTTCCCACTCGCCGACTGATTGGGACCCACATGTCTGGGCACTTCTTTGAGTGGGTAGAAAACTGGATCCTGTCTGACTGGGACAGCAGATCGGAACTCCCGGGAACAATTGTCTCTCTCTCTCTCTCTCTCTCTCTCTCTCTCTCTCGAAATTAATGTCCTATGGAGGAGAAGATCTCGTCTGACATTGTGGAAGGTGCGTGATGTATGCATTTAATCTAGAATTTGCTATGGTTATAATTGTTGGCTTCTTGATAGAGACTATAATCTATGCATTTAACCTGCAGATATGTGTATCAGTCATTTGAAGTGCAATATTTCCTTGATTACTCCTTAGGAAGATTGTTGGACCAAATCACTAAGAATTGAGATGGCTCACTGTTTCAGATATCCAGACAACTTCTCGGATACCCATTCGTTGGGAGAATGATCACAACCTCTACCAAACTCCTGTTTTGGCATTGCTGTCAATGACTATGACCTCGGATGAGGACAGACATCTCCCACTTGGATCGGTTGCTGTCAGTGACTCAGACCTCAAATGAGGACTGACATCTCTCTCGGACTCGAGAAAAAGGGACTGAGGAGGATAACAGCATGCAGAATGCATCGAGTTCCAACGAATTCATGTCAAATCTAGGGGTGGGTGATCATGGTTTCGAAACCTTGGTCGATTTAGTAGTTCCGATTCTGATTTTTATTATAATTTATGTTCATATCAACAGCAAATCTAAAGTATTATTCACTAGGTTAGATTCATCTGTTCTGATTTTGATTCCAATTTTAAAGAACCGGAACCAAATCATATGGTTCCGATTTCAGTTTGATTCGAAGCTATCGGACCATTAACCATGATCACGAATCAGCATAACGCACATAAATTTCAGCTCCCCAAATGGAAGGAGAAAAGAACTCTCCTTAATTAAAAACAATATGATGTGCAGACAACCAAAAACCTTAATAATGATAGATATATATATCTATATCTATATCTATATCTATATATAGGAAGAGATAAAGATGCTCCCGAAATCTCGCTGTCTCTCATAATGCGCCACAGCGAGCAAAGTTGGCAAGACCAAGCTGTATGGTTGCATCAGGTGAAGTAGCTACAGCTGCAAACAGTGAGATCTAAATGTGGATGCTTGTTCTTCCTTCACTTGTGTGCTCATCGTCCATCAATAATTGGCTTTGCTCTGTCGGCAGATGAAATCTTTCCGACGAGAAGAAGCTTCCTAGCGAGTTCCAACTCCTCCTCACATCGACGTCAACGGCAAAGACTGCTCGCACCGGCCGGTGGTCCGACAGTCTCGACTCGCATCGGTCGTAGCGCTTTTGCTTCATTCCTTCGCCGTGCCAGAGAATTCTGTCGCACCTGCGAGCGGTCATAATACCAACGGCAGCTTTGTTGAGCAATGACGACAACATGATCAGGAGAAGACCCGAAGGAGGTTGTGCTGTGACTCACCATGCCGGAGCTCGCCTTTTCTCGCCTTTCCGGCGTTGCATGCATCCATAGTATTTGTCGGAGTTGGGGTAGTATTTGTACGTGGGGCAGAATGCGATGGCACCTTCCTGCCAATCTTCGAACACCCTGCCATCGGTGACCTCTGCTTTGAGCTGCATGCATGGCGAGCTTTGAGACTTCGATGACAACAGAGACGGAAGAACTCTGCAGTAACGTTCCTTTGTACCTGATCTTTCTCTAACAACATGCTCCATCGCTTTTGCTCCACCAAGGATCTTGTTGTGGCCTCAGGCAAAGAGATTCTATAGTTCAGATCACCAAGCAAGACGACTCGGCTGCAGGGAACCCACAAGAACATCAGGTTTAGTCTGACCAAGTCTTCATTTGCACATGAAATAGGTTGTCCTCGTCGGTTTACTTACTCATGGTCTAGAATCTTTTGTGGCAGATGAAGAGGAGGACCTCCAGGGAAGCTGGTTCTCGAGAGTATCTCCATGGCATCCGAGTTCCTTTTCAGCTCATCCCCTTCTTTCCCTCCTGAAGCCAGATGACAGCATACGAAGCAGAAGCTGGTTTCATGCAACCAAAATCTGATAGAAACTGAACCCTGCACGCCAACATAATCCAGATCTCTAGATTTCAAGACCTCGTGAATGCTATCTAGAATTTCCATGTTCGATCGAGAGTAACATGACGTACCTTGTTCCCCAGGCAGCCCATGATGCCGCAGCCGACGCGAGAGACGCCCGGGTGGCGGATGTGATACTGGAGGTCATGCCTGACCCATACCGACACCTGAACTCCTACCATCCGCTTGCTTATAATGCAGCGGAAATCTGGTGCAGAGCCTTCATCAGAGCTTCCTTCCTTGACCGGATGCACCTTCTGCCTCTCCCCTGCCTTGGCTTCTTTTCGGCCCTTCAGGTTAGATAAGGACCTGTTCAATGTCCTGCCGATGAGTGAGTTCCAGCTCGCAAGGATTCTTCTCCTTTCTGGGCATAGAACATTTTTGACATTGAGCGGGACGATTTCCTGGAATCTGGGGGAAAGCAGCAGCCAGCTTTAATCTCATGCAGGAAGACAAGTTCATCTGCTTCCGTCATTCTAACTCACAGTAGCTTGCAATTTAGCTGAGGAAGTCCATGAATTTACCCAAGAACATAAATGTCATAGTACTTGTTGTTTACATCCAACCAGTCCTCCAAGTTCACATCATCCGATGGGAGGACGCCACCAACATTCCAAGTACTGACGAATAGTCTGAGAGGCGGAGAAGAGAGCGAACACCCATGTCAACACTGAACTCTAATGGTAAGACAGAAATCCAAGGGATGATAGGTTTGGAGCATACTTGTACTTGCGAGTGTCTATCTGATCTTTCTGGGGTTCATTTGGGTTGATGAACTCATCAAAAGTCGCACCCTCGAGCAACGCATCGGTGCCGACCGGCTTCCTCAGCAGCTTGTTTGCTACCGATTCAAGCCACATGACCTGCATGAAGGTTAGCCTTTTAGTTCTTGCAGAGAACATTTACAGAGGAATAAGAATGGAGAAGCAGCATATGCTTACATCTCCTTGCTTTTCTTTCTGCTGCATGATGGTAAGCGGTGGAGAGAGAAGAGAGGGTTTGCTTCAGTGCAGGAGGAGAGAGAAACAAAGGGGTGGAAGGGGGAATATATAAGCAAGAAGGAAGCCAACTGACCCCAAGAAAGTCCTGGTAAGAGGTAAAAGACTCTGGCAAGTTGCAGAGGGAGGAGGAAGGAGAGCCTCTTCTGACCTGTGGCATGTTGGATGTCAATGAATGCAACCGGTGAGAATTAATGTCACGTAGAGACAAGTCTACTGGAGCCCATTTAGATCTTTCTGTCATTGACATGGAAGATTCGGTGCGGATGATGCTGTTCTTTAAGCTGCAATAGGATTGGAACATAGGGTTGGTGCCAACAGAGCCTACTCCAAGTTGCCCTAAAAAATCTCTCCAACTTCTTTCCATGAGCCAACTTGTATATCCGAGACATATGACTGAACCACCAGTGTTCTCTCCTCCATTTAACTGTCTTCTATAACCGAGTTTGATTTGAGCTGATCATTCTTGATAAAATTATGTTGGCTGTAGTTTCTGAGTGCATGTGCATTGAGGAGAATCATCTGCCAGGAAGAAGAGGATGGATGTTGAAGATGGAAGCCCATTGTCAATGCTTCTGCAGCAGAGTATGCTTGTTGCAGTTCATACATTGACAATGGTGGAATTTTAATTGCAGAGAAGCATCTCTCTCCTTACCTCAGCCATTGGGATTATGTCTCCTATAGATTCCTGATCTACATAGTGGATATATCAAGTGTTGTAACTTGGTGTCTTCTTATGCAGGAAAGAATCAAGCAATATCTTAGCTATCTGCTCATGCTATGAGCCAAAAGATTAACATGTTAAAAATTTGGATATAAATGTGACATATATCTTGGTTAAGTAAGATAACATGAGATCAGATTTAAACAGATGCAATTTAGTTAATGTGGGAAATACACACCTACCAAGAAATTTATTCTTCCGAGCTTACAAATCCTTCACTTCTTGGAGTTAAAGAAGTCTCATCGACACTCTCCAAAGTCGATCCTTGTTTCTTATCTAATACCATTTCCCAACATCACAACCAAGTGGTAGAGACTAGTTGTCATTGGAGAATCATCATCTGCAGAAGAACACACTGTTGGCCTGCAGCCAACCCCAACAGGAAGTATCAAATGCCTCCTCAGAACGAAGTTAAGGCCATAAATTAATGGCAGTATAATAATCACAAGAAGACTAAGATGAGCACACATGACCCAACGTAGTTCCATCCTTTGTTGTTGTCTTCTTCTACCATCAAGTAGATAACACAGCAGCAGCTTCTTTAGCCCAAATTGCCAGCTTCTCCAGCTGACTTCTCCCACTTGTTTATCTCCAGATCCTTTTTTTATCTTCTGTATGGAGATGTATGAAACTGCAGGTGTATCTTCCTGGCCATCTCCAAATCCAACCTCCTGAAAACCTCAGCAAAGCCAATGGTTTCTGACCTGCTTGCAGTCATATTATTAATCTCTTCAAACTTATAAGCATTTTCTGTATGATACATGAATGCACCCTTGAAAAGAGTAGGTGGATGTATCTGACCTTTCTGTGCTCGTCAGTCTCAAACTAGTCATTATTATCATGTCAATCTGAATGGCTATTCTTTTGTTTGATTTGTGATTTATAGTGAATGTGTTCTGTACTAATCATAGTATGAGCTCTTCCTGCCACAAAGATTCCCATCTTCCAATACTAAAACAATCAATAGCTATTAACATTTACTCTTCTGTACAGGAGATCATTTAAGTATTGAATTCTACAAACATTTAGTATTGATCAGATTGAACATGATCCACAAGTTTCAATTTGGACCCACCAATTGTGTGGATATGTTCTATGAAGTCACCATCAGAATGCAATAGCTGTGGGCCAAGTAAAAACATGATCAAGAAAAATATCTTGCAAGCTAGCCAATCAACCTTCTGATCTCATATACAAAGACCCAAGTGGAGAGTGCATTGGATTAGCTTTTTTTAATCCCAATAATGTTTCGAGTATAGATTAAGATATATTTTTTCTTGTGTTTCTTATGAGACAAGTTGCTGTTGTTTAGGGTTTCCTCTCATGCAACCAAAGATATTAAAAGTTTCCACTCCGGGGGACACCTTCCCCCAGTTATCTGCAAGACACATAGAATAATTAGCTTTAATCTACTATCTAGTTGCCAATGATGATGTATGACAAGATCTTCTCTTATCCTAAACTAAACCATGATTGGTGAAGAATTTAATTAAATACGGCAATCTGATGCATAAATAAGATGGTAAGTGAAGTTAGCTGACAGTGTAATTAGTATTCACATGTCACACTGCACGAACCCATTTGGAGGACAAAGGTATAAGTTTGTGTGAAAGGAGTTAAAAGAAAAAGAGATACTTTTGATCTCAATAAATCAACTTGGCTCAACAAGATAAACATAATTAATTAGTCACTTAATCTTGTCGGCGGCTTATGAGTTCAAGTTGGACAAGTAGTAATTTATTTTTTACAATATAGCTTTTATTTTATTTTGTGATATGTTGATTGATGGGTCAGTCATTGTGTTATCTAAGACTCAAACTAAATCAAGGAATGGCCACTAATCCTTCTTAATCAAAGTTACAGCTCATGCAGTAGGTAATGAGTGACCGACCGTGAGCCAGCCGAACTTGACACCTACTGAGAACATTAAGCGATGCAGTCATGCAACAAGTCGAGCTGCAGAGAAGACGATTAGGTGAGGGTCCAGTACTGACGAACTAGGGAAGGATATGCGGCTCTCATCGAGTCTGACGTGTGGACACCTTGGCACCTTCACATCCATATTGCATCCAGGCGGCCTTTGCGGAGAAGATGGGACACATCATGATGAAGCAGCATGGACAAGTGCTTTGCTGGACGTGTCCGTGTCAGACATATGTTGGAAACGTGAACACATGTCGAACACTCACATCTAACACCATATTCGCATGGCCAAGAAACATAAGTTTTACAAGAAAAGAAATGTGAAGATGGCTGTTGGTAAGAAGAGAATAGTAAGTTAAGGAGTTCTCGGACGTGTAACTTTTATATGATATTTAGGATAAAAGGGTAAAAGAGAAATATCATAAAAGATTATTGTCAAATTAGATAAGGGTCTAAGACATGGGTAGAAGCTGTCTCTCCTTATCATCTGTTGAATAAGAGACTTAGCGAAGGTTATAGAGACAATTAGAGATTACTTCTCTATGAAATATTTTATCATTTTACAAGTAGGTATAAAAGTTCATCTTCGACATAATAAAAGGGAGGATCATTTTTCGATCACTCGTATCTGCACTCACTTACCTCGGATTACTAACTTGGGTATTAAAAGGATTGGGTCCAAAAATCTCTCTCGACCTCGGTCTTCATGCAAGTGGTACCTTGAGAGCTCGACGTTTCCACTTTAAAGGCACCTTGAGCAATACTATGCACATAGATTTGGACTATGTCGGGCAAATCAAGACATTAACGACTTCTTCCCATAACGTTTTGGCACCAGAAGAGGTTTTGCCACTTGCCTATAGTACTTTCATCTAAGTGGTGCAGCAACCACCATTTTTGCATATAAGTCCATCCACCTCAGCCTAGACGCTGATGTGATATGAGCGCCTAATCAACGACCCAGGTCTCTCATCTCCAGGGACGATCCCGAGCCACATTCTCGTCCCTACCAAGGTATTTCTAAATCTCACTTAGTAAGTACAGATGTTGATAGGCATGATATAGGTCATTGCTTCGCTTTTGCCCTAATTAGCCCAACATGTAATGCCACCAACTTAATCACGGTCCCTAACTCAATTGTCACCTCCACTAGCACTTATCGAAGTTTCTTGACTTAGATGTGGTGTTGACATCCCAAGAGCACCCAAGACCTATCGAACAGTCGGCCAAGGGGGCACTTTGATCCCTAATCGTAGAATTCAGCAAATCGCACTACTACTCTATCTTACTTGAATCTAAGGCTCAGTTGACGGATTTGACATAGGATTCCTTGCGGATCCTACTGTAACATGAATCGACATTTGAAGGAGATGTTACAAGAGTTTCAACAATCAAAAGAGTAAGGGCTGGTCGACCCCACCTCGAGACGATCGCTGTTCATCCAAAAAATCTAGAAGAAACCAATTCTAGTGAACTTTCATCTCTCGTCCTTGGAGGCATTAGGTAGTAATGCTAACCCAATGAAGCACATTGCAACTTTTTGTGTTCAACTATCATTGTATAATACTTCGGATGCCTTGTTATGTCACACTTTCCTGACTATGTTAAAAGGCTTAGCATGAGAATGATATGTTTGCCTAAAATCATTTTCCATCGGTTCTTTTGCCCAGCTTGTAAGGGAGTTTAAACTTCACTTCTTGGAGAACATATGCCCGTGGCCTTCAGCAGCAACACTCATTTGACTCAAGCAAGGCAAGGAAGAAATTCTCACAGACTTTGTCACTCAATTCACGAGTAAGATTCGAAGCGTGCTAGATGCCCATCCATCACTCAAAAGACATACCTTCATGATGAGGCTAAAACCCTCTCATTTCTTCTAGTTATTGATAGAGAGACCACCAATAGCTATACTAAAAGCACTTAAAAAGACCAATCAATATATCACCGTCGAGGCAATAGCCTTGGGCAAGCGTGAGGAGTCATACAAGAGACCAAAGCAAGAGTGGCTATAATCAACCATGACCCTAAGTTCACCATGACGAAAGAGAAACAAATGACCATAATTACTTTGCCCATGTTCTGAGTTGACCCCATAAATATGACTAAAACTGATTTTTTATACAGATAAAAGAGAATAATCTATTAAAAGACCCTCACCTAATGAAGACCTCATTAGCAAAAAGAGATAGGTCCAAATACTACGGTTCCGCTGGATTATAATCATGACATGAAGGATTATCATGACTTGAAAGAACATATTGAAAAGTTCATACATCGGGGACACCTCAGGTAGTTCGTCCGAAAGCACTAGGAACCCTCACCTCAACCTTATGGGTTGATGGAAAAATAAATTGATGTTATCATTGGTGGACCTGTCCCGAGGTGTAGCGAGATAGTCCCTTGAGTTGTAAGGCTTATATTTGAGCTACCATTGAAAAACGCCCAAGGATGGAGGACTATCTAGAGTTAACCTTCAAGAGGAAAGAGAAAGAATACCTTAATCCAAATAATAATAATGTCTTAGGGGTTTATGTGAGGATGATCAATACTTGACTAAATAGGATCACGATCGATAGCTTTGTTGATATCCTTTATTTTGATGCTTTCTGAAATCTTAGGTTATTAACTAATGACCTTACCCTTATAACTTCTTCACTGATGGTGTTCATTGGCAAATCTATCACGTCTCTCGGGACTATGAATCTGCACATCACATTTGGAGACGAGCATTGCTCCAATATAATAATAGCTAAGTTCATGGTGGTGAACATCCCCTTGGTGTATAATATGATCATAGGCTGATCCACACTAAATAGACTAAGGGTGGTGGTTTCGACCTACCACATGGTGATAAAATTCTCGACGAATAAGTGATTAGAACCTATCATATCAAAACAATAGAAAGGGTGATACTATCGAGGACATAACACATTACGAACTTAAAAAAGTTTCACCCGTGAGGCATCCCTCGAGGTCAGGTCGGGGTGATTATGCCTCGAGCATTGAGCTTTTGCCTCGTCAACAAGACACGTGAGTTAGGAAAACATAACCTACATAATAAGAAATCCGCTACAACAAGAGGCATAAGATAAAATATGGTCGAGGTGTATGAGTCAGATAAACCCAACCTGCGTAAAAAGAAACCCACCATGGCGACAGCATAAGACAAAATGTGCCTAAGGCACATGAGTAAAAAAAAACTTGACTCATGTAAGAAAAAACTTATTACAATGGGAGGCACAAGGTAAAATATACTTAATGTGTATAAGTTGAGAAAACCTAACCTATGTAAAAAGAAACCTAGAATGACGGGAGGTACAAGTTAAAATATGTCCAAGGCACATGAGTTGAGAAAACCTTACCCATATAGTAAAAAACTCATCATGACACAAGGCACAAGACAAAATATATTATGGGCATATGAGTCGGGAAAACATGACCTGCATAATAAAAAATTCATTGTGATGAGATACTCAATGTAAAATATACCTAAGACATATGAGTCAAGAAAACCCAACTCGCATAATAAAAAACATACTATGATGGGAGGCATAAGATCAAATGTGTTTAAGATATGTGAGTTAGAAAAACCTAATCTACGTAAGAAGAAACATGTCATGGGGGAGGCACAAGATGATATGTGTTTAAGGTACGTGAGTAAGAAAAATCTGACCTACATGAGAGTAAATCCATCATGGGCAAGAGACATAAGGGAAAGAATGTCTGAAGTAGGGAGGTCGAGTATAGACCCTTCCTTTACTCGAGGTGGGTAGCACAGGATCCAACGTAGTCCATTGGCCTAGAGGCCTATAAAAAAAAGAAAAAAAGAAGAAGAAAAAAAAAGAAGGGTAGGTCAACGACGAGGGACTTTGTAGCATTCCCACTATGGACCTATTACCCCACATCGGTCACTTGAGGACGAGTAGAAGATGAGCCCACCTTTATATTACTTGCAACCCACCTCAGCTTCTCTCACAGCTCGCCTCACGACAAGCGGAAGAAGATAGGCAAGTCGATGATGGGGGTCTTGGTAGTATGGACATGTTGTCAATGTGGGTCCCTCAAGATGAATAAAGGAGGAGCCCACCTCCACACCGCCAATAGCCCACCTTGGCTCCTCTCACAGCCCGCCTCATGACGAGCAAAAGAAGAGGGGCAAGCCAACGATGAGGGGCTTAGCAGCATCCTCGCTGTAGACTTTTTGCCGATGTGGGTCTCTTGGAATGAGCAAAGGAGCCCACCTCTGCACCACCTATAGCCTGCCTTAGCTCCTCTCACAGCCTATCTTATAATGAGCAAATGAAGAGGGGCAAGTCAATAATGTGGGGCTTCATAGCATCCTTGTTATGGACATGTTGTATGACATAGTTCCCTCGATGATATGAGGGGCAGGTCATTGATGGAGGGCTTGGCAGTATCCCCGTTATAGACCTGTTGCCAATTTAGGTCCCTTGGGGATGAGCAGAGGAGTCTACCTATGCACTGCCAGCAACTTGTCTTGGCTCCTCTCATTGCTCACCTCATGGCAAGCGTAAGAAGAGGGGTAAGTTAGTAATGGAGGGCTTGGCGGCATCTCCATTGTGGACTCTTTACCTAATGTGGGTCCTTAGGGATAAGAAAAGGAGAAGCCCACCTCTACATCCCTTGCAGCTCGCCTCACGGTGAGTATAAGAAGAGGGGTAGGTTGATGACAAAGTGCTTCTTAGCATCCCTGTCGTGGACCAGTTACTTGACATAGATCCCTCAGGGATGAGCAGAGAAGGAGCCCACCTCTAGCCTACTTGTAACCCACCTTGGCTCCTCTCGTAGCTTGCCTCATGTCAAGCGAAAGAAGGGGGGTAGGTTGGTGATTGGGTGCTTCGTAGCACCCTTGTTGTGGACATGTTGCTCGATATGGGTCCCTTGGGGACAAGCAAGGGAGGAGCCCACCTCTACATCACCTATAGCTCACCTCATCTCCTCTCGTAGCTTGCCTCATAGTGAGCGGAAGAAGAGGGGCAAGTGGATGATGAGGGGCTTTGCAACATCCCCGTTATGAACCCGTTGCTTGACATGGATCTCATGGGGACAAGCAAATGAGGAATCCACCTCTGCACCGATTACAATCAGCCTCAGCTTCTCTCATAGTTTGCCTTGACAGCGAGTAGAAGAAGAGGGATAGGTCGGCAATGGACTATCACCAGCAATGCCTGCACCTCTCGCTATAGTCCTCACTGAGCTAGGGAGGGTGAAAAACCTAGCCCCCTCCTCTAACCGAGGCATAAAGGTCAAGAAACCCGATCGCTAACTCCACTCGAGGTCTAGAGGTCAGGAAATCTTGATCCCCTCGTTCGCTTGAGTTGTGAAGATCAGGTCTCTCCTTCGCTCGAGACATCGAGGTCGAGTTCCTCCTTCGCCCAAAGCGTGGAGGTCAGGAAACCCAACCCTAACTCCATATAAGATATAGAGATTGGGAAATCTCAATCCCTTCCACTCGAGGTGTAGAGGTCAGAATATGACCCCCTCCTCCTCTAAGGCATGACAATAGGAAAACCTGTCTCCCTTCTCTGTCTAAAGCATGGAGTTGACAAACTCGACAATAGCCCTCGCACCCCTCACCTGCGGTCCTCATCGAATCAGGGAGGTCAGGAAACCTAACCCCTAAATCCATCAGAGATATGGAGGTCGGGCACCCAACCCTCCGTTCTCACCATTGTCAAACTACGGAGGTTGGGGAACCGATCCCTATTACTTTCGACATCCACGCTTGAAGGAAGGTCTATTTCACTTCGACAAGGATTGATCTGCTATTGAGGATTTGCCTGTTTGTGAGGAGCGACATCTTATCGAGGGATGAAGGTCATCAATTCGAGGCATAGATCGGATTCCCCTCGACCCTATAAGTGTTCGTCTAATGCTCCAAGTCGAAGAATAATCGAGAAGATATATGCTTAACATATTGATTGAATTAGACATCGTACTTTAGATCCCTCTAGCGAGAGCCCCTAAAGCACACCTTATGGGAGACAAATGATAGAGAGAGAATCACCAGCCAATATCACCCGACACATGGCTTCAACGTGGTATCCAGGATGGAAGGAGAAGACAAAGGCCACCCTTCGTCTGTCTGTCCAAGTACAGAAGGGTCTAGGATAGACGGTTATAAACTGTCCCTCCCCTTGTCGCTCACATGGATAAAAGGCTAAGGGGAGGTTGTTGGAAGCAATTAGAGGTTGTCTCCCCGTGGAATATTCTATCCCTTTACGATCAAGTATAAAAACTCATCCTCAATACAATGAAAGAGAGAATCACTTTTTGACTACTTACGCCTACACTCACCTACCTTAGGTTACTAACTTGGGCATATAAGAGATCGAGTTGGGAAAAATCTTCAGACCTCGATCTTCATGCAAGTGGCACATCAATAGCTTGACATTTTCATCTTAAAGGCACCTCATATGGGTCCGAACCACATCGGGCTAACCAGAACGTCAACGACTTCTTCCCACAAACGTCATAAGAAAACATATAAAAATTATATTCGAAGATTATCAAACATATTATTTGATATAATAAATTTTTATTTTGGATGCTTAAATTTAGATTTTTTAATTGTTTTAACTTGTATGATGATATTTATTTTTTTATTATTAAATTTATAAAATTTAAGTCTAAATACTATAAAACGTATATTAATTAAATCTTATTCACATTAGTGTTGTGTTCCGTGTCCGTGCTTCTTACGATACACCTGATCCATAGTCGCAGAAGAGGTTAGTTGTTCCCCATTTTATGATTATAAGTCTATTCCGTAA
The DNA here is from genome assembly GCF_036884655.1 of Musa acuminata AAA Group. NCBI lineage: Eukaryota > Viridiplantae > Streptophyta > Magnoliopsida > Zingiberales > Musaceae > Musa > Musa acuminata. The sequence goes on from NC_088336.1 coordinate 26,996,496, forward strand.
CTAAAACTACTCCACATCCTAGTAATCCAACCAGAGACAAGCATCCCAACACTATAACAGCTAACGAGTCCTCTTCTTACAATTCGTCACGATTCCTATAAGAAATCCATCTTCATATCCATCTATCCCCATATCTATCTCTATCGGGCCTCCCTCTCGGCACCCTCCGAGGATTAATCTTCCTGTCTCCCTCTCAAATAAATAAATAAATAAATAAATATTATGTATATATATATATGTGTGTGTGTATATATATATATATGTGTGTGTATATATATATATATATATATATATATATATATATACACACTATATATACTATATATAATCATAATTTACAAAGCACAATTGACAATGAAGATGAGTAGCAGATTAATCCAATCATAAGGACTTGAACTGTTTACATGAAAGAAGATACATCACGAGGCATCCCTCCTATGCTCCAGGCGAAATAGCATTACAATAATTAGTATCCTGGCTGATGCATCGACACCAGAAAGGGGACGTCAGATGATTTTTCAATCTCCTATGACAACATCATAATCTTCAGCTGGTTAGCGACTGGCTGCATTGAAGTATTATCTTTTCGACAACAATTGGCTAGGACTTAGCGCCGCATCGTCATTTTAGCACTGCTCATCTGAGTCTGCTTGTCTGAGCACGAACAAACTATCAAACTCTGAAGCTCAACCAATCGATCATGTCTTGCATGATCTTATCTCCCTCGGGTTCAATTAGAAGGTCATGTAGGAGCCCGTCGTACAGTTTGATCGACTTATCTGTAGAGGAAGCCAAATCAAATAACCTTTGCGAACCTCCAGGGTCGGTTAGTGTGTCAGAAGTACCATGGAGAACCATAAAAGGGATGTTAACTTTGTATAGGCTCTGCAGTAGGTAGGTTGACAAGCGTAGGATCTCGCATCCAGTCCTAACTCTAATAGAACCAGTGAAAACCAATGGATCAGAGTATTTGGACCTGAGGGCCTCAGGGTCACGGGAAACAGGTGAAACGCCATTAGCAGCACTGAATTGATACTTTGGGGCTACGAGACAGAAAACAGGGGCCAGAACCTGATACAGGTAATGTAACGATGATCAAAGACCTTCACCATATCTTATCTCAAAATTTTAAAACTAACAAAAAGGTGCAAATAGATAACCATCAGACCTTGACATTTTTATTTTGGTAGTACCATCACAATGAGTAGCCATATAATCTTTAGGACTAAATGTATGTCATATATGATAACTAAAATAACATCTCTTACCAATTCCAATTTGCATCAGAATATCAATTTAAAACACATAAGAATTCCCTGGATCTATATGGTAACAGAAATTATCAAAATAAAAACATAAGAATTATGGCTTATAATTTCCCAGGTCATATTATCATCTTCTACAAACAAAACTAACAACAGTTTTTTTGGAAGTATACTAAAGAAACATTATTCATTGAGACTCTGCACACAAACTTGCATTTGTTATGTGAAATACTACATCTACACCTACAGTCATTGACCAGATTCTTACTGTTTCCACATACAATGTTTCATATTTTTAATAAGGTAAGGATGCCACAAGCTCAATTTTTTGGCTGTCGACTGATGCACCATTTCTTTCTCTTACTCTGAACATACTTGCAGCAGTATCATATCTAAATGCATTCTACACAACCAGCTTTTCTTATTTCAAAGCTACTAATAGAAATTAGTCATAAAAAATATGGCATCAAACAAATATTAACTGGTATGTGTTCTTCATATTGACAAAATAAGTTTATTGTTCTAGTTTTATATGACAGTTTAGAGAAAAGTAACCTATTTTAGGAAAGAAACAGAGTGAACATTCTAGGAATACATGAAACCCAAATGATATTGGAGTCAGGTGGGCAGAGATGATTACTTCTTACAGCATGATCATTATCAGATATAATCACCGAGTCACAAAGTAAGCCCTTAGTAAAAGATTCTTTGACAATGGCTTCCTAAATACTAGAAACCCTATGGTAGTAGCTGCATTAATACCAACATATATAATGTGGTGTCCACGTAGTATATAATCAAGTTGACAATATTTTTTCTAGTAATGTGCAGGTAGATCAAAACAATACTAACCATTACAATTGGATGGGATGGTTGAACATGCACAGCAGGTGATGTCAACAGGATACCTTTAATCCAGCCTTCTACTTTTGGATCACAAGCTGCCTTCAAATATTCATGGTGAAAGAATAGTTCAAAATACATTTAAGTCAATGAGATGATTTTTCCACATAGTCAACACCAAAATAATGTCTGACATTTCAACACATCTTACCTTAAGGGCAATAGCTGCACCAGTTGAGTGTCCATAGCAAAAGCAAGAAATCCCAGGATTCTCAGCCAAAACCTTCTCTAGAAATGCTTTCTTTTTTCCACAAAAAAAAAAGAAAAACAATTGTCAGCCTGCCTAATCATACAGAAAAACAAAACTGCATATAGAAGACATGGCACCATGGTTAAGATATCATACCAAGTCACTAACTGCGTAATCAAGGGAATGAACATATCCATGCAACCCATCACTTCCCCCATGCCCTGAGGAGAAAAACAAAACAAAACAAGGTTCAAACCAGAAATATTTTATTAGGCAAAACTTATACAGGGGAACTGTTATTATGAGGCAGTACCTATTTTGGTAGTACATTCATAGCATAATTCCTCTATGATTAGGTAGTACAACTTCAGAAGCCTAAATGGAAAGAGAGACCACTATTTTTGTTCTTTCTACCAGTCTCAATATTTTTATCCTTATCAATATAAAAGTTAAACCATCATAAAGAAAGGTACGAGGAAAATGAAGTCCATGATAGAATTGTAATATTTAGTTAAAATACATATTAAAGTAAATGCCAAGTGCATGCAAAAGGTGCAGAACATAACAAATATGTTCTGTTTTTAGTAACAGGTTATTGTGAGATTATACACATGCACAAAGAACTCAAGAAGTCATTAACTGACAACCAACATTTATGAACAAAACTAATCAGAACAATCTGCATATCCGATGTGATCCACAAGAGAATTATCACCAACATTTGATTTTTAACTTATTAACACATCTAGGTCATATCATCTATATATTATACAAAATTAAGCAATTATATCAAAAGTACATGTTACACAGTTTTAAGTCCATATCCAATAAGCGATAAGTTATTGAACACTGTAGAATACCAAAATTTATTGACAAGCCTGTGCATAATTTTGCATTAATGCTTCGCAGAAGTTTGACTTGCACTTCAATTTATTTCCATCATTCACAAAGCAAACTCGGCATAACTATCAAATTCAGTAATAATCCTGGCACAGAAAAGCTGTTTGCTGTCCATCCACATGATGGCTTTACTCTTGCATCAAGAACAATTTTTGCCAGTTCCAATTCAACTAGACCAATAGCATATGATGGCAATTCATCCTACCATGTGATCCTAAAAGGTCTGTTAGCAACACTTCTCAAGGTTCCTTTCCATTAGGCCCGACCACGATTCGGTTTGAACTCGAACCGCACCGACTCCGCGGTTCGCCAATTCCAAACTAACCGGAACCAACCCTGGGCGGTTTGGTTTTGGTTCCTAGGTTTGGAAAACCAAAACCGGCGATTCAGGAACCGGAAACGGTTTTATTAATTTTAATTATTTTTTATTATTCAAAAATAAATTTATGATTTTTTTATATTTTAAAAGCCGGTTTTGGTTTTGGTTCCAAAATCAAGCCTTGTCAGTTCGGTTCCGGTTCCTGGTTTGGGGGAACTGAAACTGCCGATTTCGGAACTGTCGTCAGACCTACTTTCCTTGATTAAGGCCAAACATTAAATCTATGACCATTGATGACTAGTCTATGATGACCACATAAGCAACTCATTGCACGACGGTCTTGCTAATTGAATTATCAGTGGAGGTTAGGCATATGCATCTAACTCATTGCACAAGGCTCCTGTCAATTGTATGATCAGTGGAGGCTAGGTGTATGCATCTTTTAGTGAGGTATATTTGTTGATCCCTCTCTGATTTTAGTTGGTTTAGGATAATTGCAAGGACCTATCTGTCACAGTCATTTATCTTAACACTGTAGTTGCCTATGAGATCCAATTATGATGATTCTAGCAATGATGGATTCTGTTCTCAGTGCTGACCATATGACAGGCAGTCATACATGACTAATGAATGAGGGTGATAATAATTGTATCTGACCTCCTTACGTCAACCCTCAAGAAGCTTGTTCCTAATATTTAATTGAGGCCAACAGAAGTAAAATAGGATTGCCATAAGATTCATTTATTTTGTTGACAAGTAAAAGCATCTCATTACTGCAAAGAAAGTCAAGTTTTGCAACAAAAATAACTTGCGACAAGAAACATAGTCTATACAAAAACATGGTAATATTTACAACAATGAATAGCAAAAGCAACCTCAAGGTGAATGCACCAATGAAGAAGAGCCCGGAGGAAGAACTTACCTATCCAATCCATTGCATATGCTTTAAAACCATTCTCATTGAGTTTCTTTGCAAAGTGATCATATCTACCACTGCAAAATCGATAACAACAGCACTTTTAAATAATCATCTCTACCACAGTTGATGCACAAATGCACTTACGCACAAAGATCATAAATAACAAGACAAAGAGTACAACTTAAAGGATTTTGAATTATCACAATACCTGTGCTCATTCAATCCATGCAACAGAACAACCACACCCCTGCATAACAATACATAGTCAATATTTGAAAACAAGAAGTGGTTATCTATCTTTTGGTCAAATTCTAGAAATTAACTGAGAACGCTTTTTTACATTAAATCCACAGAAATATGAGTCTAATATATCACCTAGCTAAATTAAACATGAGGCTCCAACAGGCTCTTTATGTCAAGGGTAACATTAAACAAGCTAACTTGAATAGCTCGTACTCTTAAAAAGAAGAGTATGCTCAAAAGAGAGGTAACACATTGAAGTCATATGGAACTGGAGTTGTTAAAATTAGAGTCATTGCAAAAGCCATTGAACCCTCCAGTACCTCTCCTGCTCTATATTAACAAAGCTCTTTGAAACGATTAACATATTGCAGCTAGAAAAGCAACAAACTGATCCATTTGTAGGAATTCAAACGAGACAACATGGAAGAACTTAAGATACATTTATCTAAAATACTAAAAGATTTTCTACAATTTCAACATGCAAATGTTGCTTATTTGATTTGAAATAGACTTTTGCCTCAAACCAAACAAGAATAAAACAAAAAAACCTTGACCATCGCATTCAAAGTAAGATGGGTTTTATATATCCATAAAAGTGTATGCACTTCTTTGTTTTCAGGAGACATCCTACTGATTAAGGCACACTATGTGCAGTCATGATGTTGTGGCTCACAAGCATCTAATGGGAAGATATGAAGAGATGTAATCTTCTTGGCACTGATAGCTAGACATAGAGCATGGGTAGAGAAGCATCACTAAACTGTGTATGTACATTAGCAGCTAGAGAAGCATCTATTATAAAACAATCCTAGTTGGGTGGAATTCCAATCAGATCAATGGTTTTTCATCCATGAAAATAAAAATAACTGCAAGGTGAAGCAAGGAGCGTGAATCACAAGAATCAACAACGAAATGCAAGAAATAAAAATGTTCCCGATGTTACTGCCTATCTTCACAGCCCATGATCAAGACTTGTGACCCGAGATTGTCAATCCAACGACATGAGATTTTTTTTGGGGAAAGAAAAATTAGAGAAATGTTGCAAGCTCATTAAAATCAAGAAGCAACCTCCAAAATTAACCCAGACATGAACAAGAATATACAAGAAATGGCATAGATGCCCAATATCCGAACACGACGACCAAGATTACCTAAATTTTCTACGACATACGAAATCCACATAAAGGAAAAGAAACAGAAAAGATAAATTAGAAAAGAACAAGATTTATCCTCCAGACCATGTGGACTTTGAGAACTCACGCCCTACCTCGTCTCCCTGTTTACAGGCGTCCAGGACTGAGTGAAGAGAGTGTCGCCTCTAGTCGTCGTGAACATGGAGAAGTCCCTCCCCCGTTGCCCCTCCTTCCTCGCCTCCACCACCAGCCGCATCGCCAGCGCCCGCCTGCCGGCCGCCTCCTGTTCCCGCTGCCTCCGCGGCACCATCGCGGCCGGCACCCTCACCACCATCCCGCTGTGCCCGCCCTTCCTGCTGCTGGACTCCGGGCGCCCGTCAGCGGGGGTCGGGGCCGACCGCTCCGCCGCCGGCACGAACCTCGGCCGCCATCGGAAGGGGAGGAGGAGGAGGGCGGCGGCCCGGAGGAGGAGAACGAGCCCCCGGAGGACGCGGAGTGAGAAGAGGGCCGTGACGCGGCCGCTCGCACCCGATGTCAGCATCAGCGCCTCGTAGAAATCAACAACAAGAAGGGTAGGGGATGACAAAGCGGGTGGGGTGGAAAAATCGAAGCTTTTATCCCCCAGAAGATTCCAATTCTTTTATTTCTTGATCGGAGAGACGAACCGAGAGTTGCTGGTCTCTAATCTGTAGGGGTTCAAACAACACCAAAAGGAAACGACCGACCGAGGGATGCGGAGAAGGCGTCGGCTGATGCTTCGCCTTCGGGTCGCGCTTTTAACGCCGGCGCCGAAGCCAAAGGAACGCCGTGGAGGAAAACCGCCGGTTCGACGTGTGCACGTGCATTATGAAATGTAGGCCACAGAAAGCGAGAGGTCGAACGGGCCCCACAGGACGGGAAGTGAAAGGTATCGGAGTAGGTACCTTTTCGAGGAGTATATGTTGGCGCCGCAGAATTTTTCGGCTCCGGAAAGGGCGTTGATTTTGTTTGATGGAACGTAGAGCCGGTGGCGGTTAGTGGACCACGTGTCTAGTAGAGGTCGTGTTCGCTTGACGTGTGGCTTAATGCGGCGTATGGGCGCCGGGGATTTCTTGTCATCCGGTAGGTCGGTGTGTTCTGTTGAGAAATCTTGAAGTAACGGCTGTGATAAACCATATAAAACAGTATATATCGAATAATTTTTATTGAACATGCCAATATAACAGTGAATACCGTAACGGTTATAAACAATGTAACCTCTTTGTCTCGACGAATCCTTCGACCACCGATAACCAATTAATTTTGGGGATACAAATATAATAGTTTATTATAAGCATAATTTTTTAGTCAAATTAATGAATTTATTAGATATGAGACCAAACTTGTTCTAAGTCGTTCACCATTCCTTTGGCCAGAAGTTATATTCCCTTGGTTGGCATTTATGGTGTTTCGTCACAAGTCACCCTTCAAGGATAGATACACATTCCAATTTTGCCTCCAAGCTCTTTATGTTTTTTACATGATTTGAATGGAGATGTTGCATCGAAGTTTTAAGCTTTCAAGGCAAGGGAGAAGAGAAGGCAAAGCTGTGGTATACGGACAACAAATTATCTCAACGGACCATACCGGTCTATGTTTATATTAAGCAACCGTGGTTTGATATATCCTTTTATGCTTCTTTGTTTCCAAAAGCATCGTCTCGTAGCCATTGTTTTTGCACTTGTGGCGTTGTTCTGTCAGACATGCACATGAAACACAAGCTGCATCTGATGTGCACTTAACATCATACCTCCATGGGAGAATGTGTTAGACGGATATTGTCCTAGAGCATGTGACATGGGAGTGTAATTTTGGTAGTCAATCTAGTATAACATTTAGAAGGAACCAAAATAATGGAGGCACTACATCTTGTCATATATATAAACAAAACTGGAACAAGTCTATTACATGCGGATTAAGAGCCTAAGTTCCCTCGACGACAACCAAAAGGCACAGATATTGATCTCGAGGGACGAGAATTCATAAAGTCAATCTGCCAATTGTTGAGAGAGGAATTGAATTCCTCGTGGTACAGCAGTCTGGAAACGATAACAGGCACAAGATCTATAAGAAGTGCTGCTGGTGCTCGTGAATAGCATTAATTAAATCCAAATCAAAGGCATCAACTATTGCCCAATTATGTTTAAAGAGCAATAATCAATCAAACAAGCCCTGAAAGCACTCAATTCACTACTGATTTCTGGTAGATTATTTACTCTCCTGAGTCTATGCATCATGGCATCAAAGTCCAGATTGTACTAACAAGAATCCTACTAAGTTTAAGATGCCATCATTTGCTATAAGTCAGTAGTGCAAGTTTAACAGTTGAATATAAAACAAAAAGTCCCAAAAACACTACAAAACTTAAAAGAAAGGTTTGATCAATTCTTAACATGCAAAAAAGGATAAGAGGTGATTTAGTGATTCCTGTGCCGCTCTTTACATTTGCTCCAAAAATACCTTTGCAATTTCCTGACCATCTGGCTGGTGCTCAAAAAGAGCTTTTTTTCTCACCCTCTTCTGTCTCTATTCGTTCATCGACTTGGCAACATTTTCTGTGAGCTTGTTCACAAACTTCTTGGCAACGGCTTGTTGTTCTTCATCAGGGGCAGCATTACCAGCGCTCAAGCATCCATTGTTTTCCAGCTTAGGCCCAGTCAAATCTGTAATACTATTTGGAGAGGTCTTCGGAGAGATCTTTGGAGAAGCATCATTGTTACAACTTGGTTTCTCCACCCCATTGCTCTCAGGTGATGCAAATGTATGTGGTGTATAGCTAGCTGCAACCGAGATTGGAGCCACTGAAAATTGTTGAGATGGAGGCAAATGAACAGATCCAGGGGGAAGGAACACTCCAGTGCCAGGAACAGGGACTTGAGGAGCTGTGTGCCTAGGAGGAGCTGCCACCGTCCATCCAGCCGTTGTAGGTGCCATCATAGTAGGTGTAGGGTAAGGCACAGCTGCAGAAGCTACCACAGGAGGTGTCACAAACACCGGTTGGGCTCCATTTGGAGGTGGCATGTTTTGAGAATGGAATGGCAGCGCTTGTAGGACTCCAGTAGTGGGGATGTCTCCATAGTACTTACGACCTGATGGATGACGGTAGAAATTTGGTGACCTAACTGATGATAGGCCTGAGGCAGGATGTACAGTTGGTAGAGTATTCTTTGGTCGGGATTTTCCAAATGTTAGAAGGAATCGCTGCTTGCGGAGGGCAGGGATAGCACGTTTGGCTAGATCTGCACTTTTCCCTTGCATCACGAGAAGAGCCCTGGAATGCCAATAAATATAAAACAAAAAAAGGTTATGACATATCAAAGAAGTGTTTTATTGTATCATAATTCAACCACAACAATCCTACCTGCAATTATGACCTGTTTTGGCCTTTTCAGAAATGTGTTCTAGTTCTATGATATTTATTTTTTCTTTTGAGTAATGGAGATGAGATGTTTGCAAAAAAAAAATCTTTTTTAGTTAAAGTAAGCAGCAAATGAAAAAGATTTAAGTAACTTTACTGGTATAGAATGAAATTTGATTTGAGAATAATATAGGAATATCAAAACAATAATATCCATCTGGTTTTGATACCAAAGTACTAAAGATTTTGACTCTCCTTTTTTGATATTTTATGTAAACTGATTCAGTATTTTTTTTATTTTAATTCTCAACAGACTTTACACACCTAAACAGGAGAAACAATGAAATAGTTGATTAATCAAAAGCAAATAAAAAAAAACAAACTAAATCACCTACTAATCATTTCTCAGATTGAAACTTGAAGAAACAAGTACAATGAGAATTCTGGTGAAAGAAACTATACCCTGCAGTGAGAGAGAGCTTCAGAGAACCATTGTAGTCTCCCCTGTGATCTGATTCTACTGCTCGGCCATATACGATATCGCACTCGGTCAATAATAAGTTACAGACAGGCCTTCCATACCAAGGAGGCCAAGTTCGAGGTTGTGAATGGTCCCCCTTTACAGAAGCACCCCATGTTAGCTCACATTTAAACAAGTTTCCAGAGCATCACAAATGTATAAAATTTCCTCACCTCATTAAAGAAGTCAATAATGCAATAATCAGGTTTAACTGGCAAAACTTGTAGCTGAACCAAGTTATCAAACACATCCTGTAGTAAGCTAGGAATGGCCTCTACCCTTCTTTCTGAAAGTTTTGCATTCAACATAAAGAGGATTTTATATTTCATCTAAAGGAAAACAATACAATTTTTTTGTCATCAAGGCAGACTTTACCTCCAGAGGTCACAGTTGTGTTTTCATCTTCTGCAGGTCCCTCACTAATGGGAATGCCAAACTGAAGCATTTCCCTTCCATGCCCCCTCATTGGCCTTTTCAGTATTGCAAGTGTTTGTCCTGCTTTTCATTTTTGCAAGTGTAAAATGTAGCAGCTAACAAAATCTGGAATTATTTCAAAAAACTACTTGAAGCATTAAAAAATTTCAGGTTTTTTGGGAAAAAAATCTTTAACAAGGTATGAGTATTTGTATTATACTTCCTTATCGAGAAAAGATTGTCATGTTTGTCACCACAATGGACAACTACCTAAAAATCTAAAATTTGTAATATAATTCAGACAACAAAAGAATTGTCTACTATGAAATGGAAAAAAAATTGGTCCTCATACTATGGGAGATAGTTCCGCTGGCTAACAAATCCAAGGAAACCCCAACAAACATGTTCCATATAACCTTTTCTACAAAATGTCCAGTAGGCATCTTTCCAATTCCTGTTGCAAAAAATATCTAAATACTGTCTGAAAACCATAGATATGTTAATCTATTATGAATATACAATGTCAGGAGCAAGCTTCTCTAAATTGATCTCTAGGCCTTTATGTCTGATGATTGTCAATCCATAACATTTGATTGTAAAATTTGTGTTAGACAATCTTTATTGCGTTAAATGAGACAATATTGCAGCAATAAATAAAGTAGGCACCATGTTTTTCAAATCCATCATTTAAGCATGATGAGCAGAAACCAATGATATCAGCTTATATCCTTGAAATGCAAATTTAGTTAAATATATATATGCTCATAGTATAGCATTGTTTTGATTCTTAGTAAAAAAGGCAGGAAAAATAAGTGTAGCATCCTTCAAAATTTGTATTGCAAGACAAGTTTCACAGGATTAGTTCACACTCTCGCAAAAGATCATATAGAAATCATTCCCTTTAGTCCTAAGATTATATTATTATCCAGGAAAGAAAAGCTCTGATCAGTTATATGCTATTATTTTAAGAACTTGATTATTATATAAAAGCATACATTTGTAAATAAATCCCAAATCAAGATATTAAAATTATAGTGTAAATACATCCGAGAAGATTATTGTCTCATCCTTCAAGACATAAGGAAACAGGCAATTGGTTAGCTTGCCTGGGAGTTCTCCTCTATGACCAGCAGCTCTCATTTCATTGGCTAGTGAAACAAGTCTGGTGATCTCTGAGCTATCCAGCAAATCTTCATAAAGCTTCAGTCCTTCAACAACATTAACCTACAAGGTTTTGTTTTCTGGTTTAACTTCGAACCATAATGCTAAATGACATTTTTTTCATTTACATGAAGCTCTTGAACATTTCTTATTCATATATAAGATCATACCATCATGCCATCACTTATTTCTTTGGCCAAAAATTCCTTTGGCATTGAAATGGCTTTCTGATTTTCATCTTGATTTGAAGTAATATCTGAATCACCATTGACAGAACCATTGCAAGTTCCTAAAAAAGTAAAATGACAAAAAAATAATTCTATTTTAAATTCTCCATCTATTGAAAACTAAAACGATAACGACAATTTAAAGAAGGAAAAAAACACTGATGAACATGATGGTAATTGGAAAACAAATATAGACTAGAGAAAATTAGCACTAAAATACATGGAGTTCTTGATAAAAATCAGAGAGAGAATAATAAATTAAAATTCGTAATAATTTTGTCATTTTATTTTTGAATTATTTTTCAGTTGATTTCAATAGCTTAAATCCAGTTCAACCAATCTTGTTGATTGCGGTCATATCATCTCGTGCCGGTATTGACACCAACCTTATGATCTATGGCCGAAATAGAGGATCAAACCTCATTAATGTTATTCAAACTATAGATAAGAATTGATTAAAGGTAAAGGAAATTCATAGCATTCCTACTCCCAGATTCTTTTAAAAAAATCACAAAATGACAATATAAATTTATTCTATAGCTTTTAAATCTTCAATGATCATTATTGTTGACCCAATTAGAAGCATAATTAATTAGCAGTACCAAAATATCTTGTCTTCTTCCAGAGATCTGGCTGCATAGTTGATCCTCCATGTCCTGCATTGACAGAGACCCATGCATTTCTACCGAACTATCTTACCTACTTGCAAGAGAAGCAAAGTGACCCAAAATGTACCATTGTCTGAACTAACAAATCAGCTAATCCTACAATGCCTAGCATAAAGCTAGGTGGCATACCCCTCACAACAACCCGAAATGTACCACATTCTAGGTAACTATAGTCCATCTATTGACAATAGATATAATTTTCATGCTGCTCTCTTCAGATGGAAGGCCTTCCGTATTCTGCTAATAACTCCATTGCTACCTTGGTTTATTTTTTGGATTCCTAAACTTCTTCTAGATCTTCAAAATCTCTTAATGATAAGTTATCAAACTTCTATACCCTTTACGTTTCTTCTTTGAGCTTCAAAAATCAGACCATATTTCTTCCATACACTTCACAAATCACAAGTTTGATGAAAACAATTTAGATTCGATTTATATGTCCTTCATCCTTGCATGATATACATTGTTCTCTCTGTCATGTGTGAACCTACAGGCTGTAATAAAGATGTGACAAAAGTTCACAATGTAAGCAAACAGAAGTTTTTGAAAAAGGGAAAGTTTGAACACTGTTTTCTCTATCAGATATTTGAAACAGTTTGACAAGGTAAGAAAGACAATTAAAGAGAAACATGTATCTTTTCTTCCAGCAGATTAGTATTGTCAACAGAAAAGAGATAAATAAGACAACTGTAGTCAAGGAAAAGGAGAGGCAAAATAAAAATGTAAGCAATAGAAGCATTAAAGAAGATCTCCAACCAAGAATACATCATTTTCGTAATCTACATGTCAATAAAGCATGTCTTCCTTAACCATACATCTAGCGATACATAAAGATCAAACAAAATCTAAGTAGACCATGACCAGGCTTTGTAAAAAGAAAAAGATAGTTGAACCTCTAAACAATCAAGACTTAGTTTAAGACTCAATTATATCCCACTTCAATATGAAAAAACAAATATCAATTTTAATCCTTCCAAATAGACTTTCATCCATACATTAACCTGAAACCTTTGTGGGCTCATAAGACAAGCAAATCTGACAATAAAAACTGGGAAAAAGCAACCAAAACCCCTTCCAGACTAAGGTAAACCCTAATGAACTCAGCTTGCACCAAAATGTTTTCCCTATCTGCGATCAAATTCCCATGACTCTTCAATTAAGAATAAGGATTCAAGAACCAGGGATTGATGAAAACTAACATGGAGGTCCCCATTGTTTGGTGGGTGAACCAATAGATCGGCATTATTTGCCCTTCAAATTCTCCCACTAGGGCCTTGAAATTTGCAGTAAGAAAAAAAATTGAAAAATTTACCATTATTTTACCAATTAGATGCTCGGTATACACTATTTTCATGTTTCTCCTTGCATGGCATATCATCAGCTTTTACCATTCTTGCAACATCTTGTTTCTTCACAATGGAATCCTCATGAGGCCAAACAATCTTCAACATTTATGATGTAGCAATAGTTTGTGTGCCTCTTCTGAATCCTTCATTGTCTAAATCTTCTTCAGGATTTGAAATCGAATTAACATATTATACACAAGACCAATAGGCATCAATATGATTATGTTGATATGTTTATCTCCGCATTCCTTTTCTCAAATACATTTACTGTTTTATCCATCTACAAATTGCTTACTATTTTAAGGATTGTCATAACAAAAGGTTGCATGGATGGCAAATAGAGGAGACTCAAGAAAATTCCATGTTAAAGAAAACAGAAATTTAATAGGAGGAATGGCAAAGAAAAGGGAGAAGAAAATGGAGAGAGAAGGAAATTAAACAAGAGAATAAAAGGTTGCATGGACAACAAATAAAGGAGACTCAAGAAAATTCCATGTTAACAAAAACAGACATTTAACAGGAGGAATGGCAAACAAAAGGGAGAAGAAAATGGAGAGAAAAAGGCATTAAACAAGAGAATAAAGGCTAATGATAAGAAAAAAATCTAATCATTAATAAACCATTATCTACAATTAAATTGTTCTACTTAATCACCTTTCTATATACGAAGGCCAGGCAAAAATCAGTTTAACCTTAATTTTAAAAATCTTAAAAATCCAAAAGACAATCCAACCATGACTGTCCTACAACTCAGTTACATTCTATATAGAACTCTAAAAATATGCATATCAGTGTCAACTATTTTTTTTCTTGACAACTAATATTTAAAAACAACATTCAAACAATAAACAAATCACTCTATATAATACTGAGTATTGCTTAAGGACAAGGACATAAAACCCGAAATGAACCAAGAACATTCCCATGGTAAAAGAAATTGAACTAGTCTACATTAACATGCAATACAATAGTTTCCATGTCTTTAATTTTGTTGTCATTTTGCAAAATACCCATGCAAGTCCAACGAAGGAAGATTTGATGCCTTTTACTTTATCAAAATGCATGAAAACCAGAACATTAGAAAAAAACATTAAAAAATGTTAAAAATTCTAGAGCCGTTCTAGTAAAGTCATCATCGTTATCATGTCCTTGACTGCAGTTAAACAAAAATAAGCTATTACAGAATAGCAAAAGCATACCTCTACAATCTAAGGCTTGGCTATCTCCTACTACAGCAGGTTCTGACTCATCAGGGTTTGTCTCAACGGGGTTTCCTCCGTCCTTTAGGCTGCAATATGACTTCGAGCTGGGTACATCGCATATTCCTGAATGTATTTAATTTCATAATCTGAAACTATCAGAACATATCTTGGAATTATTAAAAATATAATCACAGTTGTACTTAACTCTGTTTATCTATGGAAACTTAATATTCTTATGTAATGTATGTCTTATTGAAGGACAGATAGCAAGGGGAAACATTGATATGCCCAGATTCGTTCTTACAAATTTAAAAAATGTAAAGTTCTTATCAATACTATGACATGGAAACCATGAGTTAATGAGATCAAAATTGGTAAATCATCTTATCCATTGTTGTTAAACTAATAATGTAACTTGGCAATGCATCCACAGAATATCCCATTTCAGTTATGCTATTGTTTATGACAAATGTAAGGTCTTTAATTTCCATAATATGTGGTACTGCCATAAATAAAATATATCCTGTAGCGTCAGAGACTTGAGAAACAAAATCGACGCTTACCATCACTCTCAGCTTGAGTTGGTGAATCCTTCGCCTCTGATGTTTGGGCATCACTCTTTTGGGTCGGGTCCTTGTATGTTTCCGGCTTATCCTCCCTCCCATCCGCGATCCCACCGTCAGATGTAGCTGCACCAGGTGCAGGCGATCCATGGCTATCTCGAACTCCATTGGATCGATGTCCATACCTATGCCCAAATCCGGACTTTCTCCCGTCCTTCTCTTTTGGGCCATAGGAATGCCTCTGCAGGTTCTGCTGCCGCTGCCTCCATTCCACCTGCTGCAGTGCGTACATTGCGTCGGCCACCGGGAAGTACTGCTGCAGATGGAGGATGGGCGTCCAGTGGAATCGCCGCTGGTGGATGCAGCCCGCAAGATGGTCGTACTCTCCGGGTTCCCCGACGACCCTGAGGTGATGGATCAGCAGATCGATGATCGCATTGGCCGCCGCGAATTCTCCCCTCAACCACGAGATAAATCCGTCCCTCTCATCAACATACCACTGCCGCGGCGCCTCCCCGGCACCACCGCCCATCGGGAACTGCATTGGCTCCGACTCCACCACCGCGTTACCAGACGCCGCCATCGCCACGGCCTCTAAATCAGATGCATAATCCCAGATCCAATTCCTATCACCTCAGAATCCCTTAAAGAATCGAACGAAGGAGGTCCCAAGAGACCCAAAAATCAAACACAAGCACCGATCCTCGGATCAGCCAGATCGGGACCAGATAATGCAGCTAAAAGAAACCAGATCTTGAGACGCAGTCCAGCGAACGAACGCGGAAAACAAGAGAAAGAACAAGAGATCAGATTTAGATTTGCGAGTCGGCGGCCATTGGAACGAGGTGAGAGGAGCAGGGTCGGAAAACAAAGATTCAAGGAATAATCTGTGTTCGGAGAAGAGATCTGGACGATGTGAGGAAGAGGGAGGCTATTAGGGTTTTGCGGGCGAAGGTGAAACAGAGGTGGCTTGTGGCGCACGCTTAGTTGCTTCTTCTCTCTCTCTCTCTCTTCGTGCTTCCCTCCGCGCTCCACTTATGGGAGAGGGGAAAGAGGACTCCGGATCCTGGAGGGAAGGTTCGTCTGGGTAGTCGGCTCACGCATTGGGCCACTAACCCAAAACCAAAATTAAAATTAAAATACTAAGATAAAATGTTACATTCGATTCCTAACGCTGAATCAATTCCCCTGATTTTTCTATTAATTCTTTCTACCAAGGAGTTAGACTCATGTCACCCCTGAAATGTTTCAGGAGCGACGGAGTCTCTCGAAAGTGGATCCGCCGATGCGAGGCGGTTTTCATGGGCGAGTTTAGTGGGACCCAAACAAACTGGTGAAATGTGATCCCGCCACTTGCCGGTCGCCCCGACCGCCCACCAATCAAAAGGGAACCGGGTGGGGGATCCTGACCGGGTTCACGTTTCGCAACGATTTCACGGTTCTTGATTTGCCGCACGTGGTGTGCTTGAACGGGTCAGGGTCAATGGTCCCCTGTTCTTCGGTGGGGTTGGTGATGCGCCCGCGGTTCCTTGGACCGGAGGGAGGAATGGTCGTGTTGCCTACTTGATGATCCAAGCACGATAAAAAGTTTGAAGACCCAGAAGCTTCTCGAGAACTGCCGGTTTCGTCGAAGGTAAATACGATCGAGGATGAGAATGCCTCGTGTAGCGCGGATGGCGGATGGCGGATGGCGGATGGCGGATGGCGGATGGCGGATGGGTCGGATGCTTAATTGGATGTCTCCTCATCTCCGATTCCAATCATGTAATTGGTAATTGTATATTGGCCATCGGATCCATCGACTACGAAGCCACGAGTGGGGACGCTGCCGACGGGATCGTATCCTCCGTCCTAACTACTATGTACGTGTGGTTGTCTCGCCTTTGGCTTGTGTGGACCAATTTGGTGAAAGAGTCGACGCCATTGAAAGAACGTTACTGTACGAATGTCATCGGTCTGATAAAAACAAAATAAACAAGGCTAAATCAAAACATATAGGCCACATCCAATTGATCGCCATTGAAAGAACGTTACTGCGTGAATGTCATCGGCCTGATCAAAACAAAATAAACAAGGCTAAATCATGCCACTGCAAAACATATAGGCCGCATCCAATTGACCATGTTAAGTTTTAAGAACTGACATGGGAGGATGATACAAGTATCAATAGCTTCCTAATCTCATTTTACCATATGACGATAATATATTATTCTTATTAGATGATGTGGCAACTGACCCAGAGTCAATTACATAGCAAGATCACTCAATTAATCATTACTCTTATGTTTTTCAGGTTGAATGCTAAATTAGCTCATTTATGTACGGCGGAAGCAAATAATCATTCTATGCATGATCTCAATCTGCACTATAAAAATGTTTCAATTGTAGTCTCCAATTCTACCATTGCCTAACCCAACTCGATGTTAACACTCCCAAGACTTATCGAATCACTAGTCGAGCGGACACTTTGGTTCTCCACCATGAAATTCAACGAGTCACATTATTCTCAGTCTATCTTACTTGGTTTCGAGGCCTAATCAGTAGACTCGATAAAGAACTCATTGTATGTTTAACTATAATAGATGAATCAATATTTGAAAAATATATGATGAGAATTTCAATAATTAAATGGGGGAAGTATTCGTCGACCTCATCTCGAGTTGATGATCATTCATCTAGAAAATCTATGAAGAATTAATTTTAGCAATTTTTTATCTCCTGTGTCCTCGAAGGCATTCGATGAAAGTGTCGATCCGATTAAGCGCATTATAGCTTTTTATACTCAGATATCTTCATATGGCATCTTGGATACTATAATGTGTCACATCTTCCCAACCACATTAAGAGATTCAGTACGGGAATAATACACTCATTTAAAGTCATTTTCCATCTTCTCTTTGCTCAACTAATGAGGGAGTTCGTGCTGTGCTTCATCAGGAACGTAAACCATCAACTCCTAATGGCAACACTCCTCAGACTCAAGTATGGGGAGAAAGAGATGCTCGTAAACTTTATCGCTTAATTCAAAAATGAGATTCTAGGTATAACAAATGCCCATCATGCTCATAATCATGATGGGGATTAAGCCCTATTGTTTTTTTTTTATCAGTTGATAGAGAGATCATCAATGACGATTATACCTACGGTACTCTAAAAGTCCAATTAATACATTATCATCAAGATAATGGTCTCGAGCAAGCATGAAGAGTCACGCAAAAGGTCGAAGCAAGAGCAACCATAATCAATCCCAATCCTAAAGTCATCTCGATATAGGAGAAATGAATGACCCAGGCTACCTTACCTGAGATCCGAATTGACCAATCTTAAATATGATTAGAACTAAAATTTTCTTATATATAACAAAGAAATGGCTCTTATGGGATCCTCACCCAATGAAGAACCCATTGACAAAAAAAGATATATCTAAGTATTATCAATTCTACCAATATTATGCTCATGACATTGAAGATTGTTATAACTTGAAAAAGCATATTAAAGAGTTCATACTTTAAGAATACCTCAGGTGGTTTGTTCAAAAGCACGAAAACCCTTATTAGAAGTGGAAGGGGTGGTGGGACAACTATTTAGCCTATAAGGCTTATGCTTGAGCTACCATTAAAAAACGCTTAATAATAAAGGGTGACCCGAAGATAACTTTCAAAGCGGATTAAGCAAAGTACCTTAACCCAAATCACAATGATGCTTTAGTGGTTTATGTGAGGATGATTAATGATTAAATGAAGAGGGTCAAGATTGATACAAATAGCCCTACTGATATCCTGTACTTTGATTTTCTTTTTTAAATTTGAGTTGCTAACTAATGATGTTACCCCAATAACTTTGTTACTGATGGGATTCACTAGTAACTCCACAATGCCACTCGAGACTATGAACTTACACATCATATTCGGAGGCAAGCCCTACTCCAAAATAATATCGGCTAAGTTTATAATGATAGATATCCCTTTGGCGTATAATGTGAACATAGACTCACACTTAACAGACCGAGGGCGATAGTGTCAACTACCAAATGATGATGAAGTTCCCGACGAGGGCCACTATCGAAGAGCTAAGAAGTAACCCAAAGAAGTTGCATTAATGCTACTTGATGGTGGTTTCCCTATTTCATAAATTATGATATGAAGAATCATATATGAACTCTCAAGACATTACCAAGTTTACCCCACATCCTGAGCCAGTAGAGCTAATAATCGAGGTGCATCTAGATAAAGCTCAACTCGATCAAACTGTTAAGATCAAGGCGACGTTTCTCGAGGAGAGACATGAGAAACTCATCAACTTCCTTCGAGAGAATGTCAAAGTATTCGCATGATCACTAAGAGACATGCTAAGAATCAACCCCAATGTAGCTCAAAGACAACTCAGATCAAGAAAAAAAATGCCTAAAGTGCGTAGATAAAAAAAACTCGACTCTGGTCAAGTGCCCCAACCATCTCGTTGCTCAAGGTGCAAAGGTCGAGTGCCTCGACCCTCCTCATTATCTAAGGTCCAGAGGTTGTGCATCTTGACCCCTCACCACCTGAGGCATAGAGGCCGAGCAATACCGACCCCCTCACCACCCGAGGTATAGAGGTCAAGTATTATCCTAATCTCCTTTGGGTATGCTTAAGGTATGTTAGTTGGGTACCCCTACTCCCTTTTAGAAAAGCAATCAAAGAAGAATAAAATTAATATTTTAGATGAGCTAGACATCACGCTTCAAGACCCTCACTAAAGAGCTCCCGAAGTACACCTTCGGGAAGAGAGGGGGGGACGACATATGATAGGGAGGATATCAACAATAAATCACTATATAATATTTGGCCTTTACGTAACATTCAGGCTAGAAGAAGGTGACAAAAGCTACCCCCACTAGTCTGTCCATATGGATATAAACTCAAAACAGACAATTATAGGTTATTTTTACCCTTGTTGCTTATACAGATAAGAGGTTGAATTGAGATTGTTAAAGGTGGTTGAAGGTTGCCTCTTTGTAGAATATTATGCTCATTTATTACAATGTATAAAAACCCACTTTAAACAGGGTTATCTTTTATGACTCATACTATATTTACCTTCCTTATGTAACTAACTTAAGCCTTGAAGGGATTAGATTGGAAAACCTCTTAATCTCTATATTCGTATAGATAATACTCTCGATATTTTTTACCTTAGTAATTCCTTGAACACCATTATGCATACATGCCAAAACTACATCGAGCTAACTAGGACAACATCTTCCCTGAGGTATAAAAATTTTAATTTAAATTTTTAATTCACATATATTTCATTTATATTTTATGGCTTTAAGCTGAAAAAAGAAGAAGAAATAGTTCGTCAAGTTTCTTCCTGAGATTGCTGGAAAGATGAAAGCGAGGCAAGCTTGCATAAGTGATATTATTTTTTTCCTTGTTTAGTTTGACTTTTGAGAATTTTAATTCAATTTCAACTCACTTTGGATCAAAGTGGTCAAATTGAATCAAATTAGTTCCTATTGGACCAGCGTACTATTAATCAAGTTTGAGATTGCTTTTCTATTGATCAAGCCGTGTGATTTGCCGCGTTTGATGTTTTTGGATAGCGGACGGTCGTTGATGGTACCCTTGTAACCCGCTATATGTTACGTTTGATTGCACGTGAGAGACACGTGATAATTAAGTACTTGAGACAGAACCGCTTGCCCGTTCCCTCTGCAACGGCCTCCCTATCTCTCTTTCTCTCGCTCGGTCGCTCGCTTTTTCTTGTTCTTCTTCAAACCATCGATTACTCGTCCTCTTCAACTCGCTTTTCGCTTCGCCGTTGCTCCCGTTGGTGGCGTTCCGATGCGGTCTACGATGCCGTCATCTTACATCGATCAGAACTCCTCGCCGATATTATTGCTTTGAGGGGTTGGGAAATCAGAAGGGGTTTGATGGCCAAACTCATGCCAGGTCAGTCAATCTTTGTGTTTCAAACATAAGACAATGGGCTTGTCAGCCTCTCTTATCTTGCCTTCTGCTTATAATGTTCCTGTTAATGTTGATTAACCCGATGAGGTGGATACCCTGCTATATGCGCCTTTTCGCATGTGTTGGATTCTTCGCGGGATAATATTTTGAAGAACATCCAAAAATCTTTGGATTCCAGTTTTCTTGTAGGGACCGTCCCTGATACCAATCATCCAGCTGCCTGGATGTTAGCGTATATGATCCTTTTTTGACTGATAGTTTTACCTCTTGATTAATGAAATGATTTAGAAAGGCAGGTGTTGTAGGTGACCATACCCTAGATATGATGTGAATGGTAAAGTTCATCAATGACCAGAGGTCAATGAGAATATCATGAGAGCAATTAATACAAATCAAGGAAACCCAAAAAAAAAAAAGCTGCAATCAACTGTTTGGTTTTCCATTGTTATTCTTGAACGGTGCATGTCAGTATTAGTCCACATGTACTACTCTGTTTTCATTATTTTCCATGTTGTAAAATAATGTTTTCTTGAATAGTTTAATCTCAAGATATTGATTTAAAGGATTGAATTGAAGCCATAAATTGAATGAGGCATTGTTCTCTTTATTCTGGCGTACACAAATATTGGTCCAAGGAGATAAAGGTATACGTGATGATGTGAAGGGGATGATAAAGACAAGATACTTTAATGCGGAATATAGTGGGGGTGTTCATGTCTAACGAAAAACAGACACCGTGTTTTTTTCATTTGAGATTAAAGGTTGTTTCTGGGCCAGCGGCATTTAATCCCTTTCTATTTCCTTTTTGTGTACTACAATATATTTTTCCCCTTAAAAGGATCATCTCTCTGTCAGCTTTTGCTCAAACCATCAGCTTACAGCAGCTAGTATTGCTCCAATTAAACCTCCACCGATTAGATGAACTCACAACTTGCACAGTGATATCAAATCGAAATCGTCATTTTTATGCTGCAGTCATGTAAATCATATTCAAAGTCGTGGCACTTCAAGCTTCGATTGCTAGGCTGGGAACAAGCATGAACAGGGCCAGCAATTCAAGCTTCGATTAGTTAAAATGCTCTCTGTGCACTAATATTCGAAGAAAATTTGTGCTAGGCTTGATTTTGGTAAATGCTTGAGGGTTTACACCTAACTGTTTTCTCTGAGACATGGCTAGTTTGAGCTTTATTCCAGTCTGATCTATATATTTCTTTGACATAAATTGCACCTCTCATCAAGGTGAAACCGTAGGCATTGTCCCATTTTCCAAAAAAATTTCACCCATTAATGAAACCTCAAATGGACTGGTTCTGTGCATGATACTGCAAAGTCGTACTTCCGAGCATAATTTTCTTCTATCAGATGTACTTCCCAGAATACTTTCCTTGTAATTGGATGTCACTTGTGCTCGATGATCATAGTATTGTTGTTACTAATCTTTAATATGTTTTGATTTCTTGACATTTCTGAGTACAACATAATGCAGCCTCCGTGATCTCTGTGGATTTAATCTCAATTGCCGCTAATCGATACTGAAAAATAGTTTCTATAATTTTCCCTATTTATTTACCAAGTGAAATCTCTTTTTTTAAAGATGGGGGAGACAACCACCTGGATTCGCACTCCTCAACTCGCCGTCTAATGCTGGTCCAGACTCCGTATTGGCTAGATGGGTACGTGGATCATGCCATTTCTCGTTCTTGGTAGTTTATAGTGCCATTCATAAATGATCAAAGCAAACTCTTTTCCCCTTGCATAAGATTGCCTCTCACGAAGCCATGGTCCTCTTTCACAAGTAACACACTCATGGATTTACTTGGGTTACGAACACAAGTTATGTTGCAAGGAACAGGAAACTAGAAAGGGCGGGAAACACTGTTGAGCAAGACGAGACTCCAAAACAAGCTTGGACAGACTAGGTTATACATATGCATGTCACCTAAACAAATGTGAATCTAATCTATCCGACGTCAATTCAAATTTGCTATACAACACCAGAATAGTAGAGTAGATGGTACACAAAAAATAAATTCCCCTCGCAGTACCTGAACCACTTATTCGATATCCAAACCACTGGGACTCAGAGAACTGAGTCCACCGAGCTGCGGCCGTAGCGCTTACCGCGGCGGCGGCGATAGCTCAACTTTGCCTCGCCTGATGCAAGGAAATCCTCGGCTTCAGGACCGAGATTACACTCCGGTGGTGGTGTCGGATAACGAACGCGATCATGACAGTACGAGTAGGTGATGTGCTTCTTTCGGAACTTGTCCATCGCCGTCCGTTGATCTGCTGACATTGTGATGGTATCGTAGACTGCAGCGTCGGATCCCAGACAGGTGGTTCTGTGTTCAATCGGATCGACGGCGCAGCCATGGAGCACAAGGTCGGCGAACTCGGCTTCGTAAGGGGCATATTTGTAGTTGACCTTGTAGCGGCCGCCCGAGGTGGCCCAAGTGGAGCCATCCCATATAGTGGCATAGAGGGACATGGGCTTCGAGGGGAAGTCCCCGCCCATGGCTTGGGTCCTCACCACCTCCCTGATCGGGATGTCGTCAATGTAAAATCTGCCCAAAGAACAGAGAGAACCGGATGAGATTAGATTCCGTGAATCTTTTGTGGGAAACGTTGAGACTCTACATCTGCTAGTCTACGAAAACAAAAGGGATGCATCTAGCATTCACCATTATTCCTTGGAACCAATAGTCTTCAAATGGTGAAACCAGACACCTCTAGCCTTCCCTCCAACTGATCATGATGGCATCGCAATGACATAATAATGTAATATTATGTGCATCTTACGATATCATAATGCTACGAGCATGTTTTCAATATAAAATCTGTTCTAGGGAAGGAGATTTAATTAGGTCAGGTTACAATCAGGATATCTTTCTAGTTGGTTGAAAGCTTTCCATTTATTATTGCATGAAAAGCGGATCATGGCCTTAGAAAAGGGGTAGCACGCATGTGACTCGTTTCCAAGTAAATCCGGGTGTGGATGTCTTTCTGTTCTCTGGCATTTTATCTTTTTCTGCACAAGAAAGCAAAGGCAAAGTAGATTTTAAGGAAGCAAAGCATCATCGTTGCTTGCAACTTGTAAAGCCAGCTAAAAGAAAAATTGGAAGAAAACCACTTCAATTCAGAGATAAACGATGATGCACAAGTAAAGAATAAAAAGAAAAAAAAATCTTAACAAATCAGAATGAGAAATATAGGTTGTCATTATGAAATCTTCGATTTAACTAGCAGAATCATAAAGGAAATCAAATAATATCCTATATATGTATGTAGAAACTTACATGATCCTTTCACCGCTCCACAGTATGGAGTACTGGTGGTAGTCCTCTGTGGGATCGAACCAGAGCCCGTATCTCTCTTCCCTACCAACCGCGGTGCTCCCGTTCCCATAAACATTTGTCTGAACCCTCCACTCCCTGCCTCTTATATTCCCCAAGAATTCGAAATCCAATTCATCGTGTGTCTTCTCGAATACATCTCCGTTCGACATCTGCGTTGACATCAAAAGAATCCTTTAGTATCGTGCAATCACGGTAACAAGTCTTTTCTGATCAACTTGCCGTAGGATGCTGTTCTAAGTTGAGGAGAACAAGAGAAGAATAGAGAGCCATCCTTGTAAATGCTACCGGGTTCTAAGAACTGACCTTTGTCGACTCTTAGGAAAATATTAAAGACGATGCAAATTAAACGACAGAAAAAGTCAACGGGCTTCGATGGCAAGGTCTCAGCTCAAGGTGAAAAGAAACAGGGGAACCAATTTTTTTCCCTTTCCCAAGAAGTAGACAGAAAAAAAAACATTAGGAAATGCCAAGGAGTAGAGATGCTTGCCTAAATGGAATTTCAGCTTAGAAAATACTATCAGTACGCAGGAGAAGAATCATGAGCTTATTGTGGAAATGGAAGCATACATAGAAGGCAACAACGACTCCGGCAGCGTAATCTGCAGGCAGTTTGATGGAGGCACTAAAGAATCCATGGCGATAGAGGTCTTGTGACGCAAATCCAGCACCTAAAGAAAGAAACAGCAATTGACAGTTTAGCAACGACATCCATCCATCTGTTTATAGTGGAGATGAAAAATGCAAATAACGAAGCAGGGACAGAGACAGTAAAAGAATAGGAAGGTAAGCAGCAAGCACCGGTCCGCCGGTCGAGGGAGAGGTGGACGCTCCTGCCATCGCGATGAAGCATGAGATTGGAGTCTCCAAATAGCTGTGTATAGCCTTCCTCAAAAGCGAGGGTGGTGAGGTTGGGCAGTTCTGGGAGAGCAGTAGCCTCATTGGAGAGGAACAGCGCAACACCCAACAAGATGAGGAAGAAGGACGAGGAAGAAGAAGAAGAAGAAGAAGCCATCACTTCTACTCTCAAGATCATCTCTCTGCTCTGCTCTTCCCCTCTCAGCCTTAAACTACCTTGCTCGCTTTCTCTAGCTGTCTCTTTCCCTCTCGGTGGTTTATCTTATCGTGGAGGTAAGAGCTGTATCTTATGTTCCTTGGGTGAGGAGGAAAGAAAGGTCCAGGAGTTGAAAGGAGAGGGCCATTGCTGGCGTTTTATTGGGAGCCGGGAGAGGAGAAGTTATTTCATTGGAGACATGGGTGATAAACACTGGATGGTGTTTGACATTACTATCCAAGCATAGAATAAAATGCAGTAAAAGGTGACCATCCGATAGTGTAATCTATTTCGTATTGTATTCAACCGGTCCTACGTTTGATTGTTCCATTTTTTATACAACAACAATAGTTTGATTTGTTTGAATGCATGACAATCTATTTTGTAAACGGGAAGGTCTTTAATTATTCCCCGACTTGGAGACAAACATTATGCTCGTCTCACTGATTGATTGAGAGTGGTCATGGCTTTGTTAGGTGTGCTAGTCTAATCGATCAATGTGTAATTGTAAGTACCTGCTAGAAAAATGAAACTTACCAACCTCTTAAGAGTTGGCATTCTGAAACCTGTGGCCTTGGCCAACTCTTAGCTGTGTCGCATATCTGACAACTCGCCCTTGGCCTCAGCCAACAGCTGAACATTTGTTCTTGTGCACACCCTCATCCTAATCTGATCGGATGAATGCAGTGCCAGCTAATGCCCTACGCAGCAGCAGACTCCAAAAACAATGACCAGGGGAAGAAGAACAAATGACTGCAGCATGTATCTTCGTGCAAGGAAGCTCTCTCATACTTGTGGACTACCTTTGCCATTTTGATGATCAAAACCAAAACCATGAAAATGGTCTATATTTTTGTATGGATCAGACTGCATGATTTTTTTCACCCTCCAATCACGCGGAAGGTAAAAGATGATGGAGCTATTGAAGTTAACGTTTGGATTTTTAATCTTGGACGTAGTCATAGACAAGGCCAAATTAAATTACTCAAATCCTTTGCAAACCCTACATGATGAAGCCTGGATTTCTTTTCTTGTATGAGACAGAGAGAGCAAGAAAAAGAAAAAGGGATGATGAAGACAAATGTTAGGAATTCGGAGCAGTGATTCGAATGGGGAGGACATTTTGGGTCACATGCAAACGCGCAAAGATTTGGAGGTATTTGTGAGCCAATTTGCGCGTGGTCGGAGCTTAGCGGCTCATTCATGATATAATAAGATACTGTTGAGTGGTTAGGCGGTGCAAATCCGCAGGATTTAAGAGAAGTCGTCGTGTAGCCACGGCATCGGTGTGGCAGAGAGGACCCCATCGCTGGACAGGCTGTCTTAGCCAATCGCAGCTCTCGACTTCACCCTTACCCGTGACGACTCCTCCCTCTCCGCTCTTTTTTACCTTCGTCCCCATGCATGCATTGCTCTCCGTCATACACACACACACACACACTCTCTCTCTCTCTCTCTGAGAGTATTTTTTTCCCTTGGCTCGAAAGCACAAAACGTCCATCATGCCTAGGGACCATGGCCTTGACTCGATGCTCGGAGGCCAGGCCGACCTGTGACCCCAACCACCAGGCTTTATCCATTGATGTCTTGTCCTGATGCAGAGGGCACTGCGACTGGAGGGGGGGGGGGGGAGTTAATGAAGGGGAGGTGGCTTGCAGAAAAAGGTTTGGGGGTGGGGGAATGGAGGTCATTTTCTCTGTGCTAGGGCTACAGCTGTGCTGCATGTGGTGGTGGGAAGAGGAGGAGGGACAGGATTTAAGCGGGTGATATCCAATTGGGTGGTGGCCGTGGCATTGTCTATCACGCAAAGGTTGGCCATAAAGATGTGCCGTGCTTGCCATGGGGAGGAAGACGGAGAGAGAGAGCAGAGCTTTTGCATGGGGATCAACTTCCCTTGGGGACTTGGGAACCATGGAGGAGCATGTTGGCGTGCTGCGGTAGACTATGAGACTCACACCTCACATGCTTTGCCACGGACGAGTTATACAATGCATGTTACCGGAACCTAACAATCTTAAGTTAGGGGTGGGCAAGCTGCAAAGATCCTTAATCATTTGTTGCTTACGTTAGGGGAAGAGAAAGGAGAGCATATGCTTCTGCCAGTGACGACAGAAGGAGATTTTTTTATCAAGAGAGAGGATAAGAGAGGAATGAAATGGAGTATGGTGTCTGATAGAGAGAGAGGTATGGAAATCTAGTCCTTCACCCGTCGAGATAATAACATCGGGTCTCCGAGTTGTTTGTTGCTACGAACATATTCTTTTATATCAATATTTATCTTCGGCCAGCAAAGATCCTCTTCAAAAGAAACCATGATATTCTTTCAAAATTTTATATCTCAAATTGTCTACTCGAGGAATATAAATCATATTCTCTTTTGTGTATACGAGTCACTCTTGGACCCAAAATCAACGTGTCTTATCTTATTTGATTTATTACATCAGGATTATTGTTTGAGAATCATTGTACAATCTATATCCCTGATTCTGGAAAGAAGATTAGAGTACAAGTTTGGAAGAGTAAATATTGTGACTGATACATTGAGTTAGAAAGTAAAGCGGGTGAATATCATACAGCTAGAGGGCAGAGGCACACCCTAAGCCACCACAACAGGGGCAAGCCAAGTTAGCATGAAGAGAAAGAGAGGGGGAGGGTTAGCATGAAGAAGAATGTCGTTTCTATTCATAACTTGTAGGGGTCGTCCCATATGATGAAAGTATGGAATGACTGAGAATTAGATAAGAATATGCCACATATGTATTTAAACAATTGGAAGACTATTAGATCCGTTTTAAGAAAAAAAGAAATAGAAGATTTATGCCAACAGACTGAGTTAAATTTTGGGTGTTTCACGTATTGTCACGACCTTAGCTGGTTTTGCCTAAGGCGTGCGGCACCCTCGCGCGTCCGTCCGCAAAGGTCAGCCTCCCAAAAGCCTCCCATTGTCCCTTAGGACCAACAAAAGAGAGAACAGGTTAAAGAGAACGCCTCAATCGGGATCCACAAGCAAACATGTCCGAAAAACACTTCATAGACAATGCAAAATACAAACAGACTTTACAAGCTCTGAACAGTGGCACAACAAAGGGTAAAATGGTCCATTACAGACCGAAAAGCTCTCGAACGTGTCCACATGACACAACCTTTATTTACAAGCCTAAAGAGGCCACCAACCCAACTAAAATGGGACTATTAAGCCTTCGGCCGCCCCTTTACATTCTGTACAAGGCATGAACATGCCAAAAGACAACGGACAGACATAAGCATTACATCAAACATCTTGTTTAGAAGTTTGTCCGTTACATTCTCCCCCACTTATCCCTTCGACGTCCTCGTCGAAGCCTTTGTGAACACTGCAACTCTTCGCCTTTGCTGAGTCTTCAATCTTCCGCTCCAGCTGCAATGCGCCTCCTGGCTCCCAGCTACTCTCCGCTGCTGTTTCTGTGTAGTCGAACCTTTGATCCGCCATGCTGCTTCAACTCGCCAATGACTCTGACTCTGGTGTGGGGTTGGCTGAGTTGTATTGATCCTCGTTGATTCCTGCGGATCCACCAAATGAAGGAAAAGACCATCCTTAGTGCGCCAGTCTCTCAAAATTTTCACATGCTGCTTGAACTGGGTGGATGCTTGTTGGAGCTTTAACGAGCATCGCCTCGCAAACTTCTGAAGTTTTGGGTCCTTCCTCCACAAAATCTGCTCATTGACTCTTCTTTCACTTAGTTGTCACATCCAAGTAGGTTCGCATCACTTCCGCTTTCGATTGGCATTTCGTTGGGAAATGAGGCGGACAATCTACTCTCAGTAGCACTGATCACCATTGGTGAGGATTTGACAACTATTATCTTCCATTCTCTTCGAAGGGTCTTTGAACTTGTGCAGAGCTCCTCTGCTGGATAGATAAGAGAATTGGGGTACTCGGTTTCGCCCATTCTCTTAAGAGTTGAGAAGGCAAAGGTTACTTGACTTCGCCCGCCTCCTCGAGGTTGTACTTCATGCATCGAGCTGGTTACTGGCCTTCGCCTGCTCTTTGCTCACACTTCTGAAGCACTTGAAGTGTTTGCACTCCTTGCGTTGAGTTAGCTACTGTGATTCACCTTCTCAATGCCATTGAACTTCTGGAATGCAGGAAGTTTTCACCCCAACTTGGAGTAATTCTCTGATAGATGAGGTCGCCTCTGGGATTGTACCGTCTTCTCCATCAACCCTGCCGCCTACTCCATTGAGTAGCAAAGGTACAACACCGCGTACTGCTTGCTTCGTTCCTTGGTCGTGCACTCTTGCATGACCCGAAGTCCTTCACTTACGGCTATCTTGATGAGAAACTTGTTGACACCGGTCTTACGAAGTTTCTTGGCCTCTGCCCTTCAGCCTTGTCTCGGTACTTGGAGATTGCCTCTGCATGCTCCACCTCCTCGGCCCCTTTCACGACCAAGCGCTCTCCCTCCATGAGAGCAAGGGATCAATGACTTGCACGGAAGTCCCGCCTCTGCGGTACCATGGCGCTGCCATGCCCATGGCCCTACTATCCGTCACCTCGCCTCTGTATCCCTTTCCTTCACAATCAGTAGAGATGTCTCCGTGGCACTCCTTTGAGTCCACCTCCATTCTAACTGATGCTTGATTTTGGGTAGCTAAGTCCCTCTGGACTCGTCGTCGCTTCCTCGCCCCTTTCGACCTCCTGCTTTAACACCTCTGTGTTCTCCAAGCAGTCTGTTTGGTCGATGGAAAGACAGACTGCAACTCTCATCCATGGCCTCTGCCATCACGTTGTAGAGTTTGCACCGATTCTATTCTCCTTAGCTTCCTTGGTAGCAACGTTCGCTTACTCGACCTTGTCCTCTGACTTGTCGGGCTCCCTTAAGCGAATATGAGCTTTGGAGCAGTCCAACTCTCCAGCTGCTTCGATCATACCTCTGTATGATCAAGTCCCTCCCATGGAACTCACTGGTACTTGCATTCGAACTTTTCCCTTGGTGGAACCCAGCCCCCATATGCTGATGACCAAGGTTTTCATCCGATGCAAAATTCGGTGCACGCCCGGAAGACCCGCCTCTGCGGTACCATGGCCTTCACTCCTTGAATCCATAGCCCTTCCTGCCGTCGTGTTGTTCACCAAAGCGGAGCTCCCAGTAGCTCCCGATCATACCTCCATATGATCTCATCCCTCACGGGACTATGTCGTGTGTGTCGCATTGCCACGAACTGTTCCACCACGATCCGCTGCACCATGTCGCCTCCTGGTGACATCTCCATTGCATTCTGATCCTTGTGGAATAAACTCGAATTGTGAACCCTCCATGTGTGGCCTCTGCCAATACATCGCAGGGTCTCCTCCACCTTCGATTTTGTTCGCTCCTTTGGCAATCGACCTTCATCCACCCACTCTTGGGTCACACCTAGATGAAGCACCGCTCTAGGACAGTCCGTCGCCTAGTAGCTCCCGAAGTCCACCGACTTCACTGTAATTTGTGCACCATTGTCTGGATCCTGGGCCTCTGCCCCTACCAGCACAATCTCCGCTGCGCACTGCTTCCTTTATGGCAACTTGAATGGCAACACTGTGGCATATTCTTCAAGAGTACCCGCCTCTGCGTCCTCTTGCCCCGTGCTAAGGCCTTCCGAACCCAACTTCGCCTCCGCAAATTGAGTCGCCTTAGTTCCTCCATCAAATGCTCCTCCGAGATAAGGTGCATGTGCCCAGAAGCTCCCTTCGTCTTTGGCACCATGCAAGATGAGTCCGCTCCGTCAGAAAGAAGGACCCATGGAACAACATGATCCTACCCTTGCCTCTGCAAGAGCTCATGTCTTTGACCTCTGTCTAAGGAAAGCACTATGCTTCTGCTCCATGTTCCAACTTCTCTACTGGCTCCCTTCAGGCGGCTTGGGTACTTCGCCAAGTTACACCCAAGTTGCTCCGCTCCTCGTTTTTGCATTGAGTCGATGGTGGCCCTCGCGCCCACCATTCCACGGGTCAACCCTCCCTTGAGTCCGATCTCCATATCGACTCTAAGTGTGCCTTCATTTAAGTTGCTTCAGGTCGCTCCCCCACTTGATCTCGCAATGCATCCACCAATGCATTCTCTCGAGCGAGATCATGCGGCAACTCCTCGCTGCTTGCTCGGTCCATTGAGCTTCGTGGAGTTGTTGTTCGTGAGGTACTCCTCCTCAACATGTGAAGTTCGTCTCACATGATTCTCCCTCTGGAGTGCCGAGACTTATCCCTCCTGGATAACTATCCCGTTGGAGCAATATCTCTCTTCGTTTCGGAGACCACCATCCCCTTGGACTACTCCGATCTGCTGAACAAACTGTGCATTGTTCTGCCTCCTGCAGACACACTTGCTAGATTGCGCCTCCACGTCAATACAACCACCGCTGCACCCCTCAAGGTCTAGCAACATGCTGAACTCGTTGCACACTTCAGCCTCCTCCGGACGTATCCTTCGCATGCCGAAGAGAAAGTTTCAATGCTCCATGGCGCCGAGTCTCGGTCACCTTGAGATGGCCACGAACATTCCATCGTCCGCATACAAGCCCATGCATGAGTACCAAATTCTTCGAGTTAGCAATTCCCCTCACCTCTGTGAGCTTTGCATAACTCTTTTGGTCGTTGAGCAACTAATTCCACCTTGGATGGTCTCATTCTTGCCAAGCGCCTCGCTTGCCTAGAGCACCATCAAGTATAGTTGTCAACGTTGAGCCGTAGCTCAAACTCAGCCATCCCAACCTTTGTGCGCTCCGAATTCTTCCAAGCTTGCCTGTTCTCGTGGTGCCTCTTGCGCGAAGGGTTGGCCATTCCCCTGAATGCCAATGTTAGATGCCCGCTCCTCTGAGCGACTATTTTCCCTACATCTCCATGCCCGTTTTCCCTCAAACGGTCGCGCGTTGCTGACTGCCCTCAACGCAGCCCCACTAGGTCCCCCACGTTTGCATGTTAAGTGTTTCTATGAGTGCTTGTCCCGCTCTGATACCATAATGTCACGACCTTAGCTGGTTTTGCCTAAGGCGTGCGGCACCCTCGCGCGTCCGTCCGCAAAGGTCAGCCTCCCAGAAGCCTCCCATTGTCCCTTAGGACCAACAAAAGAGAGAACAGGTTAAAGAGAACGCCTCAATCAGGATCCACAAGCAAACATGTCCGAAAAACACTTCATAGACAATGCAAAATACAAACAGACTTTACAAGCTCTGAACAGTGGCACAACAAAGGGTAAAATGGTCCATTACAGACCAAAAAGCTTTCGAACGTGTCCACATGACACAACCTTTATTTACAAGCCTAAAGAGGCCACCAACCCAACTAAAATGGGACTATTAAGCCTTCGGCCGCCCCTTTACATTCTGTACAAGGCATGAACATGCCAAAAGACAACGGACAGACATAAGCATTACATCCAACATCTTGTTTAGAAGTTTGTCCGTTACAGTATGGTGACGTATACGATAATATGTAATTTCATGAAAGAGTTTTCCTTTTTAATTTTTAATTTTTATTTTCAGTTTGGTGTGGTTATTGTTTTTCTAATATCTTAAATATTTATGATCATCACTGATACTTTTTCTTCCCTTTGTTGCTGCATTGACACTATTGATTATCGTTGCTTCTTCTTTCAACGAGTGTTATTGATCACCTCGAAATTATCTCACTTTTGTCTTATCATAATCCTCTATGTTTCATCATTTTCACTCTTGTCATGGTAGCCTCCTATCCTTCGTGAGGTCTCGTCGTTTTTTCCCTATTGCTTCTATCCTCCTATTTGGATCCCACCTCCATCGACAAATATTTAGAGTATTAGAGGAAAATAAGAACACCAAATGAGAAATTTTAAAAAATAAAAATAAAAACATCATTCAAAATAATCCCAAAATGATAGCATTTTAAGAGAAATCGTCCTATGATAATTGTAGCAATAAGTTGAACTTGAGCGCACTCCACCTGTTACATATAATATAATAGATAAGTGTCCGTTTGTTTTAATAACGTGAAGTAGAATTATGTTGAGCACGATATGATTTAAGTATAGTCTAATTAATATTTAATATTTAATTTGATTTATTTATAAGACTTGTATTCAATAATGATTGGTATATTAATTCACCATTCATTGATCGATTGAACGAGAATTAATCAGGTAAAGTACTCGAGGATCGATCTTGCTCGTTTATTGATTGGGTTGATCATATCGATCGACTCACTTGTGACACAAATCCATAGGTCAAATCTACACTCTTAAATGTTGAGGAAGTGTTTTTGACTATCGTCATATCAATCGTCGTCATAATGTTGTCCGCACGTTTGCATAATAAAGTGGAAAACAAAGCAATTGCTTTTAAATATATATAGATTTTTTTGGCTAATAATTAGGTTTTGGTTATTGAGAAACTTTCATAATTGTTTCGCATACTTCTTTCATGATAATTGACGTTCCAATGTGAGAGATTGATGATTTGAGGATTTTGCCTAAGAGCAATCGAGATGTGGAAGCATGAACATCACCTTACGATGAAATCTCCTTTGATGTTTATGCCAAATCATTTCTCAAAAAATAATAATGATTGTGTTATAAAGAATATTCTTGAATTCTAGATGATTATATCGAGCATTCTTATGGATCTTATGGTTTTAATTTAGTAGCCACATATCGCTAAAGCAGTTTATTGTCGTGGCATGGGAGTTGATCTTCTTTTGACAATATTCGAACGATTATATTATAAAAAAATATTCTTAAAGTTTGGATGGCTATATCGAGTAATTTTTTTTATTATGATATATATCTTGCGGATTTAGTTTAGTAGTAGTATGACACATCACCGAAGTGGATTATTATTGTGGTGGTGTGGGAGTTGACCTTATTTTTACATAATTCATCAAATTAAAAAAAAAATCAATTGTTAGTGGGAGGTTAAATTGTACTATTATTAATTTTAGCTTAAACTTATCGACAATCTTACTAACATATTATTATTTGACTTATATTGTATGATTGTCGGAGTCGTTCCTCGATCAAATTACAACACGAGCTTGAACCCAACTCAAATTGTCTGTATCAATTTAAAAGAAATGAGAGTATAAAACGTTGCCCATGTATCAATATTTGATTAGTATAAATTATTTCCCCAAACTAATTCACTGCTGTAAGGTAAGAGTCTAACCTTTGGGACACATGCACAACTATTTACCTCGTTTTGGTTACAATGGATGTGATATGCCATTATATTTTCTTACTTGAACCATTTTTCTTGTAAGATAATGAAATGGAAGGCCAATGAACATGGCCACAATATCTATCATTCGTAGAATATTGGATGGAGCATACGCAGTACGAGAAGAAGAAGAGGAGAAAATGAGAAGGTGAAAACAGAGTAGGGAGAGGAAGAAGAAGAGCTACTTCTACATTTCGGATGCGTGCGTGCCGCCTTTGTCCTCCGTTGCGGACACAGCTCGGCCTGTGATCTGTACTCCCTGTCAGTGTACAGAACTGTCAGCGCGGCGGTAAACTCTGCTGCTGCTCTGTGAGTCGTACCTTTGGCTACGTATCGATGGCGGCACTGTTGGTTCACATGCGGTCCTTTGTGCCATCTCTCCCACTCCTCGCCTCTCTCTCTTTCTCTCTCTCTCTTGCGGTTGTAATCGGAAGGACCATCCACCCCAACCACCAATCCATCCCTTTCTCTCTCTCTCTCTGTGCTTCCAATCGATCTAAGCCACGCCTTGTCAAATGACGAGCTCGTCCTTCCACTGCACAAGCTCCGGCGCAGGTCCCTCCAAGGTTGAAGGACATGGGCACCTCATCATTGATTTGGCCATTTAGAACATGGCAGGAGAAAGATGCTGCCTGTCGCTCTTAAAGCTTTCCTAAGACAGCTCATAATAGGTCACCAGAGGCTGTCAACTTCAATATCAACTTGCCAATCATGGTGGCAAAAGTGATGAGATATCTATAGATCAATCTTAGTAGTGAATAGAGTAACCAAACACGAATGGGCATCTACAGAACCCTCGCTGATTCAAATGTGTGAAACAAAAAGTCTCCAACTTCGCATTTAAAGAACAATAATCACAAGAAAGTGCATACTGTAGAAATCCATGAATCACATATTTCATACAAGTGTTATACATGAACAAGTTGATGCTATCTAATCCTGATTCATGAACATACATATTAAGCAGTTGAATTGCTATGGAGACTGCCAAAACTAATTTAAACATACACCCAAGTAGCAAGAAATGAGTATTCTGTGTAGTTGTTGCAGATTAGTTCAGATGCCATCCGTGATTACCATGTACAAAAGAGCACACCTTGTGTGTCAGCTAAGCTACACCCACATCTTCTTTGTCGCTTCCATCCGTTCGAGCAAACCGGCAATCTCAGCTTGCATCCTCATCTTCATGTTCTGATAATCGCAATGAGAGTTTTCGAGAAACTTCAGTTCCTCCAGCTTCTTCCTGCGCCTATCTTCAGTCTCCTGTAGCAAGAGTTTTGCGATCTTGTTACCGTAATCCTCCTCCAACTTCTCAGACTTGCCACGTACTATATGGCGGTAGCTCTCAACTTCTCTCCTGGCATCATCAGCTAGTTTCTGGAATAGCTTAGCCTCTGCCTCCTTGCATTTTACAATGGTCTCCAAACTCTTGAATCCATCATCCTTCAGTGAAGTAAAATGGGGTTCTAGTGCAACAGGCTTGGCATCTGCTTTCAGTGCATCTATCTGTTTGTCCAGTATAGATGTGGTGGGGCTAAAGCTGATTGCAGATTTTGACACATTGATGGCTGCTGCTGATGGAAGGGGCGTATCTGCATGCTGGGTTGCTTGAGCAAGTATGTTTTTAGAGGAACTGCCGGTAACGGAAAACTCCGTGACTCCATCTGAAATATGGAATGTAAGGAACAGTTGGCACTAGAAATTTGAATGCAAACACTTGACACTAGACAATTCTAGAGTTAAACAGATAGATGCTCACATTCCAGAATTCACAAACATTAAGAAGACACATCTGGCAGAGTCAGACGCATATGGCATTGCATGCTTAGTTGGACCCCATTTCAATGATCTTTATTTTCTTATTGTGATAGCTTTTGCACAATGAACGGTTCCTATGTGATTGCTCTTTCACGAATCAAGTTCTGCAACAGTCCTAATACTTCAAAATCTTAAAATCGATGATCTTTGGACATGTCCATTAGGTCATCATACCATTTGACAGACTGAATACCAAATCCAACTCTATATGAGGCCAAAATATGTAGGATCTGCAGAATCTCATTCTAAGCCATGTTTCCTGATTCATAAGCACTTTCTTCTTAAATTCTCCTATAATCACCTTCCGCTCGAACTGTAAGTAATTATGTAACTGGCTCTTCGATCAGAAAATTCTTGTCCAATATATTACTCTAGAACTATATGCCCATTTCTGCTTGATAATTTAGATTTTGATTTGTCCATCATATTCTCACATCCCCTAGGAGTATAAGCATTCTTCTTGACTACATTACATTGTCTTTCACGACATGCTTTTGCATTTAAAGATGGAACTAAGAACACATGTTCAACTTTGCAGACTAATAAATAATCAGTCTTGAACATCAACATTTACACTTCTCTTTTGGAAATCAACGTTATATAAAGATCCTTCATGTATTGGCAAGTAGCCTCAAATTACACATCTCATAATAAACCTGCATCAATAAAATTTAGGATCATTCTGTTTCTGATAAAATACTTTCATTATCATTTTCATACTTCACAAGCAGGAATAACCATATCTGTACAGCATATTCTTGTCAACCTTGCATCACTCTGCCCAGAATGTCCAGGCCTGCACTTTCTACTACTTGTTGCCAAGGTGATGTGAAATGAAAATGTAAAGACTGAAATATGAAGCATGACCAAAGCATCTGTTGTAATATAACTACTGGTCAAAATAGAAGGTGATATACTGGGTATGCATATTCCGATAAATATTTGTGATGTACAAAAACAAGAGGATGCTATAATTGAGCTAGAGTCAGTAGTCACTATTTAATTTATATATATGGCCTTTCGCCATTTATCAATATCAGTCAGCCACTTAATCTTATTTTATATTAACATAAACAGTCCCTTCAGCACACACACATCACTAATGATAGCATAATTGCAGAAAAAGCAGATCCCGAGGTTGTGTTGCATTAAAGATGCAAATATATAAAACAAAAGTTCCATAAACGTATTTCTGTTCCTGCACTAGAGAACATGCTAAGAAATTTTTTGGGAAACATCTGAGGACCAACTATATGCTTAGAACACATTTTTATTCAAAGATAAAAATTGTTGATCAGGCATTTAAATAATAATGACATGGGAATTAAGCACCAACATAGCCTATCCACAATCATGTGAACAAAGCTTTTGTACTTCTGAGTAACCAGGGCACAGAAGTACAGGCTATGATGACCGCCCATGCATTTAATTAGATATCCCCAGGAACAAGCTGATGAGAGCAAACAAGCCACAAGCACCTTCATGAAGGGGCATCTAATATGCAGTAATAGGAGTGAAGAATGAGAGTCATAAAAAGAAAACCTCATGGAGGATCAACATATAAATTCGGATGATAGGAACCGAGGACAAAAAGGAAAGTATAGATGCAAGTTTAAATAGCAAGATAATAGCCACTATCTAGTAAAACAGAGCTTTAAAAAATGAGCAGTTTCAAAAGGACTATGATACCCGGAAGGCCACCTTCAAGCAACACCTAAATAAGAAAATTGTGTACATCATATTCATGACCAAACAAAAAACTTATAATTGCTACCTCAATAAAAACATATATTGCATCAGATATAAGTACTAACTGCAAGCTTTGGTATAACCTAAACAATTACCAAGAAGAGAAGTGCAAGATGTAGCCATGCATATAGACAAAACTCATCACAAAGGAACCCTCATATCCCATAATACAGGCTCACTCAACATAGAGGAGAGGTCCACTCATCAAGGGAGTGGATGCATCGTTCAAAGCACACAGGCAGCAATATTCTACACATGACCTGCTAAGAAATCAAATTATAGGGAGAAGAGAAGCAAATAATGTTAAGGCCAAGTTACTTTTGGCTTTCTTGCAATCCTGTGAACTAAAACACCACTATAGAAAGTTAAGTGATTATGGGCTGACTTCAAACATCATGAAAGACACAGCCTTCATAATCGAATATAAAAGATGATATGAATCCGGCGCAGAAATATAAGATGGTGAACTAAGGAAATCACAGAACAGGTAAGTAAACCACAAAACAAGGATATTACTGACATCAGAAGCAACCAGAGATCATCAAGATACTCACACTTGAAAAAAAGTAGCATGCAAGCACATGCATCCTCCGGGGAAATTACTTTCTTGATGAGCATGTTGAGGACCTCCACAGCTTTTGCATGAAGCCCCTTTCCTTCAAAATCTTCACTAGCTTGGAAGATCATTCTAACACAGTCCAGCTCTTTCATTAATGCCTCAGGACCCCAATTTTTAGCACACTCATTAAACACATCTTTGACAAATCCAAACATCTCAGAAGCATGCCCACATCCCAGGCACTGATATTGCATCTCAGTCATACCTCTAGGTCCTTTTGAGTTTGGTCCGGGCCTAATTAAATTCT